>NC_030817.1:93956846-94275745 GCF_001704415.2 Capra hircus | reverse complement strand
CAGGATTCAAACCCAGGTCTTCTGCATTGCAGGCAGACTCTTTACCAACTGAGCGACGAATAACTGAACATAATAAAAGCCATATATGATAAACCCACAGCAAGCATTATCCTCAAAGGTGAAAAATTGAAAGCATTTCCCCTAAAGTCAGGAATAAGACAAGGGTACCCACTCTCACCACTGCCATTCAACATTGTTTTGGAAGTTTTAGCCACAGCAGTCAGAGAAGAAAAAGAAATAAAAGGAATCCAGAATGGAAAAGAAGAAGTAAAACTCTGTTTGCTGATGACATGATCCTCTACATAGAAAACCCCAAAGACACCACCAGAAAATTACTAGAGCTAATCAGTGAATATAGTAAAGTTTCAAGATATAAAATTAATGCACAGAAATCCCTTGCATTCCTATACACTAACAATGAGAAAACAGAGAAATTAAGGAATCCTACTCACCATTGCAGTGAAAAGAATAAAATACTTAGGAGTAAAACTACCTAAAGAAACAAGAGACCTATATATAGAAAACTATGAAACACTGATGAAAGAAATCAAAGAGGACACATATAGATGGAGAAATATGCCATGTTCATGGCTTGGAAGAATCAATATAGTGAAAATGAGTATACTACCCAAAACAATCTATAGATTCAGTGCAATCCCTATCAAGCTACCAATGGTATTTTTCACAGAAGTAGAACAAATAATTACACAATTTGTATGGAAATACAAAAAAAAAACTCAAATAGACAAAGCAATCTTGAGAAAGAAGAACAGAACTAGAGGAATCAACCTGCCTGACTTCCGACTATACTACAAAGTTACAGTCATCAAGACAGTATGGTAGTGGCACAAAGAAAGAAATATAGATCAATGGCACAAAATAGAAAGCCCAGAGATAAATCCACACACCTATGGACACCTTATCTTTGATAAATGAGGAAAAAATATACAATGGAGAAAAGACATTCTCTTTAACAAGTGGTGCTGGGAAAACTGTTCAACCACCTGTAAAAGAATGAAACTGGAACACTTTCTAACACCATACACAAAAACAAAATGGATTAAACATCTAAATTTAGGACCAGAAACTATAAAAATCCTAGAGGAAAACATTGGCAAAACACTCTCTGACATAAATCACAGCAAGATCCTCTATGACCCACCTCCCAGAGTAAGGGAAATAAAAGCAAAAATAAACAAATAACTAAACTTAAAAGCTTTTGCACAATGAAGGAAACTATAAGCAAGGTGAAAAGACAGCCTTCAGAATGGGAGAAAATAATAGCAAATGAAGCAACTGACAAAGAATCTCAAAAATATACAAGCAGCTCATGCAGCTCAATATCAGAAAAATAAATGACCCAATCAAGAAAATGAGCCAAAGAACTAAACAGACATTTCTCTGAAGAAGACATACAGATGGCTAACAAACACATGATAAGATGCTCAACATCACTCATCAGAGAAACGTAAATCAAAACCACTCACACTGGTCAGAATGGGTTTTATCAAAAAGTCTACAAACAATAAATGATAGAGAGGGTGTGGAGAAAACAGAATGCTCTTACATTGTTGGTGGGAATGCAAACTAATACAGCCACTATGGAGAACAGTGTGGAGATTCCTTAAAAAACTGGGAATAGAACTGCCTTATGACCCAGCAATCCCACTGCTGGGCATACACACCAAGGAAACCAGAATTGAAAGAGACATGTGTACCCCAGTGTTCATTGCAGCACTGCGTACAATAGCTAGGACATGGAAGCATCCTAGATGTCCATCAGCAGACAAATGGATAAGAAGGTTGTGGTACATATGCATAATGGAATATTACTCAGCTATTAAAAAGAACACATTTGAGTCAGTTCTAATGAGGTGGATGAAACTGGAGCCTATTATACAGAGTGAAGTAAGTCAGAAAGAAAAACACCAATACAGTAGATTAGCACATATATATGGAATTTAGAAAGATGGGAACAATGACCCTATATGCAGGACAGCTAAAGAGACACAGATATAAAGAACAGACTTTTGGACTCTGGGAGAAGGTGTGGGTGGGATGACTTGAGAGAATGGCATTGAAACATGTATAATACCGTATGTGAAATAGATGACCAGTCCAAGTTTGATACATGAAACAGGGCACTCAAAGCAGGTGCACTGGGGCAACCCAGAGGGATGGGATGGGGAGAGAGGTGGGAGGAGGGTTTGGGATGGGGGAACACATGTACACCCATGGCTGATTCATGTCAATGTATGGCAAAACCATTTGCCACAATATTGTAAATTAATTAGCTTCCAATTAAAATAAATAAATTTTTTAAAAAAAGAATCCACCTTCTAATGCAGGGGACACAAGTTCAATCCCTGGTTGGGAAACTAAGCCCAACTATAGAAGCCCATGTACCACAACTAAAGAAGCCCCCTGCATGCCACAGTGAAGACCCAGTGTACCTAAAAAAGCAAAATAACCCCAAACCACAATGAGATACATTCATAGTATTACAGCCTAGAATTGCTGTAATAAAGACAAACAGTAACAGATTTTGCAAGGATATGGAGAAATTGGTATCCTCATACATTCCTGGTAGACTTGTGAAATGCTTCGGCCATTTTGGAAAACAGTTTTGCAGTTCCTCAAAGGGTTAAGCAGGGAGTTGCCATGTAACACAGAGATTCCACTCCCAGATACATATTCAAGGAAGATGAAAACATGTGACCACATAAAATATGTACACAATTGTTCATTGCAGCATTTTTCATGATAGCCAAAATATAAAAATGATCTCAATGTCCTTCAGTCTTATAAATAGGTAGATAGTATGTTCACTGATAGAATGATAGATGATTTTCTAAAAGTTACTTTCTACTTTTATTTAATGGCTAATATTAAATATTTAAAAGTACTGTTTACTTAAAGCAGACTGCTAATTATTTCTCCATTTAAAAAAAATGATGGGTTTGTTTGAGATTAGCAGAGAATTGCAGTTCAAGGACTGCAGCCATGGTAAGCCACGTGCAAGTGCTCAGCAAAAATAAAGAGAACTCTTTCCAAGAGGAGAAAAGGAAGTTGGCAAGGGTATATAGTAAACAGAGGCCATGACTTTTCATTGGCTGAGTCGTTGCCAGGAAAGACTTTGTTCTTTTTGTTGCTTTCTGCTATCATTGAAGGGGGCCAGAGCTCCCTCTTCTGATCTCTGAGTATTTAATTGAGGTTTCTGTTAATTTTCTACAATAATTTTTCAATGAAAGTAAAGGAGATAATTGATGACCCAGCTGACTAAATCCTTGGATGTGCCTGGAGGATCCCACCTAGGATATGCTTTTATTTCCCAAATAGAGATCGGTACTCATCTTGGAGAGTTTGTACTGTGCTTATTGCCTCACAACAGTCTTGTGATTTAGGTAACTGTAAGTTCATTTTGCAGATTAGGGAGGCTGAGGCATAATAAAATGAACTTTAGGGTCACCGAGCTAGTCAGTAATGGAGGTAAGTTTTGAATTCAAGCCATTCTCTTTCTGGGGTCTGTACTCTTAGCCATCAGTTCACAGTGATGCTTTCCTTCAGCCCTTTCTCTTCTGCTATGCGTTCTTTTCCTACATTAGGGGTCCAGATTTTATGGAAATGAGCTCAAGAAAGAAAAGCAAGTCAACCAGAGAATTGAAAATATGATGCAACAAAAAGCTCAAGTTACCAGCCAGCAGCTAAGGAAAGCACAATTACAGGTATTAATTCAATTGCTAAATATAGTAGTTGCTGGTAGAATAATAATTGGTAGTTAAAATGCATCATGGTCAAATGATAACTGAAAACAAGTTGAAACGTAAATGTTTGTTACATTGTAAAGCATAAAAATTTAACAAATGTGCACACAACTTTGTAAAAAATTGCCCAAATGTTTTTACATAAAGACCCACACCTAAGCATTGTCACCTCCATTAGAGTAAATGGAGCCTTAGTTAGGTTAAGTGACTTGCCCAGCTTCGTAAGACAGGTAGTTGCCAGAGCTAGGATTTAATCCAAAGCTTTTGTTCTTTTTATTATATACACATGTTGCAGCTGGAAAAGGCCCCAAGATAAATGTGACATGTTTTTTGAAAAACTAATTGTTCAAAAAAGGTTTGGGGGAACATGTTGACTAATTAAGTTTGAAAGTACTTTGAAATGTAGTTGTGTTACAGTAAAAGTCATGTAAATGGTAGAATGCCAAATGTACATGAATTTTTAAGATAAAACACAAGACTTCTAAAAGTTTGGGGTCGTTTGGCTTCTTTGGCCTCTTTGGGGAATAAATGCTTAATTTCCTGTGGTATTACAAGTTCTTTCAGTAGAAAAGTTTGAGAAGAGCCAGTCTGTAAGGCATTAGGTGGTAGACTGAGAACTCAAGGCAGTAAAACTAAAGTTTACATTTAAAGAGTTTTACCCTCTATCAAAATCTGATTCAGTTTTACAGAGTACTTTAAGCTATAATTTAGCAATAAAATTATAACATTAATCAGGTATGCTATAAAATTCTTCTCATGATGGGAGTTCAGATATTATAAATTTTATTTTCTTTACCAAACTAGTATGTCATTTTTTTGGACATATGCTTTCCTAGAGCACAGGCTAGTTTTTTAATCTTCTATGTTAAGTCTGCTATCATGACTGAAGATAATTTGTCAAATCATCATTTTTAATGTTTCGTGGCAGCTCAGTCTATGGAGGTACATGACATTGTGATGATCGCTGGTATTTGTGTATCTTTGCACTCTTGTCCTGTTATTGTCACCAAAGATTGTACCATTTTACATTTTCAACATAAAAATGCTGGTTTCCTCACATACTTGTGTAAAACTCAATTTTATCAACTTTATCAGTCTTTTAGTTTTTGCTGATACAATGTCCAAAATATCATTGTTGTTTTAATTTGCCCTCCTTTGATTACAACAGAGAAAAAATGTCTTTTCACATATAAGTTAGACGTCAGTATTTCCCTCTTGTGGGAATATCCTCTGTTATTCTTTTAGGATATAGGCTAAATAACTGGCACAAGAGACCCTAAAATATAATGGTTCAAATAAGTTTCTTTCTTTCCCACATTATAGGTTAAGTAGTCCCAGCTGCTCTGGTGGTTCTGATCACCATAGTAATTTAGAGACTCAGGTTCTGTTATACATTGAAAGAAAGAAAAGGAGAAAACTTAATTGAAGGAAAGTAATTTGCTATTAAGCAGGTGAAAGAGAAGTTAAGCGTGTTACCTTAACTCACATTTGAGTTTCATGGCCACACCTAAGTACAAGAGAAGCTATCAAATATATTCTCTTAAGTGGGTAGCCATATGTTCAGCTAAAAATCTATTACTATGAAAGGAAGAGAATAGATTTCAGGGTTCAACTAGCAGTCCAAAGCAATATTCTTTGCTCACATTTCTAGAGTTTATTTCTCCTCATTTATAGATCTTATCATATAATAAATACTTTTTGTCTGTCACTTATAAAGATTTTTCTAATATGTACCATAGTTTTATTTATTGAATGATAATAACACAGTTTAATACTACCCCTCACCACTCTTCTTTAGAAAAACATTTTCTTTTCATCCATTATTTTTTTCATACAAGATTAAGCATTATTTCATCAAGTTGAAAAGAAATTCCACCCCATCCAAAGTAACATTGTTTTTAAGTTGATGTTACTCCTTAGGCAGTTTAGTTTCTGGAACTCTTTTTTATTTATAGCCTACAAATATCTTTAATAAAGTTTTAAAGATGTAATACATAGGAGTGGCATAGCAACGTCTTGCTGTTTATACTACTTTTAAAGCTCATATCCTTAATATGCTAATAATCTGAAGAAATAGAGAATCCCTTACATTGTGTAGCAGAACTTCCCATTTTGTTAACGGTTTTACTTGACTATTCCATGGGAGGCTCTGTGACATCTTTTACAAAGGAAATGGCAGGAAGTGTGTTTTTTGTTGATTGTAAAATTGTTTCAGTTTTTGAGCTTCCTTTAAAAGAAGTTATATAAGCGGGAGGGGATTGAGGAAATCCTAAGGAGGCTAGAAGATCTGAAAGAACAGGTTTTCATGGAAAACGTGTTTCTGTTTTGAAGTAATGAAATTTCCAAATAATATTTTATTTTACTGTATTTTATTATATGTAATAAGTAAGCTCTGAAGACATAAACTCACCTGATGTTTCTTCAGAACCTCTCCAAGTATCCCTACCCAATCCCATCCTCATTAAACTTCTTAAAAGCATAATCATTTTTGTAGCTGTCAAAGCATCTTATTGTAACTTGGGCTCATGGATTGAATAGATAAGCATCCATGTTATATTAAATGGCAACTACTGAGTAAATCAGTGCATTTTGACCACTTTAACGGTTGATTTGGAGAACTTGGATTTATTCCACAATTTTTAGGTTAATACTAAGTTAAGAAAATGAAAAAACAGTATTTCTGAAGTAATCTCCTAAATCTTTTAAAAATAATTTTTTAAATGTAAATAAGATATAATATGGATATAAAATATGCCACTAGAACTCTGTTTGAGCTTATTTCAGTGTTAAATACCTTTTAAAAAATTTGTTTTAGGGAAGTATCATGATATAATGGAAAGAATATAGGCTTTAGAGAAACCTGATTTCCAGGTTTAGTTCTAACATTTACCAGTTCTATGACTTAGAGCAAATTACATAATCTTCCTCAGCTTTAGCTTCATATATAAAATGGGGATAGTAAGTATCCTCTCAATTAATTTGACCAGTAGGTGAGTTAACATAAGCATTTTGCGTATTACATATAATATAATCAAAAAATATCATTTCTACCTTAAAAATTATAGGTAATATCATTAAGCCCTTACCATATCCCTAGATAAGTGCATTACATGGGTATCTCTTTTAATTCCTTCCATCTTTTGAAATTGGTTTAGTCTCTCCTTCAGTTCAGTTCAGTTACTCAGTTGTGTCTGACTCTTTGTGACTCCATGGACTATACCACACCAGTCCCTCTTTACAAATAAAGTAAAAATGAGAGGGGTTGAGTTGCCCACTGTCATTTAACTAGTAAGTGGCAGGCCTGAGACCCAAACAAAGCCCTTACCCACTGTGACACACACTGGCTCTGAACTGTAGCAAGAGAGAGGAGACTTGGAAGTCATTCCGAAGGAGAAATGGAGGGAAGGAAACTATGAATGAGGATTTCAGCAGATGAAACTGGAAAACAGCAGTGGTGTGCATTTGGTAGATGTAGAAGAAGAGAGTTCAGACAAGGGTGACCACTGAGGGATAGTAAAGGAAAGTGGAATGTGTGAGTCATTCAGTGGCGAGGTTTCCTTTTGGCAACTGTACACTTGCTGTAAGCACAGAAAGACAATAGATTGTTAAAGAAACTGTCAGAGCATTAACTTATGAGTCTAAGGAGAGGTGTTTTTTTCCCCCCATTTGGCTTGCTTTCTATTTGTTGGCTTCTTCCTTTTCAGTGTTTCTGGGTTAAGATATTTCAGATGCTGCTCCCTTATACTCAGTCGACTCAATTCTTAGGCACATTTTCTGGGTTAATCTACCCTTGTTTTTATTAGTCTCCATGATTTGTTTACATCTTTTTAATGTCGGGATGTTATTCTCTATTTTAAAACTGAAGTACTGGAAGAAATATTTATGTTAAATCTGGATGATAAATTGGAATAATGTTAAAAAGTTCTATTTATTAGATGTAGTGTCTCACTGCATGAAATCAGCCTTCTCCAAACTTTTTCTACAAATACTGTTTTCTCCTTTTAAATGAGATATACATATAAATTATATGTATGTAATAAGCATATATATATTTTGTTCAATGCTAAATCATATCCATATATAAAAGAATAAAATTTATACTGATAAATATAAATGGGTATATAAGTCTCTCTTCCCTTTCTCTTTTATGAGGAATTTATTTGTATAGTTGCCATTATTTATTTTCATGTTGCTAACCTTTAAGATTTACATTCTAAGTAACTTTCACAAATCAGTATTGTCAGCTATTAGCCATCATACTGTACCTTAGACCCCAAATCTTATTCATCTTTTTTTTTTTAACTGAGGTAGATCAGTTGACCTATAACACTGTGTTAGTTTCAGGTGTACAACATAGTGTTTTGATTTCTCTATGTTACAAAATGATCACCATGGTAAGTCTATACCGTCTATCATCATACAAAGTCATTCTTATAATATTATTCCCCATGTTGTACATTTCATTGTCATGACTCATTTATTCTGTAACTGGAAGTTTGTACCTTTTCATCTCCCAATGAGGAAAAAATTTTAAAGCAGATAAGGTCTTTCTCCTGATGGAACTCACAATTTAGAATCTAGTACGGTAAGTGCCATAATAAGAGCAAGACAACAAATAAGGGAACATTGAATTCTGTGGCACAGAGGACGGAGATCCAGTTGTAATTGACGGATGTCTGAGTCGATCCTTGAAGGGTTAGTGTCAGAACTAGGAAGGGCATTGTACGCAGAGGAACAGCCTGAAGAAGACACAGAGCAGCTAGGTTTTTCAGTGAGTTTTAGGCTAAGCAAGGTTGGATCCTCTAGAAAGCCTCACTGTGGCTATGGGAGACAATATGAATCAGAGTGATTGTTTACAAAAGAGGACTTGCAGTTTTTTGTTTTCTCAGGGTTTTTTTGTTTGCTTGTTTGTTTTTGGTTTTACTTTTTCTAAAATGATTTTTAATTGAGGGATAAAGGAGTTACAGTTTTAACTTGTAACCTAGGAGTTAACTAGTGTCACTGTAACATTAAGAAAGAAGACCTTGAAAAGAAAATTTCTGCAGAATGAAAACTAGGTAGAAGTCGAACAAGGGGAAAGGCTCCATTATACCCGCCTGAAAGTCTCCACCTTTTAGAAAACCTAGTCTAGGGATTGTCACATCTCATTCAGAGCTCACCCCGCTTTCTTATTTCTGGCTGCTCTTCTCTTAATTTTTTATTGCTATGTTGTGAAGTTTTCCAGTGATCCTTTTATGAGTTAAACTTGGATTTGTTAAACTTGCACCATGTGCCAGACACACCTCCACACTCTTCATGTATTCTGTTTCATTCAGTAGCTTTCTTCCCTCTCCTCTTCATGATTTTACTTAATGGCCTTACTGACTTCCTTATATGTTACTAGGTTAAAATGGTCACGTAGCCACCCTCAGCTGCAGAGGAAGCTAGAATATTGTATATTTAGCTTTTTCAGCCTGCACAGTAGATGCCACAAAAACGGAACACTTGGGAATGGGTATGTTTGCTACATAAGCCCTTTCTCACTGCCCTACTTTGGTAATTTCTTTCATTTCTCTTTCTTCTTTCTTATCAGTCTAACTGTTTTTCTCAAAGAAACAAAATTGTTTAAACATCAAAATTTCTCATTGTTATTGTTGAAATTTCATGAAAGAATAAATCGTAGATTAAATTTTCAATTTTGATTCAAATAGACTACCAATTATCAAATTTTAGCCTTAAAATAGCAATTCTACAGAGGAAATGTTTACATCATGCCTTAAGACAATCAGTTGTACAGTACTATTCAACATAAACATCATATGCCAAAGGAGTATAATCGTTTATTGTGCATTTCCTTTCTTAGTATTTTAAGACATTAATATTATGAGTCAAATAGAAATTGTTTATTTTACCTAAACAGAAGCTTTTAGTTACAGTAAGTTTTCCAAATTTATAAAGCAGTAGAATTATTTGATATGTGAGCAGTTGGAATGCTTTATTCATTCAGTAAATATTTATTAAGTACCTATTATGTACATGTGGGTATTGAAAAATGAAAGAGTTGGTAGGGAATGATATTTGAGAACAGACTGCCTATCCTCGTGGAAATAAAAGCCATTACCAGTCTTAATAAACAATAATCAAATATACATAGATAGGTATGGGAATGGATAGATGAGTGGCTGGCCAGATGGATGGACAGAGACAGACAGACACCTACTAAAAATAAGATTAGTGTTGGGACTTCCCTGGCAGTCCAGCAGTTAGCACTTGGTGCTTTCACTGCCATGGGCCTGGGTTCAATCCCTAGTCAGGAAACTAAGATCCCGCAAGTGAAGTGGGGGAAAAAATGGTTAGTGTTAGGATTACTGGTATTTCAATATTATATTCCTAAAATGTGTTAACTTTTTAAACATTGAGGTTGACAGATTTGCAATGGAATTGGAACAGAGCCGGGATCTGAACAGCACCATAGTGCACATTGACATGGATGCTTTCTACGCAGCTGTAGAAATGAGGGACAATCCAGAGCTGAAGGATAAACCCATTGCTGTAGGATCAATGAGTATGCTGGTAAGTAGGTCACCATCTGCAGTGATTTTGGAGCCCAAAGATATAAAGCCTGATACTGTTTCCACTGTTTCCCCGTGTATTTCCCATGAAGTGATGGGACCGGATGCCGTGGTCTTTGTTTTCTAAATGTTGAGCTTTAAGCCAACTTTTTCACTCTCTTTTTTCACTTTCATCAAGAGGCTCTTTAGTTCTTCACTTTCTGCCATAAGGGTGGTGTCATCTGCATATCTGAGGTTATTGATATTTCTCCCGGCAGTCTTGATTCCAGCTTGTGTTTCTTCCAGCCCAGCGTTTCTCATGATGTACTCTGCATATAAGTTAAATAAGCAGGTCACAATATACAGCCTTGACGTACTCCTTTTCCTATTTAGAACCAGTCTGTTGTTCCATGTCCAGTTCTAACTGTTGCTTCCTGACCTAAATACAGATTTCTCAAGAAAATGTTACAAACCTGGTAAATGATAGAGTGACATTTTATCTTTCTGTTGCAAATTATATTGTGCTTAAGTAACTGTTCTCGTTAAAGAGAACTGAAAAATAAAGAAAAAAAGAAATGTTAGTCTAAAGCAGAAATTTGCAAATAATGGCCTACAGGCCAAATCCAGCCTGCTGCCTTATTTTGTAAATAAAATTTTTTAATACAGCAACGTAAATCAACTGTATGTGTGTGCTTAGGGGCTCAGTTGTGTCCGACTCTGCGACCCCATGGACTGTGTAGATGGAATTTTCCAAGTTAGAGTACTGGAGTGGGTTGCCATTTCCTACTCCAGGAGATCTTGCCAATCCAGGGATTGAACCCACATCTCTTATGCCTCCTGCATTGGCAGGCGGATTCTTTACCACCGTGGCACCTACTGTCACACCCACTCATTTATTATTGTTTCATTACAAGAGCAGAGTTAGTAATTGCCGCAGAGACCATGTGATCTGCAAAGCCTAAGGTGTTTGAACATTTACAGAAAAAGTTTACCAACACCAGTTTTGGAGTAACATGTTTTATTAATATAAGTACTGTAACTAAGTAGTTCTTTCCATGACTTGAAACCTTTGCATATCTGTTAGTGTGTGGCTTTTCCTTATTGCCACCCTCACCATCGCAGGTGAAAGTGACCAGGATAGCTGTGTGTAGCCAAAAATGTGTTGGGAATTAGAAATAGCAACTGAAACAGATGAGTTTGGTTTAAAAAAAAAAAAAAACACACAAGAGAAATAAGGAAGGTTCTTGTTCTAACTCTTTTCAATGCCTTCACTAGCTATTAACATGATTCCTGAGTTGTTATTTTATTATGAAACTACAGTCTGTTTGTTCATTATCTCTGCTCCCACAAGTATTTAGGCAACTGACAGTCCTGGTTCTAAAATAATCTTTATAGGAAAGTATACTCGCCTTTCCTACAGATCATCAACTAATACTTGAAAAAAAGTATATTCAATGTTATTAAGAATACATATCGCCATGTTTTTATGTGAAATTATGCACATGAACCTCTTTAGTACTTAGTGAACATTCATTTGGACTCATGATTCTGTAATTTGAGCAGAGTACACTGGGGAGGGTTTGTTTATCCCACTTGGGGTTGGCTAGGACTTTACCTGGAGCTGAAGGATCCCAAATGGCTTCACTAACGTCCCTCCAGCTATGGGCTTTCCCCTCCACATGGTGCTTTCTCCTCCACATGGTCTTATTAAATCCTGGTAATGACATCTCTGTAATCTAACACGAGATCTTCACATAGTTGCTGGACCCCACAAAGGCAAAGGCGGAAGCTGCAGACTTCTTTATGCCTCGGTTTCAGGACTCATATAATGTCACTCCCTCACATGCCTTTGGTCAAAGCAAGTCACAACACTAGTCTCTTGGTAAGAGGAACTAGAACCCACCTTTTGACAGGAGGAACTGTGAAAGATTGTGACTGTGATTTACAATCCCCCACAAACCTAAAGGTTAAAGGACGTCACATATAAAATTGTTTTTCTACTCTACTGTAGATCTAGCTTTTTTAATATCAATCCCAATAGGTTTCTTCATATTAATATTTAAAGCATTGGTTCGTCTTCCAAGTGCTGTCTGCATTTTCTATTCCAGAATGTTGACCCAGGATTAGCATAGTTTTGATTACTATCAAGATTTTTTAAATGCCACTTGAAAACTATAAATGGCAAATTTATGTGATCATTTCTGAACTACCCTTTCATTTGGTAGATTTTGTTTTACATTCTTTGAATTTTCACTTTAGATTCCAAGGATTCCATTTGTGATTAATTTTTTCTAAATGGTACTGAGGCCTACCACATTAGCCTAGATTGTTGCCAGGTATTTTCATCAGCAGGATTTAATAAGTAATGTTTTCCTGTTTACTCTCATAATTGTTAAGTACCATCTCCTAGTTAAAATGTGTTCACCAAAAAAGGTATTCCAGCCTTAAGAAATAAAGCTTAATTTTAGAAGTTCTTTTGTGCTTTAATCATTTCATGTTTGAGACTTAATTTAACTGACCATATAATAGACCATATATTTCTTTTTTTTGTAGATGAAAAATTTCCCAAATCCCAAATAGAGCAAATTCTAAATCCATACTATTATACCATACTATTACTTGATATACTTTTACTTTCTGTAACTTCCATATATAGCTTTATACTACTATAACTTTCATGTAACATCTCCCTCTATCATCTAAACATTTATGTGTACTGTATAACATATATTCATTAAAGCCAATGAAGTTTAGTTGCTTGAAATGTAAGAGAACCTTTTTAATAGCACAGTCTTGCTTTTTACCTCATGTCACGTTATAAATATGAGACAGCAGTAGGAGAGGGTCATGGTAGTATACCATGATATGACGAAGGCAAAAGCTTGATTTGAGACAGTGGCCTATAAAAGAAATGTCTTTGAATTGAAAATGCGTATCAGTAATGTGTTTCTTTTGAAAGCATCAATCAATATGTCGATTTTGGTTTGAATGTTTTTCCCCGTGTGGTCCGCTTTCTTTCAGACTACTTCAAACTACCACGCAAGGAGATTTGGTGTCCGTGCAGCTATGCCAGGATTTATTGCTAAAAGACTCTGCCCACAGCTTATTATAGTGCCCCCAAACTTTGACAAATACCAAGCTGTGAGTAGAGAGGTAAGTCTGCTATCTCATTCCTACTTATAGCCTCTTGTTGATTTCACGTCATGTAGAGAGACAGGTCCAAATACCATAGCACAGCAGAGTCTATCCTTAGCTTACCCCTCTAAGTCTCCCTTCTACCACTTCCTCAGCTTATGTATCGAATATTGAGCTGCATATATGTCCAGACTACACCCTTCTATTTCCCAGTTTTTGGGTTTTTTTTTTTTGCTTTTCTATGTGTTTTCTCATCTGCATAGGAAATTCTTATCTCCCCAGAAAACCCTGCATTACCATAATTATAACCTAAATTAACTTTAGCTATTTTTCTGTTAATGTGCAATGTACATTTTCTTCTAGAGTCACCTTATATTTATAATCTACAGACTTAATCCCATAACATTAATTCCAAGCTCTTTTCTGAGTAAATTTTTTATCAATGTTTTTTAACAGTGACAAAATTAACTTATTTTGATTAGCTGCTCTCCTGGACCCATAATCTAGTGAAGGTGCTTATGAGCATTTTGATTATGGGGAATAGAAAATAATCAAAGAAAGGTGCTTATGAGCATAGTCAAAGAAAAAGGGGAATAGTCTGTTGCTTTGAAGAGGATCTCTGAAAAATAGAGATTTCGTTATTCATGAAAATTGCCTTAAGTGTGATATATGAAAAACTGTCCTTTCCTCTAGTTTTGGTAATAACTGGACCATCATGCCAGTGCTAAAACTTAAGTCAGAAATTGAAATTTTAGTGTACGATGTCAAAAAATGTTTAGATTACTGTGGCAAAACGCACTGTGTTAAAGACTGCTGTCTGAATCGAAACACTTAAGAACTGCAGTCTCACACTTATTACCATTTAGTCATGTAAACTGTCTTTAGATTCACTGTTCTTATTTGTGTTCCACCTCATTTCCCCTAGAAATGAAAACTCCCCCAAGTTAAAATGATATTCCACCCCAATTTTTTTTAAGTTTTTAACAATTCTTTCAAAAACCAGTCTGTGGAAGCAAGTGCCTTGCTGCCTGCATCTGCAAAGGTGGTAGGGAAGGGGAGGCACCTTCACACGGGTTACCGTGTATCTGTTGTTGTTGTTGCTGAGTCCTGTCTGACACTTTTGCAACCCCATAGACCATAGCCTGCCCGGCTTATCTGCCCATAGGATGTCCCAGGCCAGAATACTGGAGTGGGTTACCATTTCTTTCTCCAGGAAATCTTTCTGACCCAGGGATCGAACCTTCGTCTCCTGCATTAGCATGAGGATTCTTTACCACTGAGCCACCTAAGCTTTTAATACTAATAAGTTTGAAAATCCTTCAAAGACTTTTAAGTTCTGCTTTAAGTCAGTAAAACTCCTAACAGCGTAACAATGAGAACCAAATTGTTTTAGTTCCCTTTCGTCATTTACATAAGTTAGAGAAATCTGTCTTCAAATTTGATCAGGATCTAACTAGTTTATTTGCAGATGACAAGTGTGTTCTTATCTGTAAACGAACTATAGTGCAGATTCACTGACAACAAATGCATTAATATTTATGGCTTGTTTAAAAGTTTAAGAAAAAGCCATTTTTGTTTTATCCAAAAGAATGGAGTTGCTGTAACTGTTCTACAAGCCTCAGTACTTCATTTTTACTGGAGCCTGTCTATTTTTGTTCTTGAAGAAGTATCTTATGTAAAGGAAGTGACTGAGTACTCATTGTCTCCAGAGAGCACTTCTCATTCAGAATCATCTTAGTTGGCTGCCAACTACTGACTTTCCAGTTCCATTTTCACGAGAAAGATTCCATCTGAGCACATTGTAAAAATGATGTCTTCTATAAGACCAAAGCTAATTGAGGTACTTTCTGAGTAGAGCTTGGCCAAGTTTTTTGTCACATTTTCTAAAATTACCTTTGATTCAGCTGTTCATAGTTGTATTAAGCAAAAAAGCTTTCTTTTAATAAAACATCTAAAAAATTTTCTCATGATAACACAGACAGCTTTAAAACTCTAGATGAAACATTACATATTCAGCAAATATGTTTTTCTAATATATATATTATTTTGGCAACCATTTCCTTTAATTTCAGCTAATACTTCAGTGGTTAAAAAACTTCATAGTTTCATATAATAAAATTATCTTCTATAAAAGGCATTTCTGGAATCATGCAGAGATTCTGATGTCTTTACATATTTCTTTTATTCCAAAATGCAACTCCAGACTTTTCCCCATCATTTAATATAGTCATAGACTTAACGCTATGTTTTTGTCATCTTTTCCATTCTAAATCCTGGTAGCTGTTTTGGTTTCTGAATGGATACCTATATTATTGAGTGAAGTTTTATAGATATAATTAATTGAAGCAGAACTACTTTCTAAAGCAACATAGTACCTTCGTGTAAGATTATTCCTTTTTAAAGTGTACAAAAAAGGTCATAAAAGGAGAGCAAGATCCTGTTGTTCCCACTTCTGCTTTTGACCTGCTATAAAATTATGTTGCTTAACTTCTTCTCTGCCTATCAGAATGATATTAAACATGTTCCTTTTGAAGGTTAAGGAAATCCTTACTGATTATGATCCCAATTTTATGGCCATGAGTCTTGATGAAGCCTACCTGAATATAACAAAGCATTTAGAGGAAAGAAAAAATTGGCCTGAGGACAAAAGGAAGTATTTCATCACAGCAGGGAACTCCCTAGAAAACGGTAAGCAATTTATTAGAATGGTCAGACTTTTAAAAAAATCCTTTGGATTAACCAGTTAGCAGGCATAGATGTAGGACTAGATATAGCTTTATTATGAAAAAGTATTAAAAATGAAAATCAGAAACTTAAATATACCAGTGAGATTTCTGAGATAAATGTGTCGAATGTCACTTTTAAACCAAATGCAATTCTTAAATCTCTAGACTTTGAGTGTGCAGAGTCCCTACCCAAAGTAGTTTCATAGCAGTTTTTTTTTTCCCTAAGATCTAACCTAACTGAGGGTTGGATTGCATTGAATCTGAGGAGGTTCTCTGTTTAAGGTAGCCTTTGGTTGTAGCTGTTAATAATAGAAAATACACTTTAAAAAAAATTTGTCTCAAACATACTAAAACATTGAATGGGATTTTTTTTCCCCTTTATTACATAGATTTTCCATAATCTGGTTGCTGTGATTACTGTTTTTAACCTTGCCAAAATTAGCGATTCTCCAATTCCCTTCTTTGCCTTAGACCTTATTTTAACTCTTTTTTTATATAATGAAACAGAAGTTTTATGACCCTAAGGGTTTTTTCAAATGGGACCCTTATCATCTATCCAAAACAATGCCAAAAAACATGCAGATAGTACATGTACTCTATCAACTCTCTGTTTGAGGTGGGATTACTTCAAATGCCAGCGCTGCCCTGGACCCCTGGGCAAAGTTCACCTGGATGCAAAGGTAGAAACAGAGGGTTTGCCTGAAACCCACAGCCACGTTTCATGTGCACAAGTCATTACCTGCTTCAGAGGGGACAGTCTACCATGGTTTGGGGCTCACATCTTAGGAGCAGATTTAATAAGGACATCAAATCATAATTTTATCTCCTTGCTTAAAGCTCTAAGGTCTCTCTCTTTAAGGGAAACATTAAGCAATATAAGCAGTAAACAGTTTCTGGACGTAGAGTCTTGAAACAAAAGGTGTTTTGCTCTTAGTAGAAATTGTTTGGGGAAGTGACACACAAAGCCTGAGATTGCTTAAAATCGTACTCTATTCCTTAACTTTTCGCAAGAGAAAGGCGGGGAACCATGAAATATCTACAGTTACATTGAATCACTCTGTGAGTGTCTCCTATATTCTTGGCGTGCCATGCTCAGTTGTGTCCGACTCTTTGTAACCCCACGGGCTGTAGCCTGCCATGCTCCTCTGTCCGTGGCATTTTCCAGACAAGAATACTAGGCTGAGTTGCTATTTCCTACTCCAGGGGACCTTCCAACCCAAGGATCAAACTTGCATCTCTTGCGTCTCCTGCATTGGCAGGCTTATTCTTTACCACTGTGCCACCTGAGAAGACCCTATAACAATTTCTTTCACAATAAGTTATAAAAAGTTATATTGGGGCTAAGATAAGTGCTTTCATTCCCTACTAATGTTCTTTTCATTTACTGTACATCCAAACTCATTATGAGGATGTGAATTTTTAACACCTGTCATTCTTAATATTTATCTATGTACTTTCCTCTTCATATATTTCATATTCTTAGGCAATTTAAATACTTTCCTTTTTTTTTCATATCTAAGTCCCTGTGGACTTTCAGGTGTATCTGATTTCACGTTATGCCACGAGAAGCTTTCAACAGTGAATTGGGGTCATAGCAGGTGGTTGACATAGCTTCCTCTAAAGTCCAAGGCATTTTTCTGTTGTTCACCCCTTTTCTAAAAGATGCAGTTTTGGAAAAGTATTATTAACTAGCATGTCTATATAGAAATAAAATAATAATAATAATTTTATGTTTATTCTCTCTTATAAATCTGGATGGTGCTAGCCAATATAAAAAACTAAAATACAGTACCGAATACTTTTTAGCACTTGCCATCCAGCTGGGATCCTTAATCTAGTATTTCAGATTATCAGAAACCTTAATTTTTCACTTTGATCACCTCAGTTACGGGTCTTAAAAGATATTTCTTTCAGAAAGCAAATGAGAAACCACTTCAGTGGCTGGTTGCAGAGCCAGGCCTCACAGAGAAGTAGACAGATTGAAAAGGTAACTGCACCATTCAGCAGTGACTGAACAAAGAGCCTGAAAACGGCAGGCTTTGCTTTCTGTCGTAGAGCTCCATAGTCAGTGCCTCACGTGAGGATGCTGTGGCAATAGCTTGGGTATGAAGCATGGCAGAAGGGGCTGCAGAAGAGGGCTGTGAACATTCCTTACTCGACCTGCAGGTTTGCCATAGCTCTCTACCTTGACTTCCACACATCTAGGTGGGGAAAAGGGTCCAGGTAGAGGCCATTTCAACTGTGCCACAGTCTTAATCCCCTCAGAATTGCTCTGTATTTTAAAACCGGATAATGGAAAATGAACTGAAGTACATAAATAGCAGCTAATGTATAATTTGAAAATAAGGCTTATTTTGTAGTGGCCTGGGAATTCAGATTTGGAAAATATCTGTGACTTAATTCATATTGATATGTTAAAATTTGATACTAATCAGGGGTCTGTCATATTATTTGCATTATCTGTAAACTCTTTCTGAAAAACCAACTTCATTTTTTAAGTATAATGCATTTGTATGTGCCTTGAAACTAAGAATTTAATCTTTGCTTCTGTATGTGTACCTTAATTTGGAAAACGTTTACGTGTAAATGAAATTATGAGCTGGAGGGAGTTCCCGGGTGGACTCTTGGTTAGGATTCAGTGCTTTGGCCGCTATGCCCCAGGTTCAGTCCCTGATCTGGGAACTGAGATCCCACAAGCCACTTGGGGCCACCAAAAATAAAAAAGAATTATGGAATGGCTCAGAAAGCTCTATTGTTAATCTTGTTTTTATAAATTTTACATTTAAACCGATTTCTTCTCCATTAAGCCCAGAAAGTAAAGTTCATGGATTTGTTCCTGAGGACATTGGTATAGATTTAAATGTATTTCACAGTTTAAATTCATGAAAAACACAATTTTTTAAAAAAGGTAATTTAAAAAAAAAAGAGGTAATAACCAGATTAATATTTTTGCTTTACTTTTTAATAATATTAGTTCAGCCCTTTGATAATAAAGGCTTCTCACCCTTAAACTTGGATGATTGTTAATCTGATTAGACCTTAAGAATTTGTATATTTAATGAAGTATAACTTCCAAAAATAATTTCTATTTATTTCAAATGTGCTGTTAGTAAGAGCGATACTTTATAAAAAAGAAAAGTCAAAATTAAAATCAACATTTGAAAGAATAAAATTCAGATTATTTTAACACTTGGCAAGTTCTTCCATGAATGAAGAAAACGATAAGGTTTTTCCCCCCCCCTAAAAATAAAATCTGTCTTTCAGGCATAATTACTCTAGATTGCCTAATACCTTTTCCTTATTCTTAAATTCTAACTTAAGGTTCTTTTTTCTCCTAGAGATGAGTAAAGGGAAAAAAATTTTTTTTTTTTTTTTTTAAGAAAAACGTACTGTGAATCTAATTCCAACTCTAGTTTTCAACTAATTTTGTTCAAAAATTAGTGATTTTTACCTAAGCTATTTCTTTTTAAACTGTATACGATGGAAATGGGTGATATTCTTTTTAAGAAAAGCTTAAAATCAGTGTTTTCTTTGTTAAACCGTTAAAAATATAAATGATAATGTTTCTGACCTTGGTTCTTAGAAACAAAACTAAATGAGATTTGTTTGTCTTTAAAAAGATTGACGGAAACATAATTTATGAAGTGTGTACTTCTTAGAATGAAGATGAATTACTGTTCTTGTTTACAATTTAGATAAACCAGGAAAGGAAGTTAATAAACTGAGTGAGGGTGAAAGATCTATCTCTCCGCTCCTTTTTGAAGATAGTCCTCCTGATCTGCAGTCCCCAGGAAATCCTTTCCAAGTGAACTTTGAAGAACCAAATAATCCTCAAATACACCAAAACTCAGTTGTTTTTGGGACATCAGCGGAGGAAGTGGTAAAGGAAATTCGTTTCAGAATCGAGCAGAAAACAACCCTCACAGCCAGTGCAGGTACTTAAAAGGATATCGGTGGTTCTGATAGTTACAACTTTCAGACTAGCTAATTCAAATGTAGTGTTAGTCGTTTCTCATTATAAAGTGTATAGTTCACAAATTTTACTTGGCCGTTTTTTAATTAACTTCTGACAGTTTACCTATTTAGAATGCTGCGAACCTATAGATAAATGGGAATTAAGCAGAAACGTCCATGTGTCCAAAGCAAAAACTTACCATAAAGCTCATGTAGCTATCTTTTTCAAAACACAAAATATATTTTAATTGGTTTTGGACATAATACTTTATCAGTTTTCCCTTTGAAGACTTACAGTACAAAAAAAGGGCCCAGCTGACCATGCAGGATATGGACAAGACAGAAAAAACACCAGCAAGCTGCATAGCAATCTGGGATCATCTGGTAAAGGGAAAAAGAGCTTTCCACATGTCAGTCACTCATGAGGATATCTCTGTGTCTTAGTGTAGAAACAGATACCCATGAGGACCCTAGATTATTTTAGCAAAGCCATATTATAATTGGGTTAGTCTTTTCTTCCTAGGGCAAAGCTTGAGAATAAGTAATAAATTTTAGGATGATGTGTATAAAAATTGAAATAAACTGTTATATTTGAGTATACCTATTTCCAGTTATCTTAATCATTAAGACACCTAGAAATTATAAAACACCTCTCTGAAAAGTGGTTTGCTTTGTGTGCGTATAAAGTATGTGCACATTTCATTATCATTGTTTTAAATATACTAGAAACCAGAATCTTTGATTTTTTTTTCCCTTTATGTGGGTAATCTATACAAAAGATCTTTTCAAAGAGAAAGCTTTCATCCTAAATTATATTCTCAATCTTTTCTTTAAGACAGACTGTATTCCTACTAAATATAGTAGGAAACTAATATTATCACTTAAACTCAAAAATTAAACTTTAAGATACCATGGAGATTTAAATATTCCTCATTTCTGCTGCCACAATGACTAATACAGTTTCTTTTCCTGAAACCATAGCAAGCCTTGGGGAGATAGAGAGTAATCAAATGCATTTTTAAAGTAGCATTCCACGTAATTTCAGATTTTTGTATTCAATTTTTTTATGTATTGTTATCACATGTTTTAAAATTATACACATCATGTTCTTTGAGTCATTGGAGTGTTCTTCTTTAAAGGCATTGCACCCAATACGATGTTAGCAAAAGTATGCAGTGATAAGAATAAACCAAATGGACAATACCAAATTCTACCTAACAGGCAAGCTGTAATGGACTTCATCAAGGACTTACCCATTAGAAAGGTGAGATTTTATATGACATTTATCCTCTATATATACCCTCTGATTTCTGAAGAAATAGTTAAAGAGGATTAAGAAGTACAAACTTAGAGTTATTTAAAAAAAAAAAAAAAGTCGAGTCTATAGTCAATAATGTTATAACTTTCTATGGGGACAGATGGTTACTAGACTCACTGTGGTGATTGATTTGTAATATATATAAGTGTTGAATCACTGTGTTGTACACCTGAAACTAATGGTGTATGTCAACTATAACTTTGATTTTCAAAAATGAAAAGAGAATAAAAAGTCATTTATCCTACCATTCCCTGAGTTTATATGACCACAAAACTCTTTTATAAATGCTTTTTACAAACTCCATGGAATTTAAAGTTTTAAATTCCCATGTAACACTAGTTTAGGAAATACGGCCACAAATTATTTAAAGCCATTTTCTTGCATGACTTTTGAAACTAGGACATTATTTATACCTTTTATGAGTTATAAAAGGTATGATAAGATTATAATATCAGTTCTTACCTTAATTTTAAAATGTATTAATGATAAATGTTGACTCTCTTCTAGGTTTCTGGAATAGGAAAAGTTACAGAGAAAATGTTAAAGGCCCTTGGAATTATTACTTGTACAGAACTGTACCAACAGAGGGCGTTACTTTCTCTCCTTTTCTCTGAAACATCTTGGCATCATTTCCTTCATATTTCCCTGGGTCTAGGTTCAACACACCTGGCAAGGTATCTGTACCTATAATAAAATCATTCTGCTTTTTCTTTATTGTCTGCTGAAATAACAGTTTTTACCATTGAGATAGAGGCTAGAAGGATAACATGCTTTAAATTCTTTTAGGCTCAGCTCAGAATATAATTTTTGAATTAGAGTCTAAAGATTGGATATGAGAGAAAAGAAAACGAGGGATAAAGAATCCCTCCTAGGTTGTTGGCTCCAGCAACTGGATAGATGGGTAAGAGGACGGATGGTTGCTTTCTTTTCTGAACCTGCCTTGTTCTTTGTTCAGAACATAAAAATACTGGTGGTCAGATTGTTGAGGAAAGAAAGATGACTTATGCCCCAGAACTCACTCTTTAAGTAAACAGATGTAATGACTACCTGCATTTCTCCTCTTCTACTGAGTACATTGTGTTAGGCACCGTTCCAGGCACTGGGGATAATAGCAGTAAACAAGATGAAAGACTGCCTTCATAAAGTGTGCAGAGTAGTATGGGAAAAAGAAAGTCACCAAGTGAAGAAAGTAAGGCAGAGTAGGGGCATAGAAATTGACTTGAGAGGGTAAGAGGCGGTGCTGGCTGTAGTCCTCCAGTAGTGGAGATCTGAAGGGGCCAGCCAGGCAAAGACCTCAGAGGAGAGGAAACAACTAGACGAGAAGCCCTGTGTTTTCTCCCTGCTGCTCTTTCCTCCTGGTCTTAAAAAGAAGAATCCCAGAGCTAAAAGGGTACACTGTTCAGGGTGGGTGAAAAGAAGGCACTAAACAAGAATGAGAATTAACACTAAAGTAAACTAAAAGACCCTGAAGGCGGGAGGAGAAGGGGACGGCAGAGGATGAGATGGCTGGATGGCATCACCAACTCAATGGACATGAGTTTGGTTGAACTCCGGGAGTTGGTGATGGACAGGGAGGCCTGGCGTGCTGCAGTTCATGGGGTGACAAAGAGTCGGACACAACTGAGTAACTGGACTGAAACTAAAAGATTACGGAGGAGGTGTATAAAGTGTTTGATTAATCAGTTAAATCTGCTAAAGCTTACCGAGATTGCAAGGCCTATGCTGTTGCCTTTCTCATCTTCCTGTGCTCCCCATTCTTTCCAATCCGGGTAGCTGACTTTGATCCTGAGTGGATGTAACGAAAGATAAGAGAGGGACATCACAGTACTATAAATAATCCAGTATTTGAAGACTTTGGAAAATAAAACTGTCTTCTTTATTCCAAAAATCACCCTCTTTTTATTTCCATAGTGCTTGAAAACTATATAGTTTTTAATATAACATAGCAGATATTAACCAGTGGTAGAGATGTAGATAGTGCTTTCAAGTGAAACTCATGGGTAATTTTTAATAATATAAAATAGCAAACACTTTCCTTTCTATCCACATTCTCTGTTTCCCTGGTTTGCTTTATTTTTTTAATCTCTTGTGCTTCTTGCTTTCGAATCTGTTCTCTATTTATTTCTGCATTTGTTTTCCTCCACGAAGATAGAAGTTTCTTAAAGGCAGTCACTTGATCTCTTGTGTTCTTTATTGTATCTCCAAGGCCTAGAACAGTCCTCGATTCATAATTGGTTCATGAACTATTTGGAAAATGAATACTCTATGTGTCATTTCAGCTTTTTGCTTTTAACTAGTCCTGTCAGAGCAGCTAGAATCCAACCTAACTAGGTGGTTCAGATCCCCAGTCATCATCCTACTGCCGTAGAGCTCGTTTTGACTGAGCTTCTGCAGAGTGGTATAAGTAATAAATAGGCTAGTACTGATGTGTCCTAGGCCAAAAACTAGATAATCAGACTGTTCAAAATTCAATTATATCTTGTAACTGAAAGCCATTATGCTACCACATTCTGTTGATTTTATCAGTTATGAGTTTCGATATTCAGGTTTTTAATAGAAACAATTTATAATATCCTGTTTGCAGATGTGTTCTTTGATAGATACAGACTTGATCCATCACACATGTAATTCTATTAGCTTACCTATCTACATTCTTTGGTGATCGTTTTTAGATTAAAATATTCACTGTATTTAATGATGTATAACTTTTAATCCAAAATATTATTGAGATCTCTAAAGGGTAGCTGATCTTAAATCATTTTGGTTGACTAAAAGGAACTCAGTGTTGTTTGGAAAGCAAATAAAAGTCTTTTTATTTTTTTCATTTCAAGGGATGGAGAGAGGAAAAGCATGAGTGTTGAGAGGTAATGTTTTATTACTAATTATTCATAATTTGTATAATTTTAAACTAATTTTTAATAAAATATAACTGAAACTTTAAAAATCTATTTGTAAACCAGATAACAATTTTTAGCAGTTGACACCCCTAAAGTAAGTATTCTAGTACAATGCTTTATTATTTTTGCTTGCTATGCTCTCAATAGGAAAAAAAAAATTTAACTGTTTTTTTTTTAATTGATAATTCCTTTGAAAACTTTATATTCTTAAATATGACTAATCAAGACAACATGCTGCTGCTGCTACTAAGTCGCTTCAGTCGTGTCCGACTCTGTGCGACCCCATAGATGGCAGCCCACCAGGCTCTGCCGTCCCTGGGATTCTCCAGGCAAGAACACTGGAGTAGGCTGCCATTTCCTTCTCCATGTTTTTTTTTTTTTAATGTTAGTTTTCTTCCTATTCAATGAAAACCAAGAATTTTAGGATTCCAAATCTTAATTTCTAGGTTTGTTTATAAGAAAAATAATACTTAGTAGTTAATTTAAGATATGATAATGGAAGTTCTTCCTGAAGTTCTTCAAATACTGGTAAATGACTGAAGGCACCAAGTAGTAAGATCCTGATGAACGAGAGCTTAGAGGTGATCTCATTCAGTGGTTTACAGTCCTGTTTGGAAGTCAGATGAAATCTTGATGGAACCTTATTGTCTTGGGATATAAGTCATTGTCTGAGAAGTCTCTCACTTATCTCCTCAAGGAACCACAGTCCCCACTAAGACATTTAAGAACCTCGGACCGAGACATCTGTGGTGGTCCAGCAGTTAAGGGTCTGCCTGCCGGGCAGGGGACATGGGTTCCATCCCTCGTTGGGGGAGCTAATATCCCCCGTGCCACAGAGCAGTAAGCCCATGCTCTGCCACTACAGAACCTGCGCTGCAGCTCCTGAAGCCTGAGAGCCTAGAGCCTGTGCTCTGCAACAAGCGAAGCCGCCGCAGTGAGAAGCGCACGCACCGCAGCTAGAGAGTGGCCCCCACTCGCTGCAGCTAGAGAAAGCCTGCACACAGCAACAGCACAGCAAAAAAAAAAAAAAAAGAACCTTGGGCCTACTCTAAGGTTGTGTCCATTTTGCACATGTATATTGTGTGATCAGAAAACCTACAACGCCCTCCGTAAATGACTTGATAAAAATTGCTGTTTCAGGCTGTGATTTACATAAGAGCAATCAAAGGAAAGGACTCCCCTGGTGGCTCAGCAGTAAAGAATCATCCTGCACTGCAGGACATAAGAGATACAAGTTCAATCCCTGAGTCGGGAAGATTCCCTGGAATAAGGCATGGCAACCCACTCCAGTATTCTTGCCTGGAGAATCCTATGGACAAGGGAGCTGGCAGGCTCCAGTCCATTGGGCCACTAAGGGACAGACATGACTGAAGCTACTCAGCACGCACGCACTCACATATGCAACCAAAGGAAAAGAGGGGGGAAAGCTTCAAATGTGAGAGAGCGTTGTCCTATTTCCTATTCAGTGATTTTTTTCCTCCTATTTTGTCTTCTATTTTGTTATTGAGAACATTGCTTGCTGTATAAGAATATTAACTAATATTACTATTTCTTAAGAAAGGGGCAGCAAACCAATAAGAAAAAATGAACAGAGATCCAATTAGTTAGTGGAAGAGAAGGTACAAATGGCCTTACAAACATGTGAAAATAATCCCAGTCTCTTATTTAAGAAGTACAGATTAAAAATTATCTGAGATAGCATTTTTCATTAATCAAGCTGGCAAAGAACACACTCCATTGGCAAAACTATGTGAGTGAAAAAGGTGTTAAACTGTAAAGGAGAGTGTGCTAGCTGCTAATGAGTGGTTCTGAAGGTCAGAAGTCCTAAAATTAAAGTGTCAGCAGAGTTGCATTCCCTCTAGAGGCTCCAGAGCAGATCCATTTCCTTACCAAAAGCTTCTAGAGGCCACTTGCATTCTTTGGCTCATGGCACCGTTCTCCATCTTCAGATCCCACAATTTTGTCTTTCTTTGACTCTTACCCTCCTACCTCATAAGGAACCGAGGGATTACACTGAACCTACCTAGATAATCGAGGATCATCACCCCCATTTTGATTTAGCCACATGTGTAAAATTCCTTTCACCATGTAAAGTACTAGATTCTGAGAGATTAGGATTTAGACATCTTTTGGGACCATTATTTTGCCTACCACAGGGAGCAAGTGATTTTGTCTATCAAGATATAGATGCTCATGTACTCTGATCCCACTATTCTCTTCATCTAGAGGTTCATTCCACAGGTGTCATTGCATGTCATTTTACACATGTACAAGGTGGTGAATTGCATTTTTTTTATAATAGCAAAAGGTTGGAAATAACCTAAGTTTCTACAAATAGAGGATTGGTTAAATGATCTTACATATTTAAATTGGGATATCATGCTGCCCTATAAAGGACTTCCCTGGTAGCTCAGCTGGTAAAGAATCTGCCTGCAATGCAGGAGACCCCAGTTCAATTCCTGGGTCGGGAAGATCCCCTGGAGAAGGGATAGGCTACCCACTCCAGTATTCTTGGGCTTCTCTGGTGGCTCAGCTGGTAAAGAATCTGCCTGCAATGCAGGAAACCTGGGTTCGATCCCAGGGTCAGGAAGGTCCCCTGGAGGAGGCCATGGCAACCCTCTCCAGTATTCGCCTGGAGAATCCCTAAGGACAGAGGAGCCTGGCGGGCCGCAGTCCATGGGGTCGCAAAGAGTTGGACATGACTGAGCGACTAAGCACAGCACAGCACAGCTGCCATATAAAAATGAGGAAATTATTTACTTATAGGAAACTCACCAGGATGAATGAGAAAAGTAAAGTGGTAAACAGTGTCTGATATTTTACTATTTATATAGGGGAAGTGTTTGCTTGTTTATAAAAGTATAACATACTTTTTATATGCATACAGTATTCTAGATGAACAAACAATAAATAGGAAGCTGGCAGTGTTGGTTGCCACTGGGAAGGAGAACTGGATTGCTGTGAGCAACTGGGTTAGAAGAGGCACTTTTCGCTAAATGACTCTTTAGGGTTTGCTCAGGGTTTTTTACTGGTTATCCTGCTCTTTTTAGTGTCTTCCTCTTTTTCCTTAATATGACCTTCAACACCTTTGTGCAAATGAACTGACAAGTTCTACATTTAATCTTACCAGCCCATTTCCAGTTGTCTCTTAAACAACTTTATATAGGGGCCATGAACCAACCCCGTAAATCTACTTGAAGATAATTCTCTTCAGACAATATTCATGCAATAATTGGAATGATGTTCTCATTTGTACTTTCTTAAGACAGTCTTCTGTAACAAAGTCTGTATACCTATATATCCTAATGTTTTGTAAGTTCTTGGGGCATTATCCTTATATGTTGGTGGCTTTAATCATCTTTTAAAAATATTATAGAGAACAAATGTACCTTTGCTAATCAGTTTAGCTATAAATAATCTCCCATTATTTAGGAAGATCTTGAATATTTTTACTTAATTATATCTTAGTGTATCTGAAAACTTTATTCAGTACTATAGAAAATGTATCTTAATTCTAGGCCATTTGCATGTACTATATCATTTCTAAATTATCTTGAATTGTAGTTTACTTTGTGCACCCAAATCATTCTTGTCTTTGTAGGACATTCAGTGAGATAAGTAAAGCAGAAGAACAGTACAGCTTGTGCCAAGAACTTTGCAGTGAACTTGCTCAAGATCTGCAGAAAAACGGACTTAAGGTACTTTATTTTTATGTGGAATTCTTAGTTTTCTAAATTTTTAGTAATAAAAAGCAACCTTAAACTGAGAGTTAGATTTTGCATTTAAAAACAAATTCAGTTTGGTTCAGTTCAGTCGCTCAGTTGTGTCCGACTCTTTGCAACCCCATGAATTGCAGCACGCCAGGCCTCCTTGTCCATCACCAACTCCCGGAGTTCACTCAAACTCACATCCATCGACTAGGTGATGCCATCGAGCCATCTCATCTTCCGTCATCCCCTTCTCCTCCTGCCCCCAATCCCTCCCAGCATCAGAGTCTTTCCAGATGAATCAACTCATCGTATGAGGTGGCCAAAGTATTGGAGTTTCAGCCTCAGCATTAGTCCTTCCAATGAACACCCAGGACTGATCTCCTTTAGAATGGACTGGTTGGATCTCCTTGCAGTCCAAGGGACTCTCAAGAGTCTTCTCCAACACCACACTTCAAAAGCATCAATTCTTCGGCACTCAGCTTTCTTCACAGTCCAACTCTCACATCCATACATGACCACTCGAAAAACCATAGCCTTGACTAGACGGACCTTTGTTGGCAAAGTAATGTCTCTGCTTTTGAATATGCTGTCTAGGTTGGTCATAACTTTCCTTCCAAGGAGTAAGCATCTTTTAATTTCATGGCTGCAGTCACCATCTGCAGTGATTTTGGAGCCCCAAAAAATAAAGTCTGACACTGTTTCCACTGTTTTCCCGTCTATTTGCCATGAAGTGATGGGACCAGATGCCATGGTCTTCATTTTCTAAATGTTGAGCTTTAAGCCAACTTTTTCACTCTCCTCTTTCACTTTCATCAAGAAGCTCTTTAGTTCTTCTTCACTTTCTGCCAAAAGGGTGGTGTCATCTGCATATCTGAGGTTATTGATATTTCTCCCGGCACTCTTGATTCCAGCTTGTGTTTCTTCGAGTCCAGCGTTTCTCATGATGTACTCTGCATAGAAGTTAAATCAGCAGGGTGACAATATACAGCCTTGACATACTCCTTTTCCTGTTTGGAACCAGTCTGTTGTTCCATGTCCAGTTCTAACTGTTGCTTCCTGACCTGCATACAGATTTCTCAAGAGGCAGGTCAGGTGGTCTGGTATTCCCATCTCTTTCAGAATGTTCCACAGTTTATTGTGATCCACATAGTCAAAGGCTTTGGCATAGTCAATAAAGCAGAAATAGATGTTTTTCCGGAACTCTCTTGCTTTTTCCATGATCCAGCGGATGTTGGCAACTTGATCTCTGGTTCCTCTGCCTTTCCTAAAACCAGCTTGAACATCTGGAAGTTCACGGTTCACATATTGCTGAAGCCTGGCTTGAAGAATTTGGAGCATTACTTTACTAGCGTGTGAGATAAGTGCAGTTGTGCAGTAGTTTGAGCATTCTTTGGCATTACCTTTCTCTGGGATTGGAATAAAAAGAGTTCTTATCCTCAGTAGAGACAAATTGAATTCTGACCCTTAACTGAAACCTGTGATGAGGTCATTTTATGAGGAGCAACTTACAAGGCTGGAGTGACTACAATATATTTCCAGAGGAGTTTATATTACTTTGGGAGTACATTTGAATTAAGTTCAAAATCAGAGTTATATTGGCACTAAACAATAAGGCAAAGAGAAGGATTTCTCTAGAACTGTACTTTTTAAAATGCCTTTCCAATTATCGTTTAATGTCACAGTCAGGTAGACAGTGACTTTGTGGAATAGGCATTTTGTTTCAAGGCCTTAATCCAGGTTGCTTAATACATTAAGAACAAAACCTGGAAGTCTTTGAACTTTGTGTTTTATAATATTCACTCACAACGACCTATGTTTAGTATTTTTCCAACACTCTCAAAACAGAGGTGGAGTTATTACAAAGTGTAATACAAAAGTATTAAAAAGTTATTACAAAGAAAGGGCCATCTGATGAATACTTTCTTATAATTCTTCTCTATTATACCTTAAATATAAAGAGAGTTCTTTTTTAAAAAAATTTAAATATTCTTTTAATTTTAGAATCATTTCAGATTTATAAAATAGTTACAAAGAAAATATAGAGACTTCCAGTATACCCAGTTTCCCTCATTGTTAACATCTTATATTATCATAGTGTATGTTTCTACAGTACAGAATAAAGTTAACAGAAATGACCAGTTAACTTTGCCCTTTATATAATAAAAGTCTTTCATAAAAAATCAGTTGGGGAGGAAAGCAATAATTACTGACTAAAATGGGATTTTTAGATTTCTTATGGATTTTATTTATTCTTTATGACTATATTCATTACCATGTTTTGTAAATAATTGATTATACTTCCATACTCTCTGTACATAAGAGACCTTTCTGAATTTTTCTAACATGTAAAGAACTTTTTTTCTAGAAGTTAAAGAGCTATATAAAATAATGTATTCTGTTTGTTACAGGGTAGAACTGTTACCATTAAGCTAAAGAATGTGAATTTTGAAGTAAAAACTCGTGCCTCTACAGTTCCAGCTGTTGTGTCAACTGCAGAAGAAATATTTGTTATAGCTAAAGAACTGCTAAGAACAGAAATTGATGCTGATTTTCCACATCCCTTGAGATTAAGACTTATGGGTATGACTTTTACTGTTTTTCATGAAAATCTGCAAGACATTTCCAAAGAGTCAATTTGAGAAGTAGTCTCACCTCCATTTCACTTCTTGGACCCATTCAGGGAGTTGTATTTTTTCTACTTCCGTTTTGCTTGATACTTAGAACCTGATGCATGTGAAGCCATGATCACTAGTTTAATTCCTGTAAGAATCAGTTAGAGTCATTCTTTTCCTTCAATACTTACTGAGATCCTTGGAGTTAGGCATTTTTCAAAATTTTAAACTTCAAATTTTAGAAAGCAAATTCAGTACATGTTGAGTATATTGTGTAATACTCCTTTGGGATCTGAGGCAGCACTTTATGATCAAACATTTTATTATTTCTGTAGCAAAACAAAAAACATTCACACTGAGTTGTAAAGACTCTAAATAGCTTCACATCAATCTTGTCATCAGTTACCATTTGTTGCTGACAATTTTCAGAGCTTTTAGATTTCAGAATTACAGAGAAAGGATTGTGGCACTATAAAACCACATATCTAGCCATCATGGAGTGAAAAAGACAAACAAACCACGTTTCCAAAGTGAACAAGTGAGAGAATGTTTAGGGATAAGCACTCCAGATGCCAACTTTACTGCTAAGAATGGGTGTCATCAGCCATACTTTCACATATGAAAGATAGCACACATGGAAGTCAATTTGAATATAGTATGTTAACTAAAAAAGCTGAAGAGTAGATGTTAATAGCAGCTTTATTTATAATTACCAAAACTTGGAAGCAACCAAGATAGTAGGTGAATGGAGATTGTGGTACATCCAGACAACAGAATATTATTCAGCACATAAAAGAAGTGATCTATTGGGATAGAGGATGGGGGAGAATAGAAGAAAGGTAATGAGCTGTCAAATGATGAAAAGACATGGAGGAAACTTAAATGTATATTTTTAACTTAAAGAACCAATGTGAAAGGCTACAATACTGTATGATTCCAATATAGGAAATTCAAAAATTTCAAAAATTTCCAATATAGGATAAAGCAAAATGGTAGAGATCTGAAAAGATCAGTGGTTGTCAAGGGTGGGGTCGGGGGGAATAGGCAGAGCACAGAGGATTTCTAGGGCAGAGAAACTATTCTGTATGGTGCTATAATGGTAGACACATGTCATTATACCTTTGTTAAAATCCAGACTGTACAACACCAAGAGTGAACCGTGATGTAAACTGTGGACTGTGAATAATGTCATTTCAGTGTAGGTTCATTGGTTGTAACAGCTGTTCCACTCTGGTGGAAGATGTTGATTGTGGAGGAGCTTGTGCATGTGTGGACGCAGGGTATATATGAGAACTCTCTGTACTTTATATCCAACTTTGCTGAGAACCTAAAATTATTCTAAAAGATAGAGCCTATTGCAAAAAAGGAGCTAAAGAATCAATGCAATAGACTCCAATTAGTTACTCGGTATTTAATGGTATCGTGAGTCACATATTAATGGAAAGACCTATATATATATATATAATCATGCTAACTCCAATAGATACTTACTATTTAGTATACCCAGCATTATAAAGAGAGTAAATTTCTATTCATAATACCACCTTTGGAAAAGTATCCTTTAATTCAGAGAATATGCAGTATTGCTTATTATTTTTGGCTAAACAGGCTTTTTAATAAGTGTCACAATACTATTACGCAAAATGTCTTTATGCTTTACAGTTGAGTTGGTTTTGTTGAAATGGATTAATTATGGTTGGTTTAATTTAGGGGTGCGGCTCTCTGGTTTTCCCAATGAAGAGGAGAAGAAACACCAACAAAGGAGCATTATTGGCTTCTTACAGCCTGGAAACCAAGCCCTTCCAGCCACTGGGTGTATACTAGAGAAAACTGACAAAGATCAGTTTCTAAAACCTGCACAAATGTCTCATAAGAAGAGTTTCTTTGATAAAAAACGATCTGAAAGGAAAGCAAGCCCTCAAGACACATTTACATGTGAAACCATAAATAAACAAAGTTTGCAAACGTCACAGTCATTCCAAGTTTTAAACAAGAAGATGAGTGAGAATTTAGAAACAGTGGAGAAATCACATAACTGTCAGACATTTATCTGTCCTGTTTGCTTTAGGGAGCAAGGAAGCATCAGTCTAGAAGCCTTCAATAAACATGTAGATGCATGTCTTGATGGACCTTCCATCAGTGGAAACTCCAAAATGTCCTCGTGTTCCCACGCTTCCTCTACAGAAGTAAACGAGAAAGAAAGTGTATGTGATTCTGTTTCTCTCTGTGAGAAGCAGGGTTATGAAACCCACCAGAAGAATACAGAGATCACGTCAGTAGATCCTGTAGAGATGGTAGAGACTACCAGTAAACCATCAAATACAGAAGATACAAGTGCTGTAAGTAATAAGCCCAGTGAAGAGGAATATTCTGGTCTTTCGAGCAAATCATTTAATATGGAACACTGTCCTCAGAATTCTTGTACTGTTTCATTGGAAAATGAAGATGTTGGGTCATTAAGAAGGCAAGAATCCCCCCAACCTAATTCATATGAAGTAATCAGTGACCAAGTTCTAGTTTGTCCCGTTTGTAACCTAGAACAAAAGACTTCCGATCTTACCCTATTCAATGTGCATGTAGATGTTTGCTTAAATAAAGGCATTATCCAGGAACTGAGAAAGGATAAGATTAATCCGTGTAACCAACCCAAAGAAAGCACCAAAAGTACTGGTGAGTTTATGGGGTTTTTTTAAGAGCTTGATTTTCTAGGAATGTTTTATTAAAATTCAGATTGCTATTAAATCTAAAACATATACCTTTAAAGGGATAGTTTGTGTATGTTGCCACTTACGAAAATGTTAGTTACCTTACCATGGGCTAGAATTAGCTGAAGCCATTAGATTTGAAATTTGGGGAAATCTTTGGTTTAGGCTTGACTTAGCAGAGAGTGAACTTAAAGGTTTAGGGAACTGAGTAATCTAATCCAAAAAGAAACTCCTTCAGAGAACGTTTGCCAAGGCACAGTGGTAAATTAACTATAATTATATGGCCAGAAAGCCTGTTTAACTTGCTTTCTGGTAGTTCTGACTCTGACCCAGCTTCCAAATTAGCTGCAAAACTAATGAAATAAGTAAATTAGAAAGAAATTATTTATAAATTCAAACTGTGTAGTCCTAAAGAGATTTTTATTATCTTTAATCAGTTAACTTTAACTCTTTAAATCTTTAGGAACCGTTTTTACTATTTCATGTTATTCATTATGCGTTATCTTCCCTCTAAAGATAACTCAGGCAAAGTGCAGAAGACTGGAAACAAAGCAAAAAGGTATGGCTAATTTGAGTTTTAATAAAGCTGGCCAAGAAATTGTTATATTTTGAAGTCTGATTTTTAGGAAATGTTAAAATTTGCTTGTATAAATCATTAAGTAAAAGTTTTAAAATCAGTTATTTGCGTAAGCAATTTAAAAAAAATCTCTTCATGGGTTTGACTTTGTGCTTCTCTGTTGTTATTGGTCTTCTTCGTGCATTTTAATCACGTGCTCTGTTTTATTCCAGGCCAGGATCGCTGACAAAGTACTCAGCATCAAAGAAAACAAAAGGGAACAACCCCAAACACACTCTTGATATATTTTTTAAATGAATGTTGAACATTTTATCCATTTTTGATTTAAACCTGTTATTTTATAATAACTGGATGTATCCTTCCCTGTTTCAAGCTTACAGATTCATTTAGTGAAAAGCGAGTACAATAATCCCTTTGTATAAATTTGGAATATATAGTAATTTACTTCTGTATACTTCTTTTGATAACAATGAGAATTTTGCTTTCAGTTATACTTCAGTTAGATAATTCTGTTAGAGATAATTTTAAAATGAAAAGTTGGGAATGAGATCAGGAAGTGATTTCTTTATTATGTTTTATAGTGCATATAAAAACATTTATAAGGGCTTTCAGAGGTTCAGGTAAAACTATCATAGCATAAGAATTTTTTAGCACTTAAACACTTTGTTGGCACTGGATGCTCTGCTTGATCTTAGTATCCTCAACAACGTTGAATAATTATTTTTAGCTCCTAGTATCTTCAGATACCTCATGAGGATTCGTTACTAATATTTATCATAAGTTCTATGAAGAGTATTAGCTTAGCAGAGTTAGCCTGCATGCTTTTGTTACCTTCAGGAAAATAATATCACAGTATTATTTTCTGTGTTAAAAGAACTTTTGTTTAAAATATGCTTATTCATTTTATTTTTTTAATTTAAAATTTCTTTATCCAATGATAAGCACTTATTCACTTTAAAAAATATTTAAGATTCAAGGTCATCATTTTATCTAGGACTTTTAAATGGCAATATTTCATTTCTTGGCAGTTGTATTTGTACTTTACACAGATCTGTAAAAAAAGAATAAATTGTGCACTCTATTTTTATCATGGTCTTCTAGAGAAGAATGTGCAGTTCAAAAGATTAATGTGTTTTAAACACCTCATTTATCTTAGTTCTGTTTCTATCATGTTTTTATTAATATTCATGAAAGAAGACAGCTTAACAATTGTTAGCTTAAGTAGTTGCTCCAAATGCTGTCATGGTATCAAGAGTTTTTATGAGAAATAAAACAATTATTTAATAGAAACATGCAAATGGGACCCACTGTCTATTTCTGCTTTAAGGAACTGAATCTTTTATTCTCATATTTTTGTTTCTTCTTTTCATATTTGATAGCTCATTACATAATTGTATAAAGACATAATATTTTAGGAATAGTGTAAATGAGGATCTCACACCACCTTTGGCCAAAGTGGTTTGACTTTAAATAACTAGATAGTTTAAAATTAGGCTTAGTGTTTATTAGAATACCAATTTCATGCCTAATATTATTGTATGCTATGATGAATATCTAGTTATAGAACTGCGATTCTTGATCATGTGATTTACTTACATTAATTCTCTACAAAATTAAGTTCAATGAAGCACTGATTTATTGTATTGAGAAGTAAATAACACCATATTCTTTTCTATTTTAAGTTTATTTTTATTGATTTTTCAACATTAGAGTAAATACTAAATTATTTTCATTTAGATTGTTCACTTAATGAAATGTTATCATTTAGTAATATTTAATAAAAATTTCAAATGAAACTTTAAATGTTTAATTTTTTAGCCATAGAAATGGTTTCTTTACTTTTCCACTCTTTTCCTACCTCTGTTACTTTCAGTCTTATTTTCTTTGCCTAGAATTTTCTCCACATCCTTTTCTGTTTTATCTAATAATCCAACTCATTTTATTATAATTTTGTTTGGGGGACATTAAAAAAAACACAGCAAAACCACAAAGAATAAGCACCTATAATCTTACCTATGTGGAGGGTGACAATATAGGGAGCCACTTGGGAGAACACATTTGCAACACATATAATTTACAGAATACTAGTATTCAGAATGTATATAATCCAGAATACACAAAGGATTCCTATGAATCAGTAAGAAGACGACAACCAATAGACATTTGGTCAAAAGCCTTTAAATGGCACTTTACACAGAAATCCAGATATCCAAGAAACATGAAAACATCCTCAGCCATTTTAGTAATGGGGAAATGGGGGAAAAAAACCTCAAAGAGACATTATAGCATCTCTCCCAGATTCGTAAGAATGAAAGGGTCTAATGGTTGTTTTGCTGATGATGTGGAGCAATATGAACTCCTTGAAAAAGTATTTAATTATGTATATGGCTGCGCCGGATCTTAGTTGCAGCGCTCAGGATCTCAGTCTCCGTTGCTGCACGTGGAATCTTTATTTGCTGCAAGCGTGTAGGCTCTAGTTCCCTGGCCAGAGAGGGAAGCCAGGCCCACTGTGTTAGGAGCTCGGAGTCGGAGCCGCTGGACCGCCAGGGAAGTCCCTGTGAGCTCTTACTCTGAAAACAACCTCTTTGGAAAACAGTCGGCCCTTCCGTGGTAACTCTGAAGATGTGTGTACTCGATGTGTAGCTGCACTCCTGTACATATGCTGGTTGTCTTCCATGTGCCCTCCTGATTGATTCTGTGTCCTTCAGCCTGCGCTACGTCCAGCGAGGCATCATGGCAGCAAGAAGCCACTGCACAAGGTTTCAAGGGAGAACGAGGAGGTTGGGTATTGCTTCTCTCATATAGCTTTCCGAAGCTGGTCAAGTCCCTTGAACAAAGGTCACAACCTCTTCATATCTTCATATGTCATTCCCTGCTCGCTCCCTCTCCAGGCTCTGACAATCCTTTCCTTACCCTCACCCTTTTACCCTACAAGATGGCAATAGAGTCTTGCCCTTATGAGCCCTCCAGGTACTGCCCCATCTTTTGTGCTTTCCTCACACCCTGCCCAGGTGGTGCTAGTGGTAAAGAACCTGCCTGCCAATGCAGAGAAATAAGAGATGCAGTTGGATCCCTGGGTTGGGAAGACCCCCTGAAGGAGGTCATGGTAACCCACTCCAGTATTTTTGCCTGGAGAATCCCATGGACAGAGGAGCCTGGCGGGCTATAGTCCATGGGGTCACAAAGAGTCGGACATGACTGAAGCGGCTTAGCACAGCACGCACAACCTGCCCACACTTTTGTAAATGGTCCCCTTTTTAAAACTCATCTCAAAATACAAGGTTTCTTTTTTTTCCTGCCAGGACCGTAACTGATACAATGTCTTGGGATAACTATTGAACATGTTTTTAGGAAGCATTTGCAAGGTTACACATAGCAGCACTGTAATAACCAAAAAATATGGAAATAAGCCTAATAGTCAACATTGATAGACTAAATTCTACCATTGTATTTCATGTAGATTCAAAGAAAAGAATTCTACGCATTAGTGAAAATGAAAGAATAGGTAATCAGAAGGTGGGTGAATATCACAAACATAATGTGGAGCAACAGAAGCAAATCCTAGAAGGATGCCATCAGCAAGATTCCATGCATGTTCAAAACAGTGTATAGCGCTTTAAGAATGTATTCATATAAGTCAAATTATAAACAGAACTATTGTCCCCAAGATAGAATAATGACCTGCGGGGAGAAAAGGGGATGTGATTGAGGAATGCACACGGAGCTGCTGAAACACTGCCAGCGCTCTCTTGTCTTAGGTGGTGACTGTGGGTGTTTACTTCTAAAATCTTATTTAAATTGTACATATATATTTTATATACTCTTGTTCATAAATGACCTATATCACAAGTTTTTTAAAAAGTCAGTGCTCGCTTCGGCAGCACATATACTAAAATTGGAACGATACAGAGGAGATTAGCATGGCCCCTGCGCAAGGATGACACACAAATTCATGAAGCGTTCCATATTTTACTACCTTATGACCCAGCAATCCCACTGCTGGGCATACACACCGAGGAAACCAGAATTGAAAGAGACACATGTACCGCAATATTCATCGCAGCACTGTTTATAATAGCCAGGACATGGAAGCAACCTAGATGTCCATCAGCAGATGAATGGATAAGAAAGCTGTGGTACATATACACAATAGAGTATTACTCAGCCATTAAAAAGAATACATTTGAATCAGTTCTAATGAGGTGGATGAAACTGGAGCCTATTATACAGAGTGAAGTAAGCCAGAAAGAAAAACACCAATACAGTATACTAACGCATATATCGGAGAAGGCAATGGCACCCCACTCCAGTACTCTTGCCTGGAAAATCCCATGGACAGAGGATCCTGGAAGGCTGCAGTCCATGGGGTTGCTGAGGGTCGGACACGACTGAGCGACTTCACTGTCACTTTTCACTTTCATGCATTGGAGAAGGAAATGGCAATCCACTCCAGTGTTCTTGCTGGGAGAATCTCAGGGACGAGGGAGCCTGGTGGGCTGCCGTCTATGGGGTCGCGCAAAGTCAGACACGACTGAAGTGACTTAGCAGCAGCAGGAACGCATATATATGGAATTTAGAAAGATGGTAATGATAACCCTGTATGCAAGACAGCAAAAGAGACACAGATGTATACAACAGTCTTTTGGACTCTGTAGGAGAGGGAGAGGGTGGGATAATTTGGGTGAATGGCATTGAAATATGTATAATATCATATATGAAATGAATCGCCAGTCCAGGTTCGATGCATGATATTGGATGCTCGGGGCTGGTGCACTGGGATGACCCAGAGGGTTGGTATGGGGAGGGAGGTGGAAGGGGGGTTCAGGATGGGGAACACGTGTATACCTGTGGCGGATTCATGTTGATGTATGGCAAAACCAATACAATATTGTAAAGTAATTAACCTCCAATTAAATAAATTTATATTAAAAAAATAAAAAATGTCAGAAACTTCTTTCTTTATTGAGGTGAAATTTTCCTCCATCTCTGCAGGTATTTGACTCAATAGAGAAAAGGTACATTTCTCTCTGCTAGGACTTTGCTGAACACAGCCTGAAAGAGCCATCCCTTATTAACATTTTCAGTTTTTCTCCTAACATTTCCCCTAATGCTACAACCACAGCAGAATGTGGTCTACTCTCCAGGGTCAAATTGTCAAAGTTGACCAAACAATTTGTCATCTCCAAACAAGTCACCATCTTTCCAGCCTATGAAATGTGTCCCCATTCCTCAAAGTCCCTCCCTTAAACACTAAGTCAGTTCTGTATATTGGGTTTTGTTTCAGCACCCTACTTTTTATCATCACTTCAGAATTTCATTTCAGCTGTGAGTTACAGAAGCCCAATCTGTTTCTTTAAAAAAAAAAAATCAGTTCTAGTTTTCCCATGAAACATGAATTTCATTGGTTAGTGTTAGCTCAGTAATTCAAAGATAGGTTCACAGTCTAATTTTCTTGGCCTCACATGGCCAGCTTCTGGTCACAAGATGGATGGGCTTCTCCATGTCCAGCCTTACACGTGAATTCCAGGTAGGAAGACAAGGAAGTGAAAAGGATAAAAGGGCAATGAGTCTGTCCCAGTTTAAGGAGCTTTCCTGGAAGCCCTACGTAACAATTTCCACTTCCATCTCATTGGCCAAACTGTCATGTGGCTTCCTCATACTAAAGGGAACCTGGAAATGTAATTTTTAGCAAGACACATTGCTACACCCAAACAAAAGCAGGTTCTGTTAGTAAACTGTCTCACCTATAAAAAACTATATAAATCATTCCATTTAATGGTGACATTTTAGAAGCACTCCTTAAGCATAACACAAGGGTATCCTCTGTTGTTTTGCTGGAGTCAATTCAATAAATAAGATGAATTAAAAACTGGAAACAAAAATAAAACTTTATTGTCAGATGTGTTTGTATTTTTTAAAATCTACATTTAATAAAGGAGTTCAAGGTTATGGCTATAAGATCAATGTACAAAATCAAGAGCATTCCTGTATAACAATAATAGCAAATTAGGCCATGTAATAAACATAATCTCTTTCATGATAATAATCTATAAGGGACCTATGGGGTCTGGGGAGGTGGGGAGGTGTCATCTATCTGAATTTGTTGAGTCCTTTAAAACTACCAAATATATTACTGAAAGACAAACAGTATGTCTGAGGAAATTAAAGAGTGATCCTAGTCAGGAAGAATAGCTATTTTAGAGATAACTATTCTCCCCTAATTCTGTAAGTTCAATAAAACTCAAAACAAAACTTCTCATGGTTTTTCTTAGAAGTTGTTAAGTAGATCCTAAATTTCATATGGAAGAGCAAAGGCCCAAGAATAACAAGGCAGAACAACAGGCCCTAGTACATATCAACATTTATTAACAAGCTGTAGTAATTAATACCATATACTAATAGAGTCGTATTACCACTACTGAATTGGAGAGACTGATGCTGAAGCTGAAGCTCCAATATTTTGGCCAATTGATGCGAAGAGCTGACTCATTGGAAAAGACCCTGATGTTGGGAAAGATTGAGGGCAGGAGGAGAAGGGGGTGGCAGAGGATGAGATGGTTAGATAGCATCACTGACTCCATGGACATGAGCTTGAGCAAACTCCAGGGGACAGTGAAGGACGGGGAAGCCTGACGTGCTATAGTCCATGGGGTCACAAAGAGTTGGACACAACTTAGTGACTTAACAACAGCAACAATAGAGTAGAATTGGCATGGGTATATACATTTCAGACAACTCAGTACAAAAAGTATCTGCTACTTAATAAACCGTGCCTGAGGTGCTGCTGTCCATGAGGTTGCAAAGAGTCAGACGCAATTTAGCGACTGAACAAATTGGGCCTAAACTCTGACCTTCCAACTGATTTCTCAGCTTTTCCTGCTCTAAACCATTCTGTACATTTATTGCACATTAGCCACAAACGACGTTTTCATAATGTCACCATTATGTTAGAAACAAAAGATGTCAAAAGCTCTCAGCTCTGTCCAGGATCAGCGGGAGTTGAGAAGAAAGGTAGGATTTTCAGCATATGATGATTTCTGTGGTGCAAACGGGCTTCCCTGGTGGCTCAGCAGTAAAGAAAACACCTGCAGTGCAGGAGACACTGGTTCAATCCCTGGGTCAGGAAGATCCCCTGGGGAGGAGAACACGGCAACCCACTCCAGTATTCTTGCCTGGAGAATCTCATGGACAGAGAAGCCTGGCAGGCTACACAATCCATGCGGTGGCATAGAGTCGGACACGACTGGAGTGACTGAGTGCACATGCGTGTGCAAATTCCATGACAGAGTTCAAGCTATTGACATGATGTCAATCAGCTCACAAAATTCCTAAAAATTTAACAATCGGCTCTTGGTTGCCAGTACAAATGAGCTCCTACAAATCACCGTCCTTGATGCACACTAAACTCAGGTTTGACCTTCAAGGACACTGAAGTCACACAGCATAGCTTGTAGTTTCCTCAATAAACCAAGCTGCTTCTCCCTTCTGGTCTCGTGGTCAGTTGCTCCCTCTGTCCAGAATGTGCTTCCTGAATGCCCCTTTGCCCTCTACATACACAATAAACATACATGACCATTCATCACAATTAGCCCAAGGATCACCATTCAGCCCAGGGACCACTTTCAGGAAATGGTCCCTGCGCTCTAGGAAAACTGGTCAGTCACTCCTTTGTGCCCCTGTTTCTGAAACGTTCTTTGCTGTGACTTTGCTGTGGTCTCTCTCTACTGGGTTGTAGGCTGCTAGAGATGCTGTCTCTCTCGTGAACTCTAAGCATGAAGCACAAAGCCTGGCACTTAACAGGCGTTAACTATTATTTGTTGACATATAAATGAATAAATAATATTTGTCCAAAGACTGATGTCTGTTACTATCTTACCATATTTTCTTTGGAAAGACAGGGTGATGGCTGACATAGATGGCTGCACTCAAGCTGGGCCATAGGGATGGGCATTCCAGGAACAGGAAACTGCACTTCTTTTCCTTTATTGGGTAGGGGCTTGTTTTAGAAATGTTTTATTACTCTATTCTTTCAAGGTAGCTTGGAAATATTTGGAAAAAGGCTCAAAATATGACCATTAACCTAGGGCTTAAAAAAATTGCTTTTTGAGGAAATATCTCATTTTGAAAAGTGTATCTGGTGCTGATTTTATTTCCCCATTTTGAAAAGCAATTATATGTTAGAGCATCGCTGGTGCTGGTAGGATGTCCGTGGACTTCACAGAGAGGTGGCGTTTATACCCCTGGAGCAAAAACTGTTTTTTTGGTTGGATCATTAAGGGATAATCACCTTTGCTTTGTAAGACACAGTTGAATTAGCAGTTGTTCAAGAAAAACTCAAAAGACATTATAGGGAGCTATTGAAAACATGATCACATTTATTAAATCATAATATTGGACTGTTCCACTTACAAGTGTGAGGTAATTTATTTTCTAAAACTGTTGCTATCTACAGAAGGCTCAGGGAGACAGAAGATAATTCAGAGGCAAATAGTTTATACCCTTGCCATCTAATCGCAGTCTCTTAAGTTTGTCATTATTTCAAACTCACATACACCTGCATATACATAGGCACGCGAAGTGGAGTGAAGCCGCTCAGTCGTGGCCGACTCCTTGCAACCCCATTGACTGTAGCCCACCAGCTCCTCCGTCCACGGGATTTTCCAGGCAAGAGGACTGGAGTGGGGTGCCATGCATCAGTTCAGTTCAGTTCAGTCGCTCAGTCGTGTTCGACTGTTTGCGACCCCATGAATTGCAGCACTCCAGGCCTCCCTGTCCATCACCATCTCCCGGAGTTCACTCAGACTCACGTCCATCGAGTCTGTGATGCCATCCAGCCATCTCATCCTCGGTCGTCCCCTTCTTCTCCTGCCCACGATCCCTCCCAGCATCAGAGTCTTTTCCAATGAGTCACCTCTTCGCATGAGTTGGCCAAAGTACTGGAGCTTCAGCTTTAGCATCATTACTTCCAAAGAACACCCGGAACTGATCTTTAGAATGGACTGGTTGGATATCCTTGCAGTCCAAGGGACTCTCAAGAGTCTTCTCCAACACCACAGTTCAAACGCATCAATTCTTCAGTGTTCAGCCTTCTTCACAGTCCAACTCTCACATCCATACATGACCACTGGAAAAACCATAGCCTTGACTAGATGGAACTTAGTCGGCAAAGTAATGTCTCTGCTTTTGAGTATACTATCTAGGTTGGTCATAACTTTTCTTCCAAGGAGTAAGCGTCTTTTAATTTCATGGCTGCAGTCACCATCTGCAGTGATTTTGGAGCCCCAAAAATTAAAGTCTGACACTGTTTCCACTGTTTCCCCATCTATTTCCCATGAAGTGATGGGACCGGATGCCATGATCTTCGTTTCCTGAATGTTGAGCTTTAAGCCAACTTTTAAGCCATCTATGCCATGCATAGATGTACATATACCTACTTTGTTTTGGGGGGCTCCAAAATCACTGCAGACGGTGTTTGCAGCCATGAAAACACTTGTTCTTTGGAAGAAAAGTTATGACCAACCTAGACAGCATATTAAAAAGCAGAAACATTACTTTGCCAACAAAGGTCCGTCTAGTCAAAGCTGTGGTTTTTCCAGTAGTCATGTAAAGATGTGAGAGTTGGACTATAAAGAAAGCTGAGTGCTGAAGAATTGATGCTTCTGAACTGTGGTGTTAGGGAAGACTCTTGAGAGTCCCTTGGACTGCAAGGAGATCCAACCAGTCCATCCTAAAGGAAATCAGTCCTGAATATTCATTGGAAAGACTGATGCTGAAGCTGAAACTCCAATACTTTGGTCAACTGTTGTGAAGAACTGACTCATTGGAAAAGACCTTGATGCTGGGAAAGGTTGAAGGGGGGAAGAGAAGGGGACGACAGAGGATGAGATGGTTGGATGGCATCACTGACTCAATGGACATGAGTTTGAGTAAACTCTGGGAGCTGGTGATGGACAGGGAGGCCTGGAGTGCTGCAGTCCATGGGGTCGCAGAGTTGGCGATGACTGAGCGACTGAAATGAACTGATACCTACTAAACACACACACACACACACACACACACGACCTCTGCCAAACCTATATCCGTTACTAATTTTGGCAGCCCTTATAACACCACTTCTTTTTATTCCTTTTGTCAAGTCTTCAACAGTTGCCTAATCTTTGGCCTTCCAATTTACTTCTCAGCTTTCACCAGTTTCTTTCCTTTCACTAAACCATAGACAATTCTTTCCTAACATCACTCTTATCTGTGCGTGTGTGTGTGTGTGTGTGTGTGTGTGTGTGTGTGTGAACAAAAGAGGTGGTTCAGTTCTGGGGTCAAATCTAGTTCTGTTTCATAAGGCTTTTTTTCCACTGTCAGAATATGCTAAACTTCTAATTTAACTCCTAATTCAAGCACACTGTGTTTATGTATAGTAGGGATTCAGTGGCGATATCCTGGCTGTTCACTATTGTACATTTCTTCCTTATTATTTGAATTTTAGCTAGGCATACGATTGCCCAGCATAGTTTACTATATTTCATTAATTCTTTACTTTCTAAGCCACTACAGTCCACGGGGTCGTGAAGAGTTGGACACCACTGAGCCGCTAACACTCTCATTTTCAAGAAAGAAAGCATACCCAAGACGGGGAGGGCCAGCAGGTTACCACTGCATTAAACTGGGATACCAAGGTTTTCCATTTTCAAAGAGGGAACTGAGTCATACTTTATTCAAAAGAAAATTCTGGAAGTCCATTTAGAATTGATTCAGTACTGAAGATCGGATAGTGTTGGTTTTATAAAGCTACTTCGACAACTCCGAATTGTATACTGTTCAGTTCAGTTCAGTCGCTCAGTCGTGTCCGACTCTTTGTGACCCCGTGGGACTGCAGCACTCCAGGCTTCCCTGTCCATCACCAACTCCCGGAGCTTGCTCAAACTCACGTCCATTGACTCGGTGATGCCATCCAACCATCTCATCGTCTGTCCTCCTCCCGCCTTCAATCTTCCCCAGCATCAGGGTCTTTTCCAATGAGTTAGCTCTTCGCATCAGGTGGCCAAAGTATTGGAGCTTCAGCTTCAGCATCAGTCCTTCCAATGAATATTCAGGGCTGATTTCCTTTAGGATGGACTGTTTGGATCTCCTTGCAGTCCAAGGGACTCTCAAGAGTCTTCTCCAAATTGTACTCAGAACCACCTAAATGTGGCCGGGACTTTCCTCTTAATTTCTCACTGCAGGTGCTTCTGGCACAGCGCGCGCCCCACCTGAAGGCGGCCGCGCCCGGGCAGGACTGCAGCCCCAGGCGAGGCGCCCGCCGCGGAGAGCGGCCCCTGGTGTGCGCGGCGCCCGAGCGGGCCGGTCCGCTCGCCCCAGGGCGCAGGGCGGCGGCGAGCGGGCTGCGGGAGGACCTGAGGCGCGCGGCGGCCGGCCCTAGAGGGGCCTGTCCCGGGGCCCCAAGCAAGAGCCGCCGCAGGAGGAGGCGGCGGCGGCCGGAAACGAGTTCCCTGAGTCCGGATACAGGTCTGGAAACTCCCTCGCGGGCGGCGCGGGGCGGGCCTGGGGAACCGGTTGAGCAGCTGCGGGTGCCCCAGGGACCCGAGCCCATCCTCACCCCCGCGCCCTAGGTGGGCTGGGTTTCAGCTTTGGGATCCACACCCTCCCAAGGGTTGGCTCACGTTTCTCAGGACGTTTGATTTCAGGTTAACCCTGCACTGTAGGTGGAAGGAAAGTGTTCCTCTTTCAAATTAAGGAAGAGGATTTTCCAAGAAATCATTCAGCCCTTTTACAAACAAGGAAATAGTTTTATGTGCTGTTATCTCCTACAGCCTGAGCCTTCACTAATTTATTGTGTGACCTCAAATAAGTCACCTAATTTTTCTGTACTTTAGTTTTTCAAGCATGGAGGGGTTCCTCTGTGCCTTGGGAATAAATTTCTAGCATAAACTGAGGGATGCTGTTTAAGAGTCTTTAAAGTTAAGCATGACAGGTCTCTTAACAGGCACACCATCCATGTCACCTCGCTGTGATGACCTCCTTTCCCAAAGACCAGCCTTGGGTGCAGAACATCAGTTTCTTAAGACAGTATTCAGTTAGTTCATCCATCCATCCATCCATCCAGCTAGCCAGCCGTTCTTTCTAGAAATATTTTCAAGAAAGTACTACGTAAATTAGTGATCACATCATCATGATTATCTGGGTCGTGAAGATCTTTTTTGTACAGTTCTTCCGTGTGTTCTTGCCACCTCTTCTTAATCTCTTCTGCTTCTGTTAGGTGCATACCATTTCTGTCCTTTTTTTTTTTTTTTTTTTTCATTTCTGTCCTTTATCGAACTCATCTTTGCATGAAATGTTCCCTTGGTGTCTCTGATTTTCTTGAAGAGATCTCTAGTCTTTCCCATTCTGTTGTTTTCCTCTATTTCTTTGCATTGATCGATGAAGAAGGCTTTCTTATCTCTTCTTGCTATTCTTTGGAACTCTGCATTCAGATGCTTATATCTTTCCTTTTCTCCTTTGCTTTTCACCTCTCTTCTATTCACAGCTATTTGTAAGGCCTCCCCAGACAGCCATTTTGCTTTTCTGCATTTCTTTTCCACGGGGATGGTCTTGATCCCTGTCTCCTGTACAATGTCACAAACCTCATTCCATAGTTCATCAGGCACTCTATCTATCAGATCTAGACCCTTAAATCTGTTTCTCACTTCCACTGTATAATCATAAGGGATTTGATTTAGGTCATACCTGAATGGTCTAGCGGTTTTCCCTACTTTCTTCAATTTAAGTCTGAATTTGGCAATAAGGAGTTCATGATCTGAGCCACAGTCAGCTCCTGCTCTTGTTTTCATTGACTGTATAGAGCTTCTCCATCTTTGGCTGCAAAGAATATAATCAATCTGATTTCGGTGTTGACCGTCTGGTGATGTCCATGTGTAGAGTCTTCTCTTGTGTTGTTGAAAGAGAGTGTTTGCTATGACCAGTGCATTTTCTTGGCAAAACTCTATTAGTCTTTGCCCTGCTTCGTTCCGCATTCCAAGGCCAAATTTGCCTGTTACTCCAGGTGTTTCTTTGCATTCCAGTCCCCTATAATGAAAAGGACATCTTTTTTGGGTGTTAGTTCTAAAAGGTCTTGTAGGTCTTCATAAAACCGTTCAACTTCAGTTTCTTCAGCGTGACTGGTTGGGGCATAGACTTGGATAACTGTGATATTGAATGGTTTGCCTTGGAGACGAACAGAGATCATGATGATGTGATCACTGATCTAGAGCCAGACATCTTGAAATGTGAAGTCAAGTGGGCCTTAGAAAGCATCACTACGAACAAAGCTAGTGGAGGTGATGGAATTCCAGTTGAGCTGTTTCAAATCCTAAAAGATGATGCTGTGAAAGTGCTGCACTCAATATGCCAGCAAGTTTGGAAAACTCAGCAGTGGCCACAGGACTGGAAAAGGTCAGTTTTCATTCCAGTTCCAAAGAATGGCAATGCAAAAGAATGCTCAAACTACCGCACAATTGCACTCATCTCACATGCTAATAAAGTATTGCTCAAAATTCTCCAAGCCAGACTTCAGCAATACGTGAACCATGAACTCCCTGATGTTCAAGCTGGTTTTAGAAAAGGCAAAGGAACCAGAGATCAAATTGCCAACATCCGCTGGATCATGGAAAAAGCAAGAGAGTTCCAGAAAAACATCTATTTCTGCTTCATTGACTATGCCAAAGCCTTTGACTGTGTGGATCACAGTAAACCGTGGAAAATTCTGAAAGAGACGGGAATACCAGACCACCTAACCTGCCTCTTGAGAAATCTGTATGCAGATCAGGAAGCAACAGTTAGAACTGGACATGGAACAACAGACTTGTTCCAAATAGGAAAAGGAGTACGTCAAGGCTGTATATTGTCACCCTGCTCATTTAACTTATATGCAGAGTACATCATGAGAAACGCTGGACTGGAAGAAACACAAGCTGGAATCCAGATTGCCGGGAGAAATATCAATAACCTCAGATATGCAGCTGACACCACCCTTATGGCAGAAAGTGAAGAGGAGCTAAAAAGCCTCTTGATGAAAGTGAAAGAGGAGAGTGAAAAAGTTGGCTTAAAGCTCAACATTCAGAAAACAAAGATCATGGCATCTGGTCCCATCACTTCATGTGAAATGGATGGGGAAACAGTAGAAACAGTGTCAGATTTTTTTGGGGGGGAGCTCCAAAATCACTGCAGATGGTGACTGCAGGCATGAAATTAAAAGACACTTACTCCTTGGAAGAAAACTTATGACCAACCTAGACGGCATATTCAAAAGCAGAGACATTACTTTGCCAACAAAGGTCTGTCTAGTACTGAGATTTTGTGCCCTTCAAGGGAAGGTCCTGCGTGCAGCAGCTAAGACCAGGTGCAGTTAAATAAATATTTTTAAGAAAAAGAAAGAGGAGTAAGACCAGACTATTTGAATATTAGGTATTGAAGAGGAGAGCGGATGATATTGGTGTGGTACACAGAACCAGTTCAGGCAAGGCCTTGATGCCCTGAGATAGGAACTTAAATTTGGTATTGTTGGTGTTTTAAAATTTTAGCCATTCTAACAGGTACGTATTAGTATCTCCTTGTGGTTTTATGTTTCCCTAATAGATAATGATGCTGAACATCTTCTCATGTGCTTATTGCCATCTATATATCCTCTTTGGTTCCTCTTTGTTCCATTGAAGTCTTTTCCCTATTTTTAAATTGGATTTTGTTTTCTTACTGTTGAGTCATTTGTCAGATGTGTGATTTGCATATATGTTCCCCCAATCTATAGGTTGTCTTTTTTATTCTCTTAACAGTATTTTTCACAGAGCAAAGTTTGAAATTTTTCTAAGGTCCAATTTACTATTGTTTTCGTTTATGGTCATGCAGTTGGAGTTATGTGTAAGACAGAACTCTTTGCCTAATCCCAGTTTATGAAGTTTTTCTCCTGTATTTTCTTATAAAAGTTTTATGATTTAAAAAAAAAAAAAAACATTTCTTTGGCTTCACCAGCTCTTAGTTACAACTAAGCAAGCAGGATCTTGGATCTTTACTGTGGCATGTGGGATCTAGTTCCCTGACCAGGGAGGGCCCCCTGCCATGGGAACAGGAAGTCTTAACCACTGGACTACCAGAGAAGTCCCTTTTCAGCTCTTTTATATTCCAAAATTTTGTAGCCCCTCAAAAAAAGTCACTGCAGATGGTGATCGCAGCCATGAAATTAAAAGATGCTTACTCCTTGGAAGAAAAGTTATGACCAACCTAGATGGCATATTCAAAAGCAGAGACATTACTTTGCCAACTAAGGTCCATCTAGTCAAAGCTATGGTTTTTCCAGTGGTCATGTATGGATGTGAGAGTTGGACTGTGAAGAAGGCTGAGCGCCGAAGAACTGATGCGTTTGAACTGCGGTGTTGGAGGACTCTTGAGAGTCCCTTGGACTGCAAGGAGATCCGACCAGTCCATTCTGAAGGAGATCAGCCCTGGGATTTCTTTGGAAGGAATGATGCTAAAGCTGAAACTCCAGTACTTTGTCCACCTCATGCGAAGAGTTGACTCATTGGAAAAGACTCTGATGCTGGGAGGGATTGGGGGCAGGAGAAGGGGACGACCGAGGATGAAATGGCTGGACGGCATCACGGACTCGATGGATGTGAGTCTGAGTGAACTCCGGGAGTTGGTGATGGACAGGGAGGCCTGGCGTGCTGCGATTCATGAGGTCTCAAAGAGTCAGACACGACTGAGCGACTGAACTGAACTGAACTGAATATTCCAAAATAACAACAAACAACAGCAAAGAAGCAAGCAAACAAAAAACAACGCAGTAAATCCTGGAGTCTTCTCTAAGCTATTTAATGAACCCTGCCATCTGAATATGTATTATGTGTGTGACCTGTGTATACAGAACCTAGAGGGTCCCCTTGTGGCTCAGGAGCTAAAGCATCTGCCTACAATGCGGGAGATGGGGTTCTGGGTCAGGAAGTTCCCCTGGAGAAGGAACTGGCACCCCACTCCAGTATTCTTGCCTGGAAAATCCCATGGATGGAGGAGCCTGGTGGGCTACAGTCCATGGGGTAGCAAAGAGTCGGACACGACTGAGCCACTTCACTTCATGTGACCTGTAATGTTCGTAGTGTGTAGTAATATTAATGTTTCTAGTAAAAGTGAAAATCTTCTTTTATCTCCTTTCATGTAAATGAAAATAAAACATGTTTATCACTTTTAACCTTCATTCATGACTATTTATATGATGTGCTGTGTTCCATGGTTTTGTTTCTGCAGGTCTGGCATCCTGCAGGGTTCTGCTGACAACAATTTTATCTCTGTAAGCTTGCATAGAGTATTTGGGCTCCTCCCTGCCTAATCTTGTACAAACATTTTATAAACAACGCCCCTTGAGAAGTCAATGGCCACCCTCCAACCTCCTAGAGCTATATTCTGCATTGCTGACTTCAGGGTGGTCCTTGAGAATAATGTTTTGTTTGGGATAGGAAGATGTTTAAGGCTGTGAAAACACTTTCAGTGTGAGGAGTACGTGGAATCTTGATAATACAGCTTTATAAAATATTGAAGCCAAGTTCCCACACCCAAAATAGCAGACTGTGAAAGGCTCAAGGCTGTGGTTTCAGGTTTTTAGTCCCAAGGTTTGCCACGTGAGGTTTGCTTTCTCTTCAACCCTCTTCAATTCCCGCAGTCATGCTTGCTTGCTTGCTTTCAGAGCTGCCAAATGAGAGAAGCTTCCAGAATGCTGCTGAAAGCAATGATTTGCATCTTATGGAGAAGCTGTTTGAAAAGAAGGTTAATATTAATGCTGTGAACAATGTGAGTAGAAATCACAGATGTGACAAGTAATAGCAGTGTGGGTTTACACAGTGCAACTGAAATAAAAATAAAAATAAAAACGATTCTGCTAAAATGAGACGGGGGGAGCTCTTTTGTTGGCAGTTCCAGAATGTTTAAGCTAATAGTGGAGTCAAGCTGTAGAAGAGGCTCTGGGTGTTTTAATTGTTCTCATCTGAGGGGACGTGCCCAGGGTCTTTATGCACAGCTGTGCTAAGTCTCTGGGTGGGCAGTGTAGCCAGGTGTCAAGGTTATGGGCCTGCACTTGGTCCTGGATCATAGCCTGTGGGTCACTTTGGCCTCACACATTCTGGAAAGGCTGAATGTCTTTTGCTACACAGTTCATCATTGTTTTCTCATCAGTAATGTGCTTTGTGGTTGGAGCCTTCCAAATTTAAAATCCAAAGGAAAGTACGGGTTTGCTTTTTGCTGCTTGTGGAATATAGTACATCTGCCTGTTGGGCAGTGAGGCCTCTCCTGAGACCCGGCTCTCACTTGTTCTTCAGTGCCTGGGTTTAGGGGAGAAGTCCCACTGCCAGAAAAATGGATTGCTTACTGCTTGGTTTTGTGGAGATTTCCTGACAGCCCCGTAAGGCAGGGTTCATCAGAGTGAACAGACTGGGGGCTGTCTCTGTTGTTTAGGACAATTTGTGGAGTGGTTCAAGGTGGGGATGGCAGAAGTGGGTTGGATGCTAAATGAAGCGTAAACTTTAAGAGACCTGCTTGTACAGACTCCTTCCAAAGAACATGGAGGGCTCTGGCAGTGTGTTCCATTGTTATATGATTTTGCAAAATCTGAAAAAAGAAGAAAATTAACCTGCCATCAGTTAAGCTTTCTGACTCTGGCTTTAAAGAGGGCTCCTGAAAAGTGTAAACTTCACCTTCCACAAAACCTGGATCTGTTCCAGGCAGTGAGTTGTAGAAACTGAGGTGTGCAGTAGAAGGATGTTTAGCAGTGATGCATGTGTGTATGTGAGGGGATTTGTGTGTCTGTGTATATTGTGTGCATGTCTGATATGTTATGTGTGAATAGCCTGTTCATTATACATAGACATCCTAGAAAGAGTAGAAAAATGGCAAATTTTTGCAGCAGAACAATTTTAGGAACAAAAAAGAGGAAAGGAAACGAGAAAGGAAGGGAGCATAAGAAATAAGGATCTTTGAAGGTAATACCTAGATTAACTGTTGCATAAGTAAAGCAATAATCATTTTTCTAAACAGCAGGAAATAGATCCTCCAATGTACCTTTCAATGTACCTTTCAATAACCCTTTGAAAATTTTTCCACATAACTTTCTAATATTTTAAACCATACTTTTATATAAAAGTACTTAATACACTAAAACTAACAGCCAGTGTAGCAAGTTATCATAAACTCCTGGTGAATTATATTATAGCTTCTAGTGACATCTTTTTTAGTCCTGTTTCCAGCAGATTGCTGACATGGTTGCCTGTAGAGTTCTTTAAAATCGGTGATGACAAAGATGAAAAGAAAGTGGAAGTGGTTTTACTGACTTATCTTGGATGCTATTTTGGTTTGTATCCTTATTCACAAATAAAGTTAAAGGGGAGTTTCTAAGCCCAAACTGGACATCCTAGAATATAGCTCTAGACTGCAAACAATAGCAAGGGTAACTCATGTTTTGTCAAACTTGGTTTATAACCGATTTAGCTACTAAGGAAATCAGATGTTTAAACAGTTCTCATATTTTTGCAATAATTTATTAATGAGAAGCAAAGGATAGTAAATTCTTTGGAAGCAAAATCAATATCCAGAATGTGGGAAATATGACGTGTGTTTACTTACAAGCAAAACATCCTTTGTCTGAAGCACAGCAGACTGTCTCCAGACATCCTGGGGGCACCAAGTTGGCTTTCCTTTGAAGCAAAAGATAGTCATGCTTCTTTTTCTCTGTGTCTCTTTCCTTCTTTCCTTCCTTCTCTCCCTCCCTTCTTTCTTTTTGTTTCTTTCTTTCTCTTTCTTGATTTGTTTGATTCAATACAATTCACAGTCCAAAAAACTACAAGGGAAAGAGCCATACATGGACTGAACTAGGAGAATTTTTGTTATGCATTATCAGTATATTCTACCATTATTAATGATTGCACACAGGAAAAATACAGCTGTTACACTCTAGTTGAAATCTATTATATTGTTATAATCAGTCATAGGTTATGCAATGGATTTCAGCTTGCTGTATACACTCCAGTTGGTTGCTAAATTCTCTGGTGTTATATATTAGTAGAGAAATGTCAGATTATGCTGGATACAGTTCTCACTGCTTTTAAAGACAGGGCAAAGAATAGGTCCGCGCGAGCCGGTTTGTGCTCAGTGTCCTGTGCACACCCTTGCAAGCGTCGGCGCCATGAGTATGACGTCCAGCATACGAGTTGAATGGATCCCAGCTGTTACCATTGCTGCTGGAACAGCTGCAGTTGGTTATCTAGCTTACAAAAGATTTTATGTTAAAGATCATCGCAACAAATCTATGGTAAACCCTCACATCCAGAAAGACAACCCCAAGGTAGTACATGCTTTTGACATGGAGGATTTGGGAGATAAAGCCGTGTACTGCCCTTGTTGGAGGTCCAAAAAGTTCCCACTCTGTGATGGATCTCACACAAAACACAATGAAGAAACTGGAGACAACGTGGGACCTCTGATCATTAAGAAAAAAGACACTTAAATGGACACTCTTGATGCTGCAAACCAACTTGCATGATGTTTCCTGATTGTTTAATCAGAATGACTACCACTTCCGTCTAACTCACCTCCCCTGGTTCTAGATGTGTGGTCAACTGTGGCTTCCATATTCACGGCATTTGCCTGACATGTGAAACCATCGTGGTGCACATCTGTTGAAACAAAAAAGGAAAAACGAAAAACCAATCTCATGGCCTGTGGGTTATTTTGGTCTTGTAAGGATCTGTTTCTTTACATTTAAAACTAACATTAGAATATAGTTGTATGTCAAAGTTAATGTATTAAATTATTCTCAAAATCAAAACAAAAAAATAAATAAAGACAAGGCAAAGAGTAGATAATCAAAACACGAACACCAGGTTAAAAAAAAAACTTATGGCTACTTCAAGAACCAGGAATCTTAAGGAGGCGAAATAGCAATCAGATGACTGAAGATACACATTGTGTTTCCTCAGATGAACCTCAAAGCCTTGCATTTTGCAGTGGGGACAAATCGTTTATCTGCTATGGATTTCTTGCTTAATCACAAGGTCAGGGTGGATATTGCTGATGCAGTAAGCCCATCATGTGGCAGAATGGATTCAGTTCAGTTGAGATCAGTCGCTCAGTCATGACGGACTCTTTGCGACTCCATGGACTGTAGCACGCCAGGCCTCCCAGAGTTGACTCAAACTCATGTCCGTTGAGTTGCTGATGCCATCCAACCATCTCATCCCCTGACGTCCGCTTCTCCTCCTGCCTTCAATCTTTCCCAGCATCAGGGTCTTTTCAAATGAGTCAGCCCTTCGCATCGGGTGGCCAAGTATTGGAGTTTTAGCTTCAGCATCAGTCCTTCCAGTGAACATTCTGGACTGATCTCCTTTAGGATGGACTGGTTAGATCTCCTTGCAGTCCAAGGGGCTCTCAAGAGTCTTCAACACCACAGTTCAAAAGCACCAGTTCTTCAGCACTCAGATTAGAGCATAACTATTGTAAGGGGGAAATCTGGTCGCTTGGGTTCTTTTCTCCACACACACACAAACTGTTTCCATTGACAGTATTCATTTTGGAAAGATCACTTGAAAGAATATGCATGTCATGTGCTCTTTGTATTTGGTGACAAAACTGTTTCCTCAATACCAGTAGGACTTAGGCTTTTTCTTATTGCCCATGTTGACCTTATGTCCAGAGCATGCATTTGTAAGGATAAAATGGCTGCCCAGAGGATCAGTTGCATAAGCCAGAGGTGAGGACTCTGGTTCAATGTGAGCAGCAGCTCCAAGTCTGGGGAAGAGGCCAACAAGGTAAATGGAATTTCTTACTCCAGATGTGGACAAAGGCTCCCAGGTGGAGGGCAGGCGGTGCTCAGAGGACAATACAAACATCTACTCTCAAAGCTGCTTTCAGTTCAGTTCAGTCGCTCAGTTGTGTCTGATTCTTTGTGACCCCGTGGACTGCAGCACGCCAGGCCTCCCTGTCCATCAGCAACCCTGGAGCTTGCTCAAACTCATGTCCATCGAGTTGGTGATGCCATCCAACCATCTCATCCTCTGTCATCCCCTTCTCCTCCTGCCCTCAATCTTTCCCAGCATCAGGGTCTTTTCTAATGAGTCTGTTCTTCACATCAGGTGGCCAAAGTTCTGGAGCTTCAGCCTCAACATCAGTCCTTCCAGTGAATATTCAGGACTGATTTCTTTTAGGATGGACTGGTTGGATCTCCATGCAGTCCAAGGGATTCTCAAGAGTCTGCTCCAACACTACAGTTCAAAAGCATCAATTCTTAGGCATTCAGCTTTTTTTAATAGTCCAACTCTCACATCAGTACATGACCACTGGAAAAACCATAGCCTTGACTAGACGGACCTTTGTTGGCAAAGTAGTGTCTCTGCTTTTTAATATTCAGTCTAGGTTGGTCATAACTTTTCTTCCAAGGAGAAAGTGTCTTTTAATTTCATGGCTGCAATCACCATCTGCAGTGATTTTGGAGCCCATAAAAATAAAGTCAGCCACTGTTTCCATTATGTCCCCATCTATTTGTCACGAAGTGATGGGACTGGATGCCATGATCTTAGTTTTCGAAATGTTGAGCTTTAAGCTAACTTTTTCACTCTCCTCTTTCACTTTCATAAAGAGGCTCTTTAGTTCTTCCTTGCTTTCTGCCATAAGGGTGATGTCATCTGCAGATATGAGGTTATTGATATTTCTCCCAGCAATCTCGATTCCAGCTTGTGCTTAAACTACCACACAATTGCACTCATCTCACACGCTAGTAAAGTAATGCTCAAAATTCTTCAAGCTAGGCTTCAACAGTACGTGAACCATGAACTTCTAGATGTTCAAGCTGGATTTAGAAGAGGCAGAGGAACCAGAGGTCAAATCCAAACATCCATTGGATCATCGAAAAAGCAAGAAAGTTCCACAAAAAATCTACTTCTGCTTTATTGACTATGCCAAAGCCTTTGACTGTGTGGATCACCACAAACTGTAGAAAACTCTCCAAGAGATGGGAATACCGGACCACCTGACCTGTCTCTTGAGAAATCTGGTAGGCTGCAGTTCATGGGGTCGCTAAGAGTCACACACGACTGAGAGACTTCACTTTCACTTTTCACTTTCATGCATTGGAGAAGGAAATGGCAACTCACTCCAGTGTTCTTGCCTGGAGAATCCCAAGGATGGGGGAGCCTGGTGGGCTTCTATCTATGGGGTCGCACAGAGTCGGACACGACTGAAGCGACTTAGCAGTAGCAGTAGCAGCATACCTGAACTTTACTGAGAATAAGAGAAGACGTTAATGCAGTTTCAGTGGCAGCCCAAATTACTGCTAAAAAGCTTATATACTTCAGAATGGAAGGCCCCTACAGAACCTCATTCCTTGTTTATTGATTTGTGTGCTATATGTTTATCAAACTGTGCTCCAGGTTTACATATACAATTGATCTCAAGAGGCAAATAAGATGTTTTGAGAAAGCTTACCTTTTGGACAGCACATTTACAGGCATTATAGTTGATATTTTTAATATGTACTACCATGTTTATTGGATTACGTACTTAACCATTTAATGTACAATTGTTAAACTGTTTTTATTAGGGTCTGATGTAAGAAATATACCATAGGCTGGGTGGTTTCCACAACAAACATTTATTTCTCACAGATCTGGAAACTGCAGAGTCCAAGATCAAGATGGTAGCACTTCCAATGTCTCGTGAGAGCCACTTCTGGTTTTATTCACTCAGTGGAGAGCAGAGTGAGGAGTCAAGCTCTGTGTCTGTTTATAAGGCCACTAATCCCGTTCATCAGGGTTCCACTATCCTGATCTAATTAGCTCCCGAAGGCATGATTTTCAAATCCATCATATTGGGGATTAGACTTAACGTATGAGTTATTGAGGGACACAGACATTCAGTCCAGAGCAGGAGCCTGTATTTTTAAAAAATGAAAATGTATCAATGACAGAGTTTGTGAGTGTTGGGTACCTGTCTCATTTCCCCTATAAACCCTTTGGGTTTTCTTGTTTTTATTGTTGTTTGCCTTCATTTTAAAAGAGATTTATTTAAGTTTTTTTTTCAGCTTTGTTGAGGTATAGTTGAAAAATGAAATTGTAATACATTTAAAATGTACATAGTGACAATTCAGTGTGTGTATACATTGTGAAAAGATTCCTCTCATCTAGTTACTTAACCCACTCATCATCTCATTTCTTTTTTTTGGTGAGAACATGTAAATTCTATGCACTTAGCAAATGTCACTTGTATAAAAGTCTTATCAACTAGAGTCACCACATTATAAGATCCTTAGACCTTATTCATAGATTTTTTGACAGGGGTAAAAGGAAATAGAAAAGCAGACACATGAACTTACAGGTAAGGATCCTGAGGCTTAGGGTTAGCTAAGCTGAGCAAGACTGCAACCTTGGAAGTGGTAGAGACAGAGTCTGAGGTCAGTTTGTTTGAGTCTACAGATGATGTTCGTAATGCCTGCTCTGTAGACTTCTTAAACTTGGGGCCTGGGGCTCAGGTCTCAATTTTCCCCAAGTCACAGCCCTTCATTCCCTCCTCCTGAGATAACCATGCTAACTGCTAGCTAGTTCCTTTCACGCTTGTCTGCCTGCTCATCTGGTGTACAAGTCTGAGTGTCCCAGCATCACTGCGGGTCAGTAGGTCTTGAGCAGAATCTCAGCCTCTCTTATGCACATGTATGTGCATACACACACTTACATGGTTTTATATAAAGAATGTATTTTAAATAATTTATACATAAGTAGATTCTTTTTATGACATCAGTCTTCTCTGGGTTTCCTTTTTTGGCGTAGCTTCCTCTTCTCCAGTAACTACATTTAGTAATGTAGGCCCTGTGTGTTTATTTCTGTACTTTCCTCTTGCTCATATAATCATATCCACATTGCTATCTTCCACCTGCTTACCCACCTACAGTAGATATAGATACATACATAAACACATGCGAGTGTTTTTGGTCATTAATTGTTTCATACAAAATGGGATTGTATTATATTTTCTCTGCATCTTATTTCCCACATTTACTAGCCACCTAGTGGAAATCTCTCCAATTGTTATAGCCCTAATTAATTACTTTTAATGCCTACATGATGTGGTGTGACTGTTCTCTGATTCTTCAGTATTCCCATATAGATGGACATTTACTTACCTTGTTGTCAGTTTTAAGGGTTGCAATTAATAACCTTGTTTAGATAACATTAGGTCCAGAACTTTATTTTCACTGGATAGAGTCCCAGGAGTGGGATTGCTGGTTGTATTTAAAATTGTAATAGATATTGCCAGATTGTTTAAACTGAAACGCTTTCATTTCCACTAATATCTTAATAGAGTACCTTTTTTGGTCCTTGTTGATTTGCAAGGATACTTCATATATTACAGAAAGTAACTATCCACATTAAGCTACATTTTAAAAATCTATCATTTGTTTACTGACTTTGCTTATCAACCTGTTCCTTTTATAACTTTTGAATCAAAACACTATACATTATCATCTGAATTTTCTTCTAGTATGTTTATTGTTTGTCTGCTGTTTTTGTATGTATGATATGATACAGGATTTAATTTTGTTTTTTTTCCAGATGATGAGTCACTTGTACCTGTATTACTTTTAAATGTGTTCATTTTCCCCATAGAATTGAAATATCACTTTTGCTGGATACTGAACCCTCTCATTTCCTATCTTCAGCAGTTAGGTGTTCACCTGGCTTTTGCTGGTTGAGATAGTGTGGTGGCTCACTCAAGTGATGGGCTCCTTTCCTCTCTTTTCTTCAGGAAGCATGGCTTGACAGTACTTCACCTTGCAGCCTGGTCTGGAAGTCTCGAGAGCGTGCTCATGTTGACTCGAGCTGGAGCGGACCAGAGAGCCGAGAGGCAGGCAGGTATGTGGATCGCCCCGGGACCCACGCCCTCTCTCACAGCGCAGGAGGGGGAAGGCTGCAGAGAATGGCCGCCCCTCCCCCGGCCCTCTTAGGATGGCATGGATGCCGCCCACTCTGCCGCTCAGAGCAATAGCGTGTGCATCGTGGACCACCTCACTCAAGATGGGTACCCGCACGACCTGGGCCAGCCTGATGAGGTGTGCTAGCTGTGGGTCTCAAATAAACCCCACTGAATCGCACTGTCTTCCTGTCCCTGCTGGAACTGCCAGAGCGGCCGGCACAGACGGACCGGCCCTGCAGCTGACTCCTCCTGCACTCTGGCAGACCACGGAGCAGAAGGTAGTTATCGGTGCTGGCGGTGGCCTCGGCCCCTGCATGTGGGCAAGGCAGGAGGCAATGAAGGAGCAGTCTCTACTCCCTCATCCTGGCCACGGGCTGGGCAGGATCCACCCTGTGTGGGCGTCCGCATCTTACTCTGGAGGCCTGGCCTCTTGGGAATGCACTTGACCCAGGAGAGTGCTGCGATGGGCCATGGAGTACACGGCACTTGCACCATACTTGTCTCTATTTTCTTCTTTTCAGAATAATAATAATAATAATAATAATTATAATATAATAATAATATTCACAGCTACAGTGCTCTAGCGGTAAAGAACCGGCCTACAATGCAGGAGACACAAGAGATGCGGGGGTTTGATCCCTGGGTCGGGAAGATCCCCTAGACAGGGCATGGCAGCCCACTCCAGTATTCTTGCTGGAGAATCCCCATGGACAGAGGAGCCTGGTGGGCTGCACACAGTCCGTGGGGTCGCAGAGTTGGGCATGACTGAAGCAACTACGCACCACTTACTGAATGTTTGTCAGTGTGCTGGGCCCAGAGGAAAGCTGTGTCCACACATTATTTCAGTGAGAGCTCTAGAGCTTGGCACATAGGGATGCTTAACAAATCATCGCTGAGTGACTTAAACTGTTAATCCCCATAGTAATCCTATAGAGAAGAAATATTTTTATTTATATTTGAGGAAGTCGAGGCTCAGAGACACTGAGTACCTGGTCTGAGGTCCCAAACTGGAAGGTGACAGAGCCAGGTTTGAATTCAGATCTGGTGACTCCAGTCAATACACTGTACTGTCCCCCTTCTCGGAGGACCGTGGGCATTGCCCATGCGCTAGGGAGTAGCCCTTTCTAGGCTCTTTTCACAAGGCAGTATCCTCTGTGGGGTTGGCATTTGGATTTCAAATGGGACCTCCTCTTCACTGTGCCTGTTGAACTTCATTCTCCATTGAAGACTCTCTAGAAGTTAATCAGGAATGTTCATTTTATTTCATCTCTTTTAAAACTTTCACATTTTTTTACCTCAATCTTAAAAATAATCACAAAAAAACTTTTGACAAATGAAGTCTATAAATTTCTTTCACTTCTTCTAAGTACGACTGAGCAACTATACATTTTATAGCTTGGAGGCAGACAGACTTGGGCTGAGGTCTGGGCATGTATTTAAATATGTTGGTTTAGCAAGTCCTCCAACAGCTGAAGTCTTCAGTGTTTGCCTCTGTGCAATGGGAAGAATAAAACCTCTGTCATGGTAGCACCAAGGCATGATTTTGAGGGATGTTTTGACCTCGACGTCTCTTTTTATCAGCAATATCTCCATTCTTTGATGTAAATGATTTTCATACTTCCTCAATCTTATGTACAGGTACCTCTGCCTGTGAGCAAAATGGCAAGCCATTCTCCCACCCCTTTGCAATCATACACCAACCCTAAGCCATTCCCATGTAGCAACATCAAAGCAGCCATTGCCAGGATGCTCAAATGAGCTAATAACTACAGAGCACTTAGCAAAGAGCCTGGCACAAGGTCAGTGCTCACTTAATGGGAGCTGTTGTAACAATTATTATAGGGTGAAATGCTGTCTGGTTTCCTCAGGCTGACAACCATCATCAAACAAAATTTAACGTCAGGATGAAGAAGTCAGACACTCCAGTTTGATCCATGCTACCTGGGAGTGTGCCCTACGACTGAATACCATTCAATTCAAGGCAGCAGATGTGTGTTCATAGCCTGTTTTGTATGAGACACAGGACTGTCTTCCTTTTCAGTGGGCTCTGGATGCTTTCATGGGAGACAGCTGTGTGTGAGGAGGATCAGACAGGCTGAGGGGGCTCGACGACCAAAGCAGGTTTACGGGGCGCCTTCCCCACTTCTGCAGCTTCTGCTGGCCTTCCTGTCTGTTATCTCTTCAGCTGGCTGAGTTTCCCTGTCCCACTCCTCTCCCTCCAAGTCTGACCATTTGTTGGGGAAAAGACTGAGGAACCCTAACTGTGAAGAGCCAGGTGTTCAGCTGAGAGATCCTAAAACGAAGCTGCAATGAGAACCATATGCAGAACGAGCAAATCCTGAGACCCCTGGGTCATCTAGGGAAAGGAGTCTCTGAGTCCCATTCCTAAAGAAACCCGGATTCATCCATGGGAGAGACGGTCTGTCCTTTGCCGGAGATCTGTGAGTGGAGTCAAGGATATTAGCCAAAGCCAGTGGGAACCGGGATCCAGAGCTCAGGGTCCGCTCATTCATTGTTGGTACCACATGTGCACTAGCTTAAAGGTACTGTGGAGCTCATGAAATGCACTGAATGGAAAAGCCTGCTCCACCTTCACAGTGGCCTTTCTTGCCCACTTTCTTATCCACAGAAAGTGACTGAGAGCCTGTTCACTTGCCCAGAGTTACTAGTCCTTCTCATTAGCCTTGGAGGGAACTCCACAAGCTCACAGGGAAAGCCGAACAGGGAGGAGGTTTTTATTAATCAAATGGATTTCAGTAGGCCCAGAAGAGATTGGGTAGGACGGTAGAGATGAGGGGCACTGGGAAATATGTTGAGGTTACTCCCAGCTCTGTAGCTCTAAAAAATATGTGGCCCCTCCAGAGGAGAGAGATGAGAGCAGCCAGGAGAAGTTAAGGGTTAAGTAGTCTAGATATTTTGACTCTATATGTTAACTTCCACCTAGTGATCAAAAATAAGTACTCAGACCAAAAGTTTGGAGAGGGAGGGACACTAAAGGGAACAGCCTCAGAGGCCACTCATGTATCTTTGGATATTTACAAAGTCTGGTGGTACAACATTAGGTTGGTTTCAGCTGCGTAAATAGGAAATTTCATTGGTTTAAAGGAATCTTTAAAGGAAATCTCTAGAGGTCCAAATGCAAAAATCTTATCCTTGTTCAGAAGGCTGGAGATAATGAGCATGAGGGTGTGAGAAGACAGCTTCCTCTGTGGACCTGCGGTCCACAGTCACAGCCTTAGATTTCATCATACCTGCTGCCTGTCTCTGGGGAGAACTGACCCAGCGGCTCCCTTTCACTGCAGTTCCATGACTTCAGAAGCAACGCACTGCTCTTCCAGCACTTTTTGCTGAGTGTTCTTTTTCTCTCTCAAAATCCAGTTATGTAGGGACCCACCGTTTTCCCCTTTAGCTGAATTCAGCTGTGAATTCCTCGTCGCAGGGTGAAGGGAAATTTCATGAGGAAGATACGCCCAGGAGGCACCGGGGCTCTTCCTGCTGGTCTCCACCGGCCTCCTGTCCTGGGAGGCCCTCCAGGACACCCTCTCTGGGGTCCGTGGGAAGGGATGGTCAGGTTGGGCTTTGGGTGCCCAATTAATGGCTGTGTGTGACACTTTTACTCAAAATAACCCTGCTGCTGCTAAGTCGCTTCAGTCGTGTCTGACTCTGTGCGACCCCACGGACGGCAGCCCACCAGGCTCCCGCGCCGTTTTTTTTGTTTGGCCTGCGCAGTTTGAGGGATCTTAGTCGCCCTTCCAGGAAAGGAACCAGCAGGGAGTGAAAGCTAGAGCCAAACCACTGGACCCCCTGGGAACATCCAAAGCTCCAATTTTAAACAGGACACGGCTATGATTTTTTCTCAAAAGGCAGAATCTTCCAGAGTGTACACCTTGGACATGCACGGTACAGACAAAACACCTTTGCGCCCAGCACGCAGTTCAAGAAAAAGGAAATTGTCAAACTTTGAAAACCCTCAATCCACCGAAGGGAGGAACCGCGCTCATGAACTTGGTGCCAACCCCTTGCTATTTTTTTTCTTTTTCAATTTAACCGCAAAGTCTGTGACAGAAATCAAACTCGGACATACACGTACACAAAACCTCTGAAACCCGGGTCTCCGCTCGGTGCGGCGTGTCGATGCCAGCCCGCCCGCCGCTTCGCCCCCTAGTGCCGACACAGGCGCGCTGCGTGAAGACAGCTTTCCCGGGCGGAAAGGCCGCCCACTTGCCTTATTTGCATACCCACCGGGCTCTGCACACCGTACAAGTTTAAAATTATAAAACTTCAAATTTTCTTTTACCTGTGTGTTCTGAAATTAGACCCTTGTTTACAGAGTAATCTAGAAATTTTTGCTCAGGCACTGGCTCTCGGTGTTAGCTAGTCACTCTCACTGATGTAGGAGTTCCTGTTACCCGAGGTGTGACTTAGGCGGCTGTAGGGTATACTCTGGTTTCTCTTCAGATCGTATAAATCTTTCGCCTTTTACTAAAGATTTCCGTGGAGAGGAACAACTCTGAGTCTTAAACTAATTTTTTGAGGCCTTGTTTCGGCAAGGCTACTGATACTGGTTAATGAAAGACTTGCAGTGTTTGAGTACAATGGTGGTTGAGATCTGGGTTTGAGCTTTAGGTGGGGAAAGTTTCTTTTAACTCACGGTAGTATTATCGTCTGGAAAATCCCGTGGGAAAATCCCGGTAGGTTACAGTTCAGGGGGTTGCAAAGATTCAGTGGTGACTGAGTTATTCGTTTGTAGAGGTGTTTTTTTTTTTCTGTTGGTCTGGCGGGAATTAAGGTATAATCCCCAATTGATTAAAGTAGAAATGTATGTGTGTTATCTTTAGTCAGTTTTGTCGATGCGTCAGTTCTTCCCATCAAGTAGCCAAATTATTAGAATTTCAGTTTCACTCTTCCGATGAAAATTTAGGACTGTTTTTCTTTAAGATGGACTGGTTAGATTTTCTTATTAAGAGACTCTCAAGATCCTTTCCCAACACATTAGTTGAAAAGCATCAATTTTCAGTGCTTAGCTTTCTTATACAGTGCAATTCTCACATCTATACATGATTTTGGGAAAAGCATATGTTTGACTAGATGGACTTTTGTTGCAAGGTTAGTATCTCTGCTTTGTAATATGTTGTCTCGGTTGGTTATATCTTTTCTTCCAAGGAACGAGCGTCTTTTAACTTCATGTCTGCAGTCACCATCTGGAGTGATTTTGGAGCCCCCCCCCCCCGCCCCCCAGCAAAATTCTTGGACTGCTTCCCCATATATTTGCTCTGAAGTGATGGGACCAGATGCCATGATCTTAGTTTTCTGAATGTTGTTTTAAGCCAACTTTTAGACTCTCCTCTTTCACTTTCATCAAGAGGCTCTTTAATTCTTCACTTTCTGCCATAATTATGGTGTAATCTGCATATCTGAGGTTATTGATATTTCTCCCAGCAATCTGGATTCCAGCTTGTGCTTCTTCCAGCCCAGCATTTCTCATGATGTACTCTGCATATAAGTTAAATAAGCAGGGTGATAACATACAGCCTTGACCTACTCCTTTCCCGTTTTGGAACCAGTCTGTTGCTCCATGTCTAACTGGTGCTTCTTGACCTGCATACAGATTTCTCAGGAGGCAGGTAAGGTGGTCTGGTTTTGCATCTCTTGACGAATTTTTCCACAGTTTGTTGTGATCCACACAGTCAAAGGCTTTGGCATAGTCAATAAGGCAGAAGTAGATGTTTTTGTGGAACTCTCTTGCTTTTTCGATGATACAGTGGATGTTGGCAATTTGATCTCTGGTTCCTCTGCCTTTTCTAAACCCAGCTTTTCTAATCACAAGTGATTAATGTGAAAGCGTATGTTTGTTTTCCTTATTTCAATACCAGATCACCTGACCAGCCTCTTCAGAAACCTATATGCAGGTCAGGAAACAACAGTTAGAACTGGACATGGAACAACAGACTGGTTCCAAATAGGAAAAGGAGTACGTCAAGACTGTATATTGTCACCCTGCTCATTTAACTTGTATGCAGAGTACATCATGAGAAATGCTGGGCTGGAAGAAGCACAAGCTGGAATCAAGATTGCCGGGAGAAATATCAATAACCTCAGATATGCAGATGACACCACCCTTATGGCAGAAAGTGAAGAGGAGCTAAAAAGCCTCTTGATGAAAGTGAAAGAGGAGAGTGACAAAGTTGGCTTAAAGCTCAACATTCAGAAAACGAAGATCATGGCAGCTGGTCCCATCACTTCATGGCAAATAGATGGGGAAACAGTAGAAACAGTGTCAGATTTTTGGGGGGGGACTCCAAAATCACTGCAGATGGTGACTGCAGCCATGAAATTAAAAGATGCTTACTCCTTGGAAGAAAAGTTATGACCAACCTAGATAGTATTTTCAAAAGCAGAGACATTACTTTGCCGACTAAGGTCCGTCTAGTCAAGGCTATGGTTTTTCCAATAGTCACGTATGGATGTGAGAGTTGGACTGTGAAGAAGGCTGAGCGCCGAAGAATTGATGTGTTTGAACTGTGGTTGGAGAAGACTCTTGAGAGTCCCTTGGACTGCAAGGAGATCCAACCAGTCCATTCTAAAGGAAATCAGTCCTGGATGTTCTTTGGAAGGAATGATGCTAAAGCTGAAACTCCAATACTTTGGCCACCTAATTCAAAGAGTTGACTCATTGGAAAAGACTCTGATGCTGGGAGGGATTGGGGGCAGGAGGAGAAGGGGACGACCGAGGATGAGATGGCTGGATGGCATCACCGACTCGATGGACATGAGTTTGGGTGAACCCCGGGAGGTGGTAATGGACAGAGAGGCCTGGTGTGCTGCAATTCATGGGGTTGCAAAGAGTCGGACATGGCTGAGCAACTGAACTGAACTGAACTGAAACTTAAAAATGAAAAATAATTTTAGTGAATAACTGCAACTCATCAGACTTATTCATGTGCAAACAATTTAAATGCATTGAATTAAGACATATTAGGTTAAGTACACATTTAGCTAATACAGGGGAAAAAAGAGGAACAGAAATTCTGAACCTTTCTTATTTTTGCTAATTAAGAAAGGGATTTAGGATACTGAGTTGTGGTTGTCTGGGGTCTGAAGCCTGAGGCGCTGACACCAGGCTCCACAGTCCTCCAGGCGGGAAAATCTCCCTGCCTTACAGTGAGGACAGTCTCTGTTCTTCGAGACTGCTGCACTGGATAGAGGCTCACTTGAACATAATTTAACAGGGTTGGGTGGTTAAAAAATGAAAGTAGACACAATAAACTGTATTAAAACTCACGTTTTTAAACTTCTTCTTTTGCTTATAATATGTACTAGCGATGGGAGAAAAGATTTGTATCTCATTTTACTGTCAGCTGGTCTTTATGCTACCTTTTTATATGTTTATAAGATACAGACTACTTTAAATGTCCTTATTTTGTGTAATTTGGCTTTCACTTTTTTTTTTTTTTGATGATATTTTTTAAAGAGCATCCGAAGTTCAAAGCAATGGCTGTTTTGTTAGGGAGGAAAAATATATTATCTTTGATAACCTCCCACTTCTTATCAGACTAAACTTTCTCTGTGGGTGGGTCCTCTGTCACTTTGTTTAACCATGCAGAAATGCAAGACTTTGTAGCAACCAAGGATAAAAGAGGAAGGCCATTTTAAGGTTGAACAGACTCTTAATATTTCCAGCAGTGTTTTTCCCCAGATTGCTAAATATGTTTTAGTGAGAATTCTTTCTGTTAATGAGTGACAAAAATCCAGTTTAACCTGGAATAAACCTTAAAGGTAGTTTATGAACTCCTAACTAAAGAGTTTGAGTGTGTATCTCACTGGCTGCAGGCATCCCGCCCAACTCTTGGCTGTCTCTGTTGGCATTTAAAAAAATTTGTTTATTTGGCTGTGCCGGGTCTTATTTGCAGTATGTGAGATCTTTACTTGCAGCATGTGAACTCCTAGTTGCGGTATGTGGGGTCTAGTTCCCTGTCCAGGGATGGAACCCAGGCTCCCTGCACGGGGAGCATGGAGTCTTAGCCACTGGACCACAAGGGAAGTCCCTCTGTTGGCATTACTGATAAGCATACTCTCCACATAGTGAGAAGGATGGCTGCTAGCAGCCTCAAGTTTAAATTCTTATGAATAGTGTTATGGATTTTGATTCATAAGAAAGAAAATTTCTCCCTCATCAAATACTCATATATAAATCACAGTAATTCTGTTTGGCCCTGCCTGAAACATGTGTCCAATCCTGCACCAATTCCTGTGACCATGGGTGATACGATCGTGGCAGGTAAAGCCTGGCCGTTGACAGCAGTAAATGGACTGAATGAATGGTCGTGTGTGTGTGTTGGCAGGGAGAGGGGCAGGGGAGCGGTTCTGCCAAGGAAAAGCAAAGACACAACAGCAAATGTCCACTCACAGACAACACCATCATGTGTTATTCATGCCCTTTGTGCATAAAGGGCTAACAAATCGCCTTTCCTTTCTGCATGAGAATTTAAACCTTAGTTAACTTTCTGGCTCTGTGTCACTACAAACAAGACAAAAGTACAATATGAACTCTTACTAAGCAGCATCGCTTATGATAAAAATGACTCCTGATCGGTAAGCTGCATCTGGACTTGGAGGAACTACAGATGAGTTGTGAGTGCCAGAGGAGAGGCCATACTCTGGACATCCTTGAGCGCAGTGACTTCTTTTCTTCTGTTCCAGGGCATTAGCCCTCATTTCTTATCACCTGCCTCCCCAGCCACAGGCACAAACTCAAACTGAGTTACGTACCCCCACATATCACCAAGTTGGTTATTGCATTTCATTACAACCACTTGCATATATGCTCCTCTTCCTTAAAGGAGTCTGAGCTTCCTGAGGATAGGGTGTTTGGTTTTTTTATCTTGGCCACTTTTGCTTAGCACAATATCTGATATATATATATATATATGCTTAATAATTGTTAATAGTTGTTGAATAAATGAGTGACTCATTTGTAAGAATGTGTGACTAAATGTTTTCATCTAGCATATAATCAGCGTTTCTCATCTTTCTTTTTGTGGTTGGTTTATATGGACCTTTGTTGGCACTGTTTGCAGGTATTTGTATAAGCCGACACAATCATTCTGTCATTTCCCAAAAGCTGCTGATGGCCCATGGGGCTTCCCAGGTGGCTCAGTGGTAAAGAATCCACCTGCCAAGTAGGAGATGAAGGAGATGATCCCTGGGTGGGGAAGATCCCCTGGAGAAGAAAATGGCAACCTATTCCAGTAATTGCCTGGGAAATCCCATGGATAGAAGAGCCTGGTGGGCTACAGTCCATGGGCTCAAACAGAGTTGACCATGACTTAGCGACTAAACAGCAGTTTGTGGTTCAAGACTAGAGCTTTATCTCCAGTTAGGGATCTAATCTGACAACCAGCAAAAGAGGGCCCCAAGCAGTCTCTTGTCTTTTCGCTTTGTCCTTTCTTGGTGATTCAATGAGGACAGGATTTCAGACTTTGAAGGGCTAGAGATATAGGTCTAATTGGCAACATATCTGGCTCAGAAATATAAATAAAGTGAATTTTTGGTGCCCGTGTGTTACTCCGGCATGTATAGAGTCCCATAGGACTGATCCATACGTACTTTTTTGGAAGCCATTTATTATTTTAGCACTTTTCCTTCCTTTTTCATTAAGTTGTTGGAAAATCATGAGCTATTATCTCAAGCAAACAGTGACCATTACTTTTTATTATCTTACATTAGCAGGAGGTCAGATAACAAATCTCAGATTCAGGGAACTTATAAAGAGTCTTGTGTCTTGCTTTTAACATTTCAAACATCTTGCTGAGCTTTTGGTTGACAACATAGCAGGCCAATTTGTGAATGTTTTCTTTAGTTGATGAAAATATTTCTGCTCCCCACCAAGTTGGCCACCCCAACTTCTTTTCCTGCTTTTAAATATCTCAGGTTAGAAAACTGAGTTTTCCTATAGGTGTTTCACTGTTGTTTCGATGCCAAGTGACATTTTGGCTATCGAAAAATGCAGTCTTCCTTTGCAATGTGAAAAGTTGGAGAAATTACCATAATCAGAAGACTCTACCCTTGAACTCTCCTCCCTAACAAATTGCACCTAAACATCTCTCATACAGCTTAAGCTGTATTTTCTGGATAATTCCTAATTTCTCCATCCCACATCATACAGACCTGTTCTCAAGAGTTTTCCTGTTGATCCTTAGTGAATGTCAAAGATACGTATACGAGCAAGCATCTGAGCCACCAGCGAAGCCCCATTAACAAGCAGGGAAGGCCTGAAAAGAAGCAGTTGATACAATGTCATGTCTCAAGACAAGACTTATCATGTCAAGACTTCCCCGGTGGCTCAGGTGGTAAAGTGTCTGTCTACAATGCAGAAGACCTGGGTTCAATCCCTGGGTCGGGAAGATCTCCTGGAGAAGGAAGTGGCAACCCACTCCACTATTCTTGCCTGGAAAATTCCATGGATCTGGTAGGCTATAGTCCATGGGGTCACAAAGAGTCAGACATGACTGAGCGACTTCACTTTCTTTCTTTCATGTCTCAATGAGTCATGTAAATATTAAACCCTGGAGATTTTCTGCTTTAAGCATTTTTATCAGTAAGTCAAAGCTTACTGAGTGATATGCAAGTGACTCAGATGAGGTCTGGTACAAAATCAGCTTCTCAATAAATAGCTGAGTGAAAGACCTGTTCCATAAATGCAGAAAGTTGGTTAAAATGTTCCGTTTGAAAGGGAAGATAGTCTGGCTGTGAGGTGGGGCCTCCCTAGACGCTTTGGAAAGACCAAGTCTAAACGTAACTCTCTGCCCCCATGAAAATGATTCTGTGCTGATGAAGTTTGGGGCGAAAACTCAGAACTGGATCTGGTTTGAAGTGAGAGAGGTTGTTATGACCTCCCCCTAAGAAGAAACCCAGAATGCCGTGACCAGAATCACCTCCTTGGCCTCCTTGCCCTCCTCAAAATGCTCCACTTGGCCAGTTGTCTTGTGTGTTCAATAAGTGTGTGATAATACTGGAGTTTGTGACTGATTTTCAGAAGGGAAGAAAACCATTTCTTTTGGCGGCAGAGAGGGTCCACGTCGAAATGATAGAAAAACTTATCTTCCTTAATCTGCATACTACAGAAAAGGACAAGGTGAGATGCAATTTTATTTTTTCACCAACGACTAGAGAAAGGGAAGCATAGATTTGGCAATGACATTTTGGTGAGCAGTTGAGTTCTTCACTTGTTACTACAGTCGGAAAGATCATGGGATATCCCAATGAAACCAACCCACTTTTTCAGTGGACTGTCCAAATCACCAGTTTTGCTCCACAAATGTCTGAAATCAAAGGGCCTCATGGAATTTTCTACTGTCAGCTCCAGTTGCTCTTTTCTTCACATGAGATCTTCTGGGGACTCAGCCCCATCTGACCAGGAAAGGGAACACCGAATGGACATCCATGTCCTTGTGCACGTCTTTGATGCTTTTTTTAAAGGAGAAATTCCTAGATGTGAAAGTGTGGGTCAAAGAGTGCTGCACATTGTAAAATCTTTCGGTATAATATTGCTAAAACTACCTCCCGGAAATCTTGCCACAGTTTGCCTTCCCAAGAGTTATATACAATTACTTGCATTATTCCACCTTTTACCAGCAGATTAGCAGCGAAGGTAAAAAAAAAACATGGATGGTTTGTTCCCTTCTCATTCAAACAGCTATGTATTTTCAATTTAAAACTTTAAAAGTATGACTTTCACTTAAAACTGTGGAAAACATGGCCAGTACTGGAGCCACAGCTTTATCCAGTGTGGCCCCCGCCCCTGGAAGCCACTCTGCAGCCCTGCCCATGGGCGGGGCATGTTCCTGGGAAGCTCTCCTGAGGTGTGTCTCTGTTGCAGGAGGGGAGTGCTGCCCTGCACCTCAAGGCGAAGCGTGGTCACAGCCCTGCGATTCAGTGCTGCTCACCCAGCCGCCAGGAATGCAGAGATCAAGGAGGTGTGTGCAGGGGCTCATACAAGGTGAGCATGCGGCGCAGAAGTGGAAGAGTGGGAAGAACGACTTTCAAGAAAGGAGTAGGGGCAAACGAAAGTGTTTGTGCCACAGGGTGCAAAGTGAAGAGCCAGTCACTCAGTCGTGTCCAACTCTTTGTGACTCCATGGACTACACAGTCCATGGAATTCTCCAGGCCAGAATCCTGGAGTGGGTAGCCTTTGCCTTCTCCAGGGAATCTTCCCAACTCAGGGATTGAACCCAGGTCCCCTGCATTGAAGGCAGGTTCTTTACCAGCTGAGCCACAGGGAAGCCCACAGGGTGTAAAAGGTGATGCTGAAAGATTCCTCCCTTTTCCTTTAAAGTAACTCACAGCGGTTCATTTGTTAATCCATTCACTTATTCACCAAAAAATATTTAATGTGTGCTCTGGATGATGGTTAGAGTATGAGGCAGAGAGCATCACTGACTCAATGGACCTGAATTTGAGTAAGCTCTGGGAGATGGTGGAGGACAGAGGAGCCTGGCGAGCTACCGTGCTTGGGGTCCCAAAGAGTCAGACGTGACTTAGTGACGGAACCATGACTGAACCCCGCTAGGTAGAGTGTTTTCTTATTCTGGAAGCCTACAGGGCAAGAAGGGCATACAATACATATTATATTGGGTTGAATGCACTAATAGATGTACACGCAGTGTGCTGTGGGAACACAAAGGAAGAGCTGTTTCAGAACACACAGACCTCACAGACGAGGTGATATATGATGTGGGTCGGGCATTCTAGTGAACCCTGGTACCAGGAGACTGGGGGGCACAGGGTAGACTTTCAGACCGAGCCCGAGTAAGGGAACTGAGGCATGAAGAAGCACGGGGAGGACTGGGAAGGACAGCACCGAAATGAAAGGCCGCGCTTCCCAGAAGCAGAGCCCCCGGAGGGTTTCTGGCGGCGCAGCGGTGGGAGCCATCGTGGGCGGAGGCAGGACACTGACACCGCGCTTGGAAGGGAGGACTGGTGCCTGGAAAGCTGGAGGTGGGGTGTCCCTTCAGGTGACAGGAGATGACAGGAGCAAGGGCTACTGGGGACCTGCCACCCAGGCTCTCAGGGGCAGCAAACAAGATGAGGTGGGAGGAGGAGGGAGAGGTCACAGGACTTGTGAGCAGGGGCTAGGGAGAGGGGAGACTTTGCCCCCCAGCTCCCTGGCTTGGACCCCCAGGACGGTGGGGTGCCCATCCCTGAGCTGTGGAGGGTGAGAGGAGGGGAGGAGGGTGAGCGCCTCAGTCATCAGGAGTGGGCGGGTTCTCCCTGAGACTGTGGAAGGGGTTTACTCAGCTGAGGGGAGCGGGGAGATGGACGGCAGGCCTGGAGTTCAGCGGAGAGGCTGTGGCTGCGGAGGCAGACCCGTGAGTCATCTGCTCTGGGAGGTCACTTCTTAACCTCTGGGTCCACGCCTTTGGAGCTGGCTGTTGGGAGACCCAGGTGAGTGGAGTCCTCGGACTTCATGGTAGTGATGATCAGATTGAAGTGGTTTAACTTTATGAAGATCCTAGGAGTGTGATCTTCTTGAATAAAAGTTATGAATAATCCTTGAGAAACTCAAGGAGAACTAGATTCACCGAGCAAAAATCTTAGCCCTGATTGGCCTTCACAAATATAGAGATCCAGTCCTATCATAGGATTTAAAGTCTTAGTCATGCTGGCCCTTTTCTGTTCTAATACTTTACCACTGGAATGTGGATTTACCACCTGGATTTAATCCACCTTTTAGCTATTTTTGAGTCAGGGCATATTGAAGAAAAGTCTTTAAGTCTAACAAACTGTAATTGTAGACTGTGATAGATTTTATTTGCACAAAGTATCTAGTGATACTGTTAATCCTTTGGATGAAGCCCATAACGTACATACGGTCCTGGGCTGCCTCCGTTTTCGGACATAGGCCCTTGCCAGACGATGGAGTGACTCATGGGACTAGGCTTGAGTGTGGTGTTTTCCAAACATTCTGGGTAGCAAACTCATATCAGAGAAGAAAATGTCAGCATGTGCCTTATCACAGGGTATTTATCATTAAATCAATATATTATAAAACATATGTCAGAAATATACATTTTAAAGATTGAGATAAAAAGAAACATAAGTAGCAATTTTCATATTTTCTCTACACTGAAAGGATTATCTTATAAACATCTGATGTTTTCCTTCGAGTTTTCTTTGTGTTCCTGTGCGTGCATATTCTTAGGTTCTTCCCAAAATGCCTTTAACCCTTCTTTAGCTCCTGGCCATTTAGGTTTTGTTCACTTTTTCTTTTTTATGGAAGTAAGGCATTCAGGACTGACCCAGACTTGCCCGGGAGTGTCCAGGAGTCTCCAGCAGAGGCATGGGTCGGTGGCGGCCTGCTGCAGGATTGGGGGCAGTGAGTGTAGCCATACATGCAGGGGATCTTATGAAGGAGGTCACCATTATCTTCATTACTTCCACCATAGTTTGGCCCCAGGTAAATAACAGGGAGGCAACACAGCTCCACCCCTCTACAGAAAATTGGATCAAAGATTTAAGTGTGCCAGCTGCCACAACCTCACAGAAGTTGGCTGAGAGGAGCTACCTGTCACTCAAGGTCAGGGGCGGTGGCCAGGAAGAGCTACCCCATGTCCAAGGAGCAGTGGCTGCATGGGCGCAGGAGGGCCGAGAGGAGCTACTCCACGTTGAAGGTCAGGAGGGGCGGCTGCGAGGAGATACCCCTCTTCCAAGGTAAGGAGCAGCGGCTGTGCTTTGCTGGAGCAGCTGTGAAGAGATACCCCATGCCCAAGGTAAGAGAAACCCAAGTAAGATGGTAGGTGTTGCGAGAGCCATCAGAGGGCAGACACACTGAAACCATAATCACAGAAAACCAGTCAATCTAATCACACAGACCACAGCCTTGTCTAACTCAATGAAACTAAGCCATGCTGTGTAGGACCATCCAAGATGGGAGGGTCAAGGTGGAGAGGTCTGAGAATGTGGTCCACTGGAGAAGGGAATGGCAAACCACTTAAGTATTCTTGCCTTGAGAACCCCATGAACAGTATGAAAAGGCAAAATGATAAGATACTGAAAGAGGAACTCCCCAGGTCGGTAGGTGCCCAATATGCTACTGGAGATCAGTGGAGAAATAACTCCAGAAAGACTGAAGGGATGGAGCCAAAGCAAAATCAATACCCAGTTGTGGATGTGACTGGTGATAGAAGCAAGGTCCGATGCTGTAGAGAGCAATATTGCATGGGAACCTGGAATGTCAGGTCCATGAATCAAGGCCAATTGGAAGTGGTCAAATAGGAGTTCAAGAGTGAATGTCGACATTCTAGGAATCAGCGAACTAAAATGGACTGGAATGGGTGAATTTAACTCATATGACCATTATATCTACTACTGTGGGCAGGACTTCCTTAGAAGAAATGGAGTAGCCATCATGGTCAACAAAAGAGTCTGAAATGCAGTACTTGGATGCAATCTCAAAAACGACAGGATGATCTCTCTTCATGTCCAAGGCAAACCATTCAATATCACAGTAATCGAAGTCTATGCCCCAACCAGTAACACTGAGGAAGCTGAACTTCAACAGTTCTATGAAGACCTACAAGACGTTTTGGAACTAACACCCCAAAAGGATGTCCTTTCCATTATAGGGGACTGGAATGCAAAGTAAGAAGTCAAGAAACACCTGGAGTAACAGGCAAATTTGGCCTTGGAATGCAGAATGAAGCAGGGCAAAGGCTAATAGAGTTTTGCCAAGAGAACGCACTGGTCATAGCAAACACCCTCTTCCAAGAACACAAGAGAAGACTCTACACATGGACATCACCAATGGTCAACACCGAAATCAGATTGATTATATTCTTTGTAGCCAAAGATGGAGAAGCTCTCTACAGTCAGCAAAAACAAGACCAGGAGCTGACTGGCTCAGATCATGAACTCCTTATCGCCAAATTCAGACTTAAATTGAAGAAAGTAGGGAAAACCGCTAGACCATTCAGGTATGACCTAAATAAAATTTCTTATGATTATACAGTATAAGTGAGAAATAGATTTAAGGGACTAGATCTGATAGATAGAGTGCCTGACGAACTACTGGGGATGGAGGTTCATGACATTGTACAGGAGACAGGGATCAAGACCATCCCCATGGAAAAGAAATGCAAAAAAGCATAATGGCCATCTGGGGAGGCCTTACAAATAGCTGTGAAAAGAAGAGAAGTGAAAAGCAAAGGAGAAAAGGAAAGATATAAGCATCTGAATGCAGAGTTCCAAAAAATAGCAAGAAGAGATAAGAAAGCCTTCCTCGGCGATCAATGCAAAGAAATAGAGGAAAACAACAGAATGGGAAAGACTAGAGGTCCCTTCAAGAAAATTAGAGATACCAAGGGAACATTTCGTGCAAAGATGGGCTCGATAAAGGGCAGAAATGGTATGGACCTAACAGAGCAGAAGATATTAAGAAGAAGTGGCAAGAATACACAGAAGAGCTGTACAAAAAAGATCTTCATGACCCAGATAATCACGATGGTGTGATCACTCATCTAGAGCCAGACATCCTGGAATGTGAAGTCAAGTGGACCTTAGAAAGCAGTACTACGAACAAAGCTAGTGGAGGTGATGGAATTCCAGTTGAGCTATTTCAAATTGTGAAAGATGATGCTGTGAAAGTGCTGCACTCAATATGCCAGCAAATTTGGAAAACTCAGCAGTGGCCACAGGACTGGAAAAGGTCAGTTTTCATTCCAATCCCAAAGAGAGGCAATGCCAAAAAATGGTCAAACTACTGCACAATTGCACTCATCTCACACACTAGCAAAGTAATGCTCAAAATTCTCCAAGCCAGGCTTCAGCAATACATGAACAGTGGACTTCCAGATGTTCAAGCTGGTTTTAGAAAAGGCAGAGGAACCAGAGATCAAATTGCCAATATCCGCTGGATCATGGAAAAAGCAATAGCGTTCCAGAAAAACATCTATTTCTGCTTTATTGACTATGCCAAAGCCTTTAACTGTGTGGATCACAATAAACTGGAAAATTCTGAAAGAGATGGGAATACCAGACCACCTGACCTGCCTCCTGAGAAACCTGTGTACAGGTCAGGAAGCAACAGTTAGAACTGGACATGGAACAACAGACTGGTTCCAAATAGGAAAAGGAGTACGTCAAGGCTGTATATTGTCACCCTGCTTATTTAACTTATATGCAGTGTCCATTATGAGAAACGCTGGGCTGGAAGAGGCACAAGCTGGAATCCAGATTGCCGGGAGAAATATCAATAACCTCAGATATGCAGATGACACCACCCTTATGGCAGAAAGTGAAGAGGAGCTAAAAAGCCTCTTGATGAAAGTGAAAGAGGAGAGTGAAAAAGTTGGCTTAAAGCTCAACATTCAGAAAACGAAGATCATGGCATTTGGTCCCATCACTTCATGGGAAATAGGTGGGGAAACAGTGGAAACAGTGTCAGACTTTATTTTTTGGGCTCCAAAATCACTGCAGATGGTGACTGCAGGCATGAAATTAAAGGACGTTTATTCCTTGGAAGGAAAGTTATGACCAACCTAGATAGCATATTCAAAAGCAGAGACATTACTTTGCCAACAAAGGTCGGTCTAGTCAAGGCTATGATCTTTCCAGTGGTCATGTATGAATGTGCGATATGGACTATAAAGAAAGCTGAGCACTGAAGAATTGATGCTTTTGAACTGTGGTGTTGGAGAAGACTCTTGAGAGTCCCTTGGACTGCAAGGAGAGCCAACCAGTCCATCCTAAAGGAGATTAGTCCTGGGTGTTCATTGGAAGGACTAATGCTGAAGTGGAAACTCTTATACTTTGGCCACCCCACGCGAAGAGCTGACTCATTGGAAAAGATCCTGGTGGTGGGAAAGATTGAAGGTGGGAGAAGGGGACAACAGAGGATGAGATGGCTGGATGACATCACCGACTTGATGCACATGGGTTTGGGTGAACTCTGGGAGTTGGTGATGGACAGGAAGGCCTGGCGTGCTGTGATTCCTGGGGTCACAAAGAGTTGGCCACGGCTGAGCAATTGAACTGAACTGAATTTATGATTGATTTCTTAGAACTCTGCTCATACTTGAAAATTTGAGGAAGGTGAAAAAATTTAACCTACAAATTGTTTACAGTGTTTGAATACTTTATGAATATTTCATTTAACAATCAATGAAGTATGACTATGTTGATTAAATATTTATTCACTTCAATTTGTGGTTTTCTTTTGGTATTTTGGAACCAACTTTTTTTTTTTTAATATTTCAAATATTTCTTTGGTGCTTAAAAAGTCTGAAGGTCATACACTCTATGCCTGTTGTGTCTCATGGTTAAAATGTCACAGGGCCCTACAACAGTTTGGGTTCCTGGCTTTGGGCTCTTTACAAACCTGTTTCTACATCACATCCTTCCATTAGGGAGCATTTCCCTACCATTCTGATCTCAGGTTAGATGTCACCCTATCCAAGACGGTTTTCTTGATCACTCACTGAAAAATAATCACCCGGTCACACTATTTCACTTCTCACTGTAGCATGTTCATTACCACTAGCTGACATTATTCTTCTAATAACATCTAGAATCTAATAGATAGACTTATTCTAAATCTGTTAATTTACTGATTTACCAGTCTACCCATCTATATATCAATCAACTGATTGTCCACCCCTACTGGAATGTAATGTCAGAGATATTGTCAGTCTAATCATATCCACGCCCGCACTATTTAATATAGGGTCTGATACATAATAAGTGCTCAATAAATTTTTGTGGCTTTATTGAGATGATAGTGAAGATCACTGCACACCTTTACTAGCTCATATATTTCCAAAGTACTGTGATGGTTTGAGGAAAAGACATAGAATGGTGTGGTTCCTGGAATAACAGCCCCCCCAAAGAGGTCCACATTAGGATCCCGGGAACCTGTGAGTTTGTGAAGTTACAGGGCAAAGGGGAATTAAGGTTGATCATCATCTGACCCTACAACGAGATTATCCAGGGTGAGCCTAATATAATCACAAGGGTCCTTTCAAGCAGAAGAATGAGGCCAGCAGGGAGGTCAGAGGGATGCAGATGGACTGAGCACCCCATTGCTGACTTTGAAGGTAAAGGAGGGGGGCAGATGGGTGTGTGTGGCTTCTGCAGACTGAAAAAGGCAAAGAAATGGATTCTCCTGAAAGCCTCCCTATAGGCCTTTCTTTTCACTCAGTGAGACTCATTTCAGACTTCTGACCTCTAGAACTGTAAGATAATACGTCTGTATTGTTTAAGGCACTCATATTTGTGGTAATTTGTTATTTTCAGCAATAGAAAACTAATAACATAGGTGGTTCTGTTATTGTCACAGAGGAGGACATAGAGGCCCATCCTTGAGAGGCCATTTATTCAAGGTCATTTGGGCATTTAGTGTCAGCTCAAGCTAGATTCCCATTGGTCAGAGTGTGTATCAGTCCTGTGAGTATTTGTTCCACTTGCAAATCACTTTATAACCAACCAACCCAAAGCACAGGGGCTTAGAACCACCACTATTATCTTTAAGCTTTTCTTCTTACAAGGACTTTTGCAGGAGGATGGGATAATGAGGGGCTTCCCAGGTGGCCCAGTGGTAAAGAAGCCCCTTGCAAAGCAGGAGATGCAGGACAGACACATGGGCTTGATCCCTGGGTCAGGAAGATTCCCTGGAGGAGGAAATGGCAACCCACTCCAGTATTCTTGCCTGGAGAACTCCGTGGTCAGAAAAGTCTGGTGAACCACAGTCCATGGGGTCACAAAGAGTTGGACACAGCTGAGCCACTAACACTTTCATGCTGTTTTGAGGTGGTACCTGCAAGGGGACAGTTACTAGTAAACAGAATGAAAGAAGGTTGAGACATTTTTGGGGTCAATACCAAGTTCATTTCTTCTGGCTCAAGGAGAGGGTTCAGTTCAGTTCAGTCGCTCAGTCGTGTCTGACTCTTTGCGAGCCCATGAATCGCAGCACACCAGGCCTCACTGTCCATCACCAACTCCCGGAGTTCACTCAGACTCACGTCCATCGAGTCCGTGATGCCATCCAGCCATCTCATCCTCTGTTGTCCCCTTCTCCTCCGGCCCCCAATCCCTCCCAGCATCAGAATCTTTTCCAACGAGTCAACTCTTCGCATGAGGTGTCCAAAGTACTGGAGTTTCAGCTTTAGCATCGGTCCTTCCAGAGAAATCCCAGGACTGATCTCCTTCAGAATGGACTGGTCGGATCTCCTTGCAGTCCAAGGGACTCTCAAGAGTCTTCTCCAACACCACAGTTCAAAAGCATCAATTCTTTGGCGCTCAGCCTCCTTCGCAGTCCAACTCTCACATCCATACGTGACTATTGGAAAAACCATAGACTTGACTAGACGGACCTTAGTCGGCAAAGTAATGTCTCTGCTTTTGAATATACTATCTAGGTTGGTCATAACTTTTCTTCCAAGGAGTAAGCTGCTTTTAATTTCATGGCTGCAGTCACCATCTGCAGTGATTTTGGAGCCCCCCAAAATAAAGTCTGGCACTATTTCCACTGTTTCCCCATCTATTTCCCGTGAAGTGATGGGACTGGATGCCATGATCTTCGTTTTCTGAATGTTGAGCTTTAAGCCAACTTTTTCACTCTCCTCTTTCACTTTCATCAAGAAGCTTTTGAGTTCCTCTTCACTTTCTGCCATAAGGGTGGTGTCATCTGCATATCTGAGGTTATTGATATTTCTCCCGGCAATCTGGATTCCAGCTTGTGTTTCTTCCAGTCCAGTGTTTCTCATGATGTACTGTGTATATAAGTTAAATAAGCAGGGTGACAATATGCAGCCTTGATGTACTCCTTTTCCTATTTGGAACCTGTTGTTCCATGTCTGTTGTTTCACGTCCAGTTCTAACTGTTGCTTCCTGACCTGCACACAGATTTCTCAAGAGGCAGGTCAGGTGGTCTGGTATTCCCATCTCTTTCAGAATTTTCCACAGTTTATTGTGATCCACACAGTCAAAGGCTTTGGCATAGTCAATAAAGCAGAAATAGATGTTTTTCTGGAACCTCTTGCTTTTTCCATGATCCAGCAGATGTTGTCAGTTTGACCTCTGTTTCCTCTGCCTTTTCGAAAACCAGCTTGAACATCAGGAAGTTCACAGTTCACGTATTGCTGAAGCCTAGCTTGGAGAATTTTGAGTATTACTTTACTAGCATGTGAGATGAGTGCAATTTTGTGGTAGTTTGAGCATTCTTTGGCATTGCCTTTCTTTGGAATTGGAATGAAAACTGACCTTTTCCAGTCCTGTGGCCACTGCTGAGTTTTCCAAATTTGCTGGCATATTGAGTGCAGCACTTTCACAGCATCATCTTTCACAATTTGAAATAGCTCAACTGGAATTCCATACCTCCACTAGCTTTGTTCGTAGTGATGCTTTCTAAGGCCCACTTGACTTCACATTCCAGGATGTCTGGCTCTAGATGAGTGATCACACCATCGTGATTATCTGGGTCGTGAAGATCTTTTTTGTACAGTTCTTCTGTGTATTCTTGCCACCTCTTCTTAGTATCTTCTGCTTCTGTTAAGTCCATACCATTTCTGCCCTTTATCGAGCCCATCTTTGCACGAAATGTTCCCTTGGTATCTCTAATTTTCTTGAAGAGATCTCTAGTCTTTCCCATTCTGTTGTTTTCCTCTATTTCTTTGCATTGATCACCAAGGAAGGCTTTCTTATCTCTTCTTGCTATTTTCTGGAACTCTGCATTCAGATGCTTATATCTTTCCTTTTCTCCTTTGCTTTTCGCTTCTCCTCTTTTCACAGCTATTTGTAAGGCCTCCCCAGATGGCCATTATGCTTTTTTGCATTTCTTTTCCATGGGGATGGTCTTGATCCCTGTCTCCTGTACAATGTCACGAACCTCATTCCATAGTTCATCAGGCACTTTATCAGATCTAGGCCCTTAAATCTGTTTCTCACTTCCACCGTATAATCATAAGGGATTTGATTTAGGTCATACCTGAATGGTCTAGCAGTTTTCCCTACTTTCTTCAATTTAAGTCTGAATTTGGTAATAAGGAGTTCATGATCTGAACAACAGTCATCTCCTGGTCTTGTTTTTGTTGACTGTATAGAGCTTCTCCATCTTTGGCTGCAAAGAATATAATCTAGCAGGGTATATAGAGAGAAGACTTGGCCCCAGTTCCCTTTGTATTCCTGGCTTTAGCTCATATGTGCCTGAGGCATGCCTAGGACCTGACTCTTCACCTAGAAGCAGCAAAGAGCACTCCCCACCCAATAATCAGAAACACATTGGATTTTCTCTTTAAAAGAGTCATACTGTTTCATTGTATTCATTGATAACCATGAGAAGAACACCAGAAAGCATGCTGGATTCTAATGGTAATCCCTCCCTGCCTTCTCTCTCCACCTGTCTCTTACAGATCAATATCAGTGCTTTGCAGACAGTAACCCGGAATGGCCATGCATTACTTGTCAGGTTTCTTCTCAATGAGAATGTTGATCTGCACCAGAAGATGGAAGTGAGTCTATTGCGATAACCTGGACTTTGATCCCAGCTCTGTGAGGCTTGGCTGTAAGATGCTGCTTGCAGATATGCTTGGGAGAGGGAGGGGAGGAACAGGTGACCACAAAGGAGGAATTCTTTCTGGGAGGGCTGACCAACTCCTTTTGCAGACTGAGTTTTAATCATGAGAAACAGAATCTGAGGTCTGAATTTTAGAAAGTTGTTGCAGTTCCTGAACAAAATGAAATCTTTGTGTTTTAAATATTTATATTTGCCGCAGTTAAACTTTCTCATGTGTCTGGAGATGCCATTCTTGTATTAAATTTATCAGTCTGGGAAAATGATGACGCTGCTGTTAATAGGAAGGAGAAGGATTATTTTTCCCCCTTCACTGACCGATTTTGTTTTTCTTTTGAAAGTCAGTCATTTGTACTGATTTAGGTTTTCTGAAGTTGGCCCTGGCAGAATTAACAAAGGCCATCTGTGCTGGAATTAGATGCTATTTTTTACTCTACTTTCATTTCTCCTGGGAGAATATTCTTTGCTCTGATTTTGCTTAAGCCATTGCCATTTATTATATTAACTGGAGAGAAGGGATGTGATTTAAACCAGGATTGGTAGTTTTTGGAGAATGGCATGAGAGACTCTGAATTTGCCTGTTCTATCCAAGGATGTTTGGATGGAAGGGTTTGGGGCCTGTTTCTCAGGAGGGTTTGGGGCCACAGCAAGGCTGGTAGTCCCAGCAGGAAGGGCCCTCCCTATGTCCCTGGGATTAGGGATCTGTTCTTTTTTTTCGTGCTTGGTATCATAGAGACCAGGTCCTCCCAGAGCAGAAGAGGTCTGTATGGAAAGCCTGCCCCTCCACCCCATCTGTCTCCTACTGCCCTTGCTTACCCTTGGACAGTCTGATGCACACAGCTTTAGGTCCCATCTGCCCCTCCTTTCCTCCTCCGCTGAGTACCGCTGCGTTCTTTGCTCAATCACTACACCTTTCTTCCATCCATCTACCCCTGTGGGAAGGAGGCTGGTGTTGATGTTGGAGTCAGGAAGATCTGGGTTCGAATCCTGTCTCTGCCACTTCCTAGCTCAGATGCCTCAGGAGGTGATTTAGCCCCTGAATTGATAGCTTCGGTGATTCAGGATCTCCAAAGAAGAAGATTTAGCTTTTGGACCAGGCACCAGGCTTGATTACTCAAGAGCTTTGTGTAGCAGAGTTTTATTAAAGTATAAAAAGGGGCAGAGAAAGCTTCTGACATAAACATCTGAAGGGGGACGGAGAGTGCCCCCCTTGCTAGTGTTCAGTTCAGTTCAGTTCAGTTGCTCAGTCGTGTCCAACTCTTTGCGACCCCATGAATCGCAGCACGCCAGGCCTCCCTGTCCATCACCATCTCCCGGAGTTCACTCAGACTCACGTCCATCGCGTCCGTGATGCCATCCAGCCATCTCATCCTCTGTCGTCCCCTTCTCCTCCTGCCCGCAATCCCTCCCAGCATCAGAGTCTTTTCCAATGAGTCAACTGTTCTCATGAGGTGTCCAAAGTACTGGAGCTTCAGCTTTAGCATCATTCCTTCCAAAGAAATCCCAGGGTTGATCTCCTTCAGAATGGATTGGTTGGATCTCCCTGCAGTCCAAGGGACTCTCAAGAGTCTTCTCCAACACCACACTTCAAAAGCATCAATTCTTCGGCGCTCAGCCTTCTTCACAGTCCAAGTCTCACATCAATACATGACCACAGGAAAAACCATAGCCTTGACTAGACGGACCTTAGTCGGCAAAGTAATGTCTCTGCTTTTGAATATACTATCTAGGTTGGTCATAACTTTTCTTCCAAGGAGTAAGCATCTTTTAATTTCATGGCTGCGGTCACCATCTGCAGTGATTTTAGAGCCCCCCAAAATAAAGTCTGACACTATTTCCACTGTTTCCCCATCTATTTGCTATGAAGTGACGGGACCAGGTGCCATGATCTTCGTTTTCTGAATGTTGAGCTTTAAGCCAACTTTTTCCCTCTCCTCTTTCACTTTCATCAAGAGGCTTTTTAGTTCCTCTTCACTTTCTGTCATAAGGGTGGTGTCATCTGCATATCTGAGGTTATTGATATTTCTCCTGGCAATCTTGATTCCAGCTTGTGCTTGTTCCAGTCTGCTTTTTAATTATTACAGTGAATCAAAAGAATGCCTCAAGGTTGTAAAGATCTTATTAGACCCACTTCCACAATTTACATTTTAAAATGACAGGATTAGAACTAACAATCTAAAGATTTTACCAGACCTACTCCCATGATATACATTTTAAGATAACAGGATTAGTCAGAAGGTTTTCCAGAAGGAGAAACTGTCCTCAAGCAGGATACATTGCTGTTATATAATCCTTAGTACAGAGTTTAAGCTGAGTTGTTTGTTGTGTAATCATCAATTCTGGGTTTAAAGGAAAAAACCTTTTATGTGACTAAGACTAAGGAATGTAGAGAGAAAAAAAAAAAAAGATTTTGTCCTTTTCTCCTCCTTGAGAATTCCAGGCCCCTATCTCGTCTTCAAGAGCCCCAGTCCCTTCTCTCCTCCTCAGGGACCCGGGCTTCTCAACCTGCCTAGGAATTGACTCTCTCAGTATGTAAAGTGTGGAATAGAAAACCTAACTGCTGGGGTGGTTGTGAATGAAAAGCTGTCAGCCTCTAAACAGTATTAACTGTTGGGGATATGAGAATATTAACTGTATGGATGTGAGAGTTGGCTATAAAGAAAGCTGAGCGCTGAAGAATTGATGCTTTTGAACTGTGGTGTTGGAGAAGACTCTTGAGAGTCCCTTGGACTGCAAGGAGATCCAACCAGTCCATTCTGAAGGAGATCAGTCCTGAATATTCATTGAAAGCACTGATGCTGAAGCTGAAACTCCGATACTTTGGCCACCTGATGCAAAGAACTGACTCATTGGAAAAGACCCTGATGCTGGGAAAGATTGAAGGTGGGAGGGGCAGGGGAGGACAGAGGATGGAGGTTGGATGGCATCACTGACGCAATGGGCATGAGTTTGAGCAAGCTCTGGGAGATGGTGGAGGACAGGGAAGCCTGGTGTGCTGGAGTCCATGGGGTCCCAAAGAGTTGGACACGACTGAGCGACTGAACTGAACTGAACTACTGGGGACGCGCGTGTGTAGTAGTAGCGTCAGGAGGATGTGTTGTATGTGCCTTCCTGATGCTGACTGACGTCATCGTCTCTGCTTGAGCAGCACCGCGCCGTCCTCTGTGCTCACCGTCGAGGCATCTGCACCCCTTCTCGCCACTCTCTCTCCTCTCAGCTCAGCTCCTGTGGTCCCCAGGCTCTCCCTGCACCGGCTTCCCTGCTCTGTCCTCCCTGTGCCCCAACCCCGCCCTCCCCACTAGCTGCCCCTCACCTCACTCTCACACCTTAGCTGTGTTCTCCTCGCCTTTTCCCTCTTTGCGGCTGCCTTGTCCACCCCCAGGGAGGTGTTTCCTCTCGAGCCTCCGAGCCTCCGGGACCAGGGGCAGCTGGGTGGGAGTGAGGCAGCGAGAGGCTGTGTGTGAGTGTGGAGGCGGGCACTGAGCTTGCCAGAGCTGGTAAGGAGCCTGCGGTGGAGGTGACCAGTGCATGGCTGGGAAGACAGGCATTTTAGCCACAACGAGGGAGGAAAGCAGACACAGTGAATACATGGTGGCCAGACTGCATAGGTGGGAGGGCTGAGCATGGACCCTAGGTGAAGGGGGTATTAGTCCCACAACCCGCTCTAGGGAGAAAAAGCCCTAGTTCAAGGCAAGTCAGGAAATATGGATTATGACTGCTGTTTCCTCCTTCTGGTTATTCCCACTGCACTTTAGCTCGTTGAAGGCTCTGAGAAGTCCCGCAATTAAGCTATTCAGTAGTTTCTTAGTCTTCATATTTGAGCTCAGATGTCAGTTCTTCGGAAAAGTGTTTTTTTCTGACCTCGGGAAAGTTCGGCCCACCCCCACATATGCTGTCTTACCACTCTGCAGATTTCCTCCGAGGTACTTAACACAATTAGTAACCGTATATTTATTTTGTGACTTAAAAAAAAAAATCAATGTCTCCTTTCCCTACTCAGTGAAAGATTCCTGAGGCTGGGCCATGTTCACCACTGAACCCCTTGTTCTTGTTCGGTCGCTCAGTCATGTCCGACTCTTTGTGATCCCATTGCCTGCAGCATACCAGGCTTCCCTGTCCTTCACTATCTCCCAGAGCTTGCTCAGACTCATGTCCACTGAGTCGGTGATGCCACCCAACCGTCTCATCCTCTGTCCTCCCTTTCTCTTCCACCTTCCATCTTTCCCAGCATCAGGGTCTTTTCCAGTGAGTCATCTCTTCATATCAGGTGACCAAAGTATTGGAGCTTCAGCTTCAGCATCAGTCCCTCCAATGAAAATTCAGGTCCGATTTCCTTTAGGATTGACAGATTTGATCTTGCTGTCTAAGGGACTCTCAAGAGCCTTCTCCAGCACCCCAGTTAGAAAGCATCAGTTCTTCAGTGCTCAGCCTGTTTTATGGTCCAACTCTCATATACCTACATGACTACTGGAAAAGCCAGTTTCCATTCATTCATAGGCCAGGCTCTTTTTCGGGATGCTGACTAAACTGCTAGCGTCCTGAAAAGAGCCTGGCTAATAGTAGGTGCTCAGAATCAAGTTCTAGAATAAATGATGCAGGAGGGTGGGTTGCCGGTGAGCAGGTTAGCTGTGCGGCCTTGGCAGGCAAATGATTGCTGCAGACTTGCTGAGGGCTCACCACCATGCTGGGCAGTGCCAATGTTCAGGGGATTATCTGCTAAAATGAGTCACTCTTTGATCTGAACGTTGAAGCCAGGATTTTTTGAATTTGACATTGTCATTTGTTTCTGCAGCCTAAGGCGTCCCCTCTTCATTTAGCTGTTCTCAACAACCTTGTCACAGTGGTGAACAGCTTATAAGTGCACAGCATGACGTTGATATCTTAAATCAGGTAAGCCAGCAAGTCAGAACCTGGACAGTCAATTTTCTTGTTTCAACTCAGTGTGTTTGGGGGTAGTTTTGATCAAGTTCTAGGTTCCTGGGAGGAACAGGCACATTTATTTTTTATCCCTTTTCCTCCTCGCACCCTCACTCCCACTTGCACACACATATTTTGTCTTTTTCAAACACACAACTGGGATTCAGCCAGTGTGTTATTAAACTGTTCACATTTAACAGGCCCAGTGCTTCGGAGAGATAAACTGTAGCTCGGCGGTAAATCACCAGAGCCTCTTTAAATCAAAAGCTACTCCCCCAGTGTGAAATGTTGTAGTTGGCAGGCAACCCTTTTCACCCAGAAGGAAGCTTTGTTTCTGTATGACAGACAGTAAATGTATCTTCTTTTTGCCCAAAGGCAAAAGAGACCTTTTGAAAAAAATTTTTTAAAATCACCATGAATTCAGTCATTGGAGCAGAACCAAATGCTCCATAGAAGGCATCCATCACTGGCTAGAAATGGAAATGTTGAGGTGGGAGAATTAAGAGGATGGGGGTGGGTGCTGTCTGCACTGGGCCCTGCTGTGGGATGGGCTGCCCTCCTCCAGAGGCCAGGAGTGGGAAGGAAAACTCTCAGAGAGAGGCGTCTTAACCCATGAGCCTCGGGACCTCTCCCTCCTTCCTGGCTGCCCTCTCCAGGGTCGGGAGTGGCCATGATTGGTGAGGCTGCCTGAACTTACCCACTGGCTAGTCCTCAGTTTCCTCATCTGTGAAGCCGGAGCACTGATGCCCATCTCTGCTCCAGCGCCAACCTGTGAGGTCACTGGTGCCCTGAGCTGAATGGGGACTTAACTCCTTGTCCGTCCCTTCCTTCCCCAGGGACCATTCTCCTCCCTGGTCTTTTACTATCCCAAAAGTGAGGGGGAAGAAAAATCCCCCTTGTTATTAAACATACATGTGTGTTCAGCTATGTTAATGCCCCAGATCTTTTCTTATGGGCAGCATCTTTCTCTCCACGTGGACAGAACTCCCAAGTGGTTCTGGTTCCACTAGCTCCACTCCAGTGAACGAGGCTTGCTAGACTGCCACCCAGGGTATCAAGCTCTTCATCATTGATGGTTTTTGTTGGACTAGGAATACACACAGTGTATAAAAGGAAGAAAACATAAATAAGCTAAAAACTTACAATTTGGTTCTAATCCTTCCAAAGAAAGAGAGCTCTCTTAATATTTTGGTGCATTTCCTGCCCTGTAGCCTCCTAGCAGTTTTGCCATAGGGAGGTTTTATGAGTATTTGGTGTGTGGCACTTGGCTCTGTTCCATGTTGGTATAGACTTTTGATCAGTCTGTCAGTGTAAGTTCCATATCTTAGATAATGAGCCTCCAGAGGGGCACACTGCCGCCTAAAAGTAGGTCTTTAGTGAATGCTTTTTGATATTAATTCTGTTAACATCCCAAGCAGGTTGGCCCTGTGCTCTTGAAGGAAGAGTCCTGGACTGGATGGTACTGCCCAGCTGTGTGACACTGAGGAAGTCGCTTCCTCCCTCTGGTTTAGGAGTTGGGCTGGATCGCAACCAGTGTTCCTTTCTGTGTTAATATTTTAGAAATGTCTTCACATCAGAATTTCTTTTGGTGGGAGGTATAAGATGGGTGATTTTCTTGTGATTTCATCTATTTCTCTGAGACACTCTTGTCCTTTTTGTATTATTACTGGTTATTTCAGTTAATTATTAATGGTTATTTCAGAAAGGAATTAAAAGCTGACACTCCTTTTATACACTATAATGTAGGAAATTTTCAAAATAGAGAAAAGCATCAAGAAGGCAATAAAAATAACCTCTAATCCCTCCATCTAGATGTTATCATTCTTAACATCACCAATGCATTTTCTTCTCTTTCTCTATTTTTATATATAAATTGAGCTCAGCTAGATAGTGTTTTTTCCTAAGGTTTTAAATGTTACAAGCACTTTTTCATTTTTACAAATCTCTGAAATTATTTTTTATTGTGGCAAAATAGATGTAAGATTTTGGTGGCATGAAGCGTATTGACCATGTACATAACTCTCACACTGTTTCCAGAGCTTTATCTTTCCTGAACTGAAACTCCATACTCATTAAACAGTAATTCCTTATTCCCTCCTCCTCGACACACCATTTCACCGTATCTCTATGAACTTACTACTGTACGTATCCCTTTTTGAAATTATTTTAAAAAGTCGTTTGTGATGGTTGCCTACTTTTCCAATATGTGCATATACCATAATTTATCTCATGAGTCTCCTTATTAAGCATGTAACTTCCTTTCAATCTTTCATTGTTATAAATAACACAGCAATTAATATCTCCTGCTCCTGTTTAAAAATAAGTTAGCTTATCTGTTTTCCCTTATGCCTGTGGAGGACACATTTGCTTTCCTGTGTCTTTTCATTATGCAACTTTCTTCTCTCTTTAACGTGTTGGAATTATATTTTTGAAATTTCTCATGGCTTCATCATCAGTCCTTCCAATGAACACCCAGGACTGATCTCCTTTAGGATGGACTGGTTGGATCTCCTTGCAGTCCAAGGGACTCTCAACAGTCTTCTCCAACACCACAGCTCAAAAGCATCAATTCTTCGATGCTCAGCTTTCTTCACAGTCCAGCTCTCACATCCATATGACCAAACGGACCTTTGTTGGCAAAGTAATGTCTCTGCTTTTGAATATGCTATCTAGGTTGGTCATATCTTTCCTTCCAAGGAGTAAGCGTCTTTTAATTTCATGGCTGCAATCACCATCTGCAGTGATTTTGGAGCCCCCCAAAATAGTCTGACACTGTTTCCCCATCTATTTGCCATGAAGTGATGGGACCAGATGCCATGATCTTCGTTTTCTGAATGTTGAGCTTTAAGCCAACTTTTTCACTCTCCTCTTTCACTTTCATCAAGAGGCTGTTTAGTTCTTTCTGCCATAACGGTGGTGTCATCTGCGTATCTGAGGTTACTGATATTTCTCCCGGCAATCTTGATTCCAGCTTGTGCTTCTTTCAGCCCAGTGTTTCTCAAGATGTACTCTGCATATAAGTTAAATAAGTAGGGTGACAATATACAGCCTTGACGCACTCCTTTTCAATTTGGAACCAGTCTGTTGTTCCATGTCCAGTTCTAACTGTTGCTTCCTGACCTGCATACAGGTTTCTCAAGAGGCAGGTCAGGTGGTCTGGTATTCAAATAAGGAAAACAAACATACGCTTTCTCATTAATCACTTGTGATTAGAAAAGCTGGATTTAGAAAAGGCAGAGGAACCAAAGATCAAATTGCCCACATTCATTGGATCACTGAAAAAGCAAGAGAGTTCCAGAAAAACATCTATTTCTGCCTTATTGACTACGCCAAAGCCTTTGACCGTGTGGATTACAACAAACTGTGGAAAAATTCTTCAAGAGATGGGAAGCCACCTTACCTGCCTCCTGAGAAATCTGTATGCAGATCAAGAAGCACCAGTTAGACATGGAGCAACAGACTGGTTCCAAATTGGGAAAGGAGTAGGTCAAGGCGTCATGTTATCACCCTGCTTATAAGGCAGTCAGAAGCATAAACTCCCAGTTACACGATAAATGCGGAGAAGGCAATGGCACCCTACTCCAGAACTCTTGCCTGGAAAATCCCATGGATGGAAGAGCCTGGTCACTAAGAGTCAGACACGACTGAACAACTTCACTTTCACTTTTTACCTTCATGCATTGGAGAAGGAAATGGCAACCTACTCCAGTGTTCTTGCCTGGAGAATCCCAGGGACAGGGGAGCCTGGTGGGCTGCCATCTATGGGGTCGCAGAGAGTCAGACACGATTGAAGCCACACAGCAGCAGCAGCAGCAGCAGCAGCAGCAGCAGCGTACATCATGAGAAATGCTGGACTGGATGAGGCACAAATTAGAATCAAGATTGCCGGGAGAAATATCAACAATCTCAGATATGCAGATGACACCACACTTACGCAGAAAGTGAAGAAGAATTAAAGAGCCTCTTGATGAAAGTGAAAGAGGAGAGTGAAAAAGTTGGCTTAAAGCTCAACATTCAGAAAACTAAGATCATGGCATCTGGTCCCATCACTTCAGAGCAAATATATGCAGAATCAGCCCAAGAATGTTTTGCGGGGCTCCAAAATCACTGCAGATGGTGACTGCAGCCATGAAATTAAAAGACGCTCGCTCCTTGGAAGAAAAGATATAACCAACCTAGTACATATTACAGAGCGGAGACACTAACCTGGCCAACAAACGTCCATCTAGTCAAACAGATGCTTTCCCAATAATCATGTATAGGTGTGAGAATTGAACTATATCAGAAGGCTGAGCACTGAAAAATTGATGCTTTTTAACTATAATGTTGGGAAAGGCTCTTGAGAGTCTCTTAGTAAGAAAACCTAACATCTTAAAAAAAGATCAGTCCTGAATTTTCACCGGAAGGGCCGGTGCTGAAATTGAAATTCCAATAATTTGGCCACATGATGCAAAGAACCAACTTTTTGACAAAATGAACTTACTAAATTAAAGGTAACACGCATTCATTTTCACTTTAATCAGTGGGGAGTCTACCACAATCCCACAAGACTAGGAAAAAATACACACCTTAACAAGCTTACTTTCACTCATTAGTGAAAGAAAGTGGATCAGTCATGTCCAACTCTTTGCAACCCCATGGAAGAGGGTCCTCATAGAAGATTTTCCAGGCAAAAGTACTGGAGTGGGCAGCTATTTCTCTCTTCAGAGAATCTTCCCCACCCAGAGACCGAACATAAGTCTCCCACATTGGAAACAGACACTTTTCACTACACCATCTGACCAACTCTTAATGAAACGGTACAGTTCTTTCATTAACCAGTATCAGTAGCCTTGCCAAAACAAGGCCTCAAAAAATTAGTTTAAGACTCAGAGTTGTTCCTCTCCACGGAAATCTTTAGTAAAAGGCGAAAGATTTATACGATCTGAAGAGAAACCAGAGTATACCCTACAGCCGCCTAAGTCACACCGCGGGTAACAGGAACTCCTACAACAGTGAGAGTGACTAGCTAACACCGAGAGCCAGTGCCTGAGCAAAAATTTCTAGATTACTCTGTAAACAAGGGTCTAATTTCAGAACACACAGGTAAAAGAAAATTTGAAGTTTTATAATTTTAAACTTGTACGGCGTGCAGAGCCCGGTGGGTATGCAAATAAGGCAAGTGGGCGGCCTTTCCGCCCGGGAAAGCTGTCTTCACGCAGCGCGCCTGTGTCGGCACTAGGGGGCGAAGCGGCGGGCGGGCTGGCATCGACACGCCGCACCGAGCGGAGACCCGGGTTTCAGAGGTTTTGTGTACGTGTATGTCCGAGTTTGATTTCTGTCACAGACTTTGCTGTTAAATTGAAAAAGAAAAAAAAAATAGCAAGGGGTTGGCACCAAGTTCATGAGCGCGGTTCCTCCCTTCGGTGGATTGAGGGTTGTCAAAGTTTGACAATTTCCTTTTTCTTGAACTGCCTGCTGGGCGCAAAGGTGTTTTGTCTGTACCGTGCACGTCCAAGATGTACACTCTGGAAGATTCTGCCGTTTAAGAAAAGTTCATAGCCGTGTCCTGTTTAAAATTGGAGCTTTGGATGTCCCCAGGGGGTCCAGTGGTTTGGCTCTAGCTTTCACTCCCTGCTGGTTCCTTTCCTGGAAGGGCGACTAAGATCCCTCAAACTGCGCAGGCCAAACAAAAAAAAATGGCGCGGGAGCCTGGTGGGCTGCCGTCCGTGGGGTCGCACAGAGTCAGACACGACTGAAGCGACTTAGCAGCAGCAGGGTTATTTTGACAAGTTACCAAGTTGAGTAAAAGTGTCACACACAGCCATTAATTGGGCACCCAAAGCCCAACCTAACCATCCCTTCCCATGGACCCAGAGAGGGTGTCCTGGAGGGCCTCCCAGGACAGGAGGCCGGTGGAGACCAGCAGGAAGAGCCCCGGTGCCTCCAGGGCGTATCTTCCTCATGAAATTTCCCTTCACCCTGCGACGAGGAATTCACAGCTGAATTCAGCAAAAGGGGAAAGCGGTGGGTCCCTACATAACTGGATATTTGAGAGAGAAAAAGAACATTCAGCAAAAAGTGCTGGAAGAGCAGTGCGTTGCTTCTGAAGTCATGGAACTGCAGTGAAAGGGAGCCGCTGGGTCAGTTCTCCCCAGACGAGAGGCAGAAGGTGCAGAGACATTACTTTATCAACAAAGGTCCGTCTAGTCAAGGCTATGGTTTTTCCAGTGGTCATGTATGGATGTGAGAGTTGGACTGTGAAGAAAGCTGAGCACCGAAGAATTGATGCTTTTGAACTGTGGTGTTGGAGAAGACTCTTGAGAGCCCCTTGGACTGCAAGGAGATTCAACCAGTCCATTCTAAAGGAGATCAGCCCTGGGTGTCCTTTGGAGGGAATGGTGCTAAAGCTGAAACTCCAGTACTTTGGCCACCTCATGCGGAGAATTGACTCATTGAAAAAGACTCTGATGCTGGGATGGGTTGGGGGCAGGAGGAGACGGGGGATGACAGAGGCTTAGATGGCTGGATGGCATCACCGACTCGATGGATGTGAGTTTGAGTGAACTCTGGGAGTTGGTGATGGACGGGGAGGCCTGGTGTGCTGCAGTTCATGGGGTTGCAAAGAGTCGGATAGGACTGAGCGAATGAACTGAACTGAACTGAACTGAACTGTGAGTGTGGACCACAGGTCCACAGAGGAAACTGTCTTCTCAGACCCTCATGTTCATTATCTCCAGCCTTCTGAACAAGGATGAGTGTGTGTTTTTTTTTTTTTTTTTTTTTGCATTTGGACCTCTAGAGATTTCCTTTAAAGATTCCTTTAAATCAATGGAAGTTCCTCTATTTACGCAGCTGAAACCAACCTAATGTTGTACCACCAGACTTTGTAAATATCCAAAGATACATGAGTGGCCTCTGAGGCTGTTCCCTTTAGTGTTCCTCCCTCTCCAAACCTTTTGGTCTGAGTACTTATTTTTGATCACTAGGTGGAAGTTAACATATAGAGTCAAAATATCTAGACTACTTAACCCTTAACTTCTCCTGGCTGCTCTCATCTCTCTCCTCTGGAGGGGCCACATATTTTTTAGAGCTACAGAGCTGGGAGAAACCTCAACATATTTCCCAGTGCCCCTCATCTCTACCGTCCTACCCAATCTCTTCTGGGCCTACTGAAATCCATTTGATTAATAAAAACCTCCTCCCTGTTCAGCTTTCCTTGTGAGCTTGTGGAGTTCCCTCCAAGGCTAATGAGAAGGACTAGTAACTCTGGGCAAGTGAACAGCCTCTCAGTCACTTTCTGTGGATAAGAAAGTGGGCAAGAAAGGCCACTGTGAAGGTGGAGCAGGCTTTTCCATTCAGTGCATTTCATGAGCTCCACAGTACCTTTAAGCTAGTGCACATGTGGTACCAACAATGAATGAGCGGACCCTGAGCTCTGGATCCCGGTTCCCACTGGCTTTGGCTAATATCCTTGACTCCACTCACAGATCTCCGGCAAAGGACAGACTGTCTCTCCCATGGATGAATCCGGGTTTCTTTAGGAATGGGACTCAGAGACCCCTTTCCCTAGATGACCCAGGGGACTCATGATTTGCTCATTCTGCATATGGTTCTCATTGCAGCTTCGTTTTAGGATCTCTCAGCTGAACACCTGGCTCTTCACAGTCAGGGTTCCTCAGTCTTTTCCCCAACAAATGGTCAGACTTGGAGGGAGAGGAGTGGGACAGGGAAAACTCAGCCAGCTGAAGAGATAACAGACAGGAAGGCCAGCAGAAGCTGCAGAAGTGGGGAAGGTGCCCCGTAAACCTGCTTTGGTCGTCGAGCCCCCTCAGCCTGTCTGATCCTCCCCACACACAGCTGTCTCCCATGAAAGCATCCAGAGCCCACTGAAAAGGAAGACAGTCCTGTGTCTCATACAAAACAGGCTATGAACACACATCTGCTGACTTGAATTGAATGGAATTCAGTTGTAGGCCACACTCCTAGTTAGCATGGATGAAACTGGAGTGTCTGACTTCTTCATCCTGACATTCAGTGCTGTTTGATGATGGTTGTCAGCCTGAGGAAACCAGACAGCGTTTCACCCTATAATAATTGTTGTAACAGCTCCCATTCAGTGAGCACTGACCTTGTGCCAGGCTCTTTGCTGAGTGCTCTGTAGTTATTAGGAGAAGGCAATGGCACACCCACTCCAGTACTTTTGCCTGGAAAATCTCATGGATGGAGTAGCCTGGTGGGCTGTGGTCCATGGGGTCGCTAAGAGTCGGATATGACTGAGCGACTTCACTTTCAGTCTTCACTTTCATGCATTGGAGAAGGAAATGGCAACCCACTCCAGTGTTCTTGCCTGGAGAATCCCGGGGACGGGGGAGCTTGGTGGGCTGCTGTCTATGGGGTCGCACAGAGTTGGACACGACTGAAGCGACTTAGCAGCAGCAGCAGCAGCAGCAGCAGCAGCAGCAGCAGCAGCAGCAGCAGCAGCAGCAGCAGCAGCTGCAGCTATAGTCATTAGCTCATTTAAGCATCCCGGCAATGACTGCTTTGATGTTGCTACATGGGAATGGCTTAGAGTTGCTGTCTGATTGCAAAGAGGTGAGAGAATGGCTTGCCATTTTGCTGATAGGCAGAGGTATCTGTACATAAGATTGAGGAAGTATGAAAATCATTTACATCAAAGAATGGAGATATTGCTGATAAAAAGAGACGTCGAGGTCAAGACATCCCTCAAAATCATGCCTTGGTGCTACCATGACAGAGGTTTTATTCTTCCCATTGCACAGAGGCAGACACTGAGGACTTCAGCAGTTGGAGGACTTGCTAAACCAACATATTTAATACATACCCAGACCTCAGCCCAAGTCTGTCCGCCTCCAAGCTATAAAATGTATAGTTGCTCAGTCGTACTTAGAAGAAGTGAAAGAAATTTATAGACTTCATTTGTCAAAAGTTTTTTTGTGATTATTTTTAAGATTGAGGTAAAAAAATGTGAAAGTTTCCTAAAAGAGATGAAATAAAATGAATATTCCTGATTAACTTCTAGAGTGTCTTCAGTGGAGAATGAAGTTCAACAGGCACAATGAAGAGGAGGTCCCATTTGAAATCCAAATGCCAACCCCACAGAGGATACTGCCTTGTGAAAAGAGCCTAGAAAGGGCTACTCCCTAGCGCAAGGGCAATGCCCACGGTCCTCCGAGAAGGGGGACAGTACAGTGTATTGACTGGAGTCACCAGATCTGAATTCAAACCTGGCTCTGTCACCTTCCAGTTTGGGACCTCAGACCAGGTACTCAGTGTCTCTGAGCCTCGACTTCCTCAAATATAAATAAAAATATTTCTTCTCTATAGGATTACTATGGGGATTAACAGTTTAAGTCACTCAGCAATGATTTGTTAAGCATCCCTATGTGCCAAGCTCTAGAGCTCTCACTGAAATAATGTGTGGACACAGCTTTCCTCTGGGCCCAGCACACTGACAAACATTCAGTAAGTGGTGCTTAGTTGCTTCAGTCATGCCCAACTCTGCGACCCCACGGACTGTGTGCAGCCCACCAGGCTCCTCTGTCCATGGGGATTCTCCAGCAAGAATACTGGAGTGGGCTGCCATGCCCTGTCTAGGGGATCTTCCCGACCCAGGGATCAAACCCCCGCCTCTCTTGTGTCTCCTGCATTGTAGGCCGGTTCTTTACCGCTAGAGCCGCTGTAGCTGTGATTATTATTACCATTTTCTTCTTCTGAAAAGAAGAAAATAGAGACAAGTATGGTGCAAGTGCCGTGTACTCCATGGCCCATCGCAGCACTGCCCTGGGTCATGTGCATTCTCAAGAGGCCAGGCCTCCAGAGTAAGATGCGGACGCCCACACAGGGTGGATCCTGCCCACCCCGTGGCCAGGATGAGGGAGTAGAGACTGCTCCTTCATTGCCTCCTGCCTTGCCCACATGCAGGGGCCGAGGCCACCGCCAGCACCGATAACTGCCTTCTGCTCCGTGGTCTGCCAGAGTGCAGGAGGAGCCAGCTGCAGGGCCGGTCCGTCTGTGCCGGCTGCTCTGGCAGTTCCAGCAGGGACAGGAAGACAGTGCGATTTAGTGGGGTTTATTTGAGACCCACAGCTAGCACACCTCATCAGGCTGGCCCAGGTCGTGTGGGTACCCATCTTGAGTGAGGTGGTCCACGATGCACACGCTATTGCTCTGAGCGGCAGAGTGGGCGTCATCCATGCCATCCTAAGAGGGCCGGGGGAGGGGCGGCCATTCTCTGCAGCCTTCCCCCTCCTGCGCTGTGAGAGAGGGCGTGGGTCCCGGGGCGATCCACATACCTGCCTGCCTCTCGGCTCTCTGGTCCGCTCCAGCTCGAGTCAACATGAGCACGCTCTCGAGACTTCCAGACCAGGCTGCAAGGTGAAGTACTGTCAAGCCATGCTTCCTGAAGAAAAGAGAGGAAAGGAGCCCATCACTTGAGTGAGCCACCACACTATCTCAACCAGCAAAAGCCAGGTGAACACCTAACTGCTGAAGATCAGGAAATGAGAGGGTTCAGTATTCAGCAAAAGTGATATTTCAATTCTATGGGGAAAATGAACACATTTAAAAGTAATACAGGTACAAGTGATTCATCATCTGGAAAAAAACAAAATTAAATCCCGTATCATATCATACATACAAAAACAGCAGACAAACAATAAACATACTAGAAGAAAATTCAGATGATAATGTATAGTGTTTTGATTCAAAAGTTATAAAGGAACAAGTTGATAAGCAATGTCAGTAAACAAATGATAGATTTTTAAAATGTAGCTCAATGCAGATAGTTACTTTCTGTAATATATGAAGTATCCTTGCAAATCTACAGGGACCAAAAAGGGTACTCTATTAAGATATTAGTGGAAATGAAACCATTTCAGTTTAAACAATCTGGCAATATCTATTAAAATTTTAAATACAACCAGCAATCCCACTCCCAGGACTCTCCTGTGAAAATAAATTTCTGGACTTAATGTTATCTAAACAAGGTTATTAATTGCAACCCTTAAAACTGACAACAAGGTAAGTAAATGTCCATCTATATGGGAATACTGAACAAATCAGGGAACAGTCACACCACATCATGTAGGCATTAAAAGTAATTAATTAGGGCTATAACAATTGGAGAGATTTCCACTAGGTGGCTAGTAAATGTGGGAAATAAGATGCAGAGAAAATATAATACAATCCCATTTTGTATGAAACAGGCAAGGACCAAAAACACTCACATGTGTTTATGCATGTCTCTATATCTACTGTAGGTGGGTAAGCAGGTGGAAGATAGCAATGTGGATGTGATTATATGAGCAAGAGGAAAGCACAGAATAAACACACAGGGCCTACATTACTAAATGTAGTTACTGGAGAAGAGGAAGCTATGCCAAAAAAGGAAACCCAGAGAAGACTGATGTCATAAAAAGAATCTACTTATGCATAAACTATTTAAAATGCACTCTCTATATAAAACCATGTAAGTGTGTGTATGCACATACATGTGCATAAGAGAGGCTGAGATTCTGCTCAAGACCTACTGACCCGCAGTGATGCCGGGACACTCAGACTTGTACACCGGATGAGCAGGCAGACAAGCGTGAAAGGAACTAGCTAGCAGTTAGCACTGGTTATCTCAGGAGGAGGGAATGAAGGGCTGTGACTTGGGGAAAATTGAGACCTGAGCCCCAGGCCCCAAGTTTAAGAAGTCTACACAGCAGACATTACGAGCATGATCTGTAGACTCAAACTGACCTCAGACTCTGTCTCTACCACTTCCAAGGTTGCAGTCTTGCTCAGCTTAGCTAACCCTAAGCCTCAGGATCCTTATCTGTAAGTTCATGTGTCTGCTTTTCTATTTCCTTTTACCCCTGTCAAAAAATCTATGAATAAGGTCTAAGGATCTTATAATGTGGTGACTCTAGTTGATAAGACTTTTATACAAGTGAAATTTGCTAAGTGCATAGAATTTACATGTTCTGACCAAAAAAAGAAATGAGATGATGAGTGTGTTAAGTAACTAGATGGGAGGAATCTTTTCACAATGTATACACACACTGAATCGTCACTATGTACATTTTAAATGTATTACAATTTCATTTTTCAAAATACCTCAACAAAGCTGAAAAAAAATCTCAAATAAATCTCTTTTAAAATGAAGGCAAACAACAATAAAAACAAGAAAACCCAAAGGGTTTATAGGGGAAATGACACAGGTACTCAACACTCACAAACTCTGTCATTGATACATTTTCATTTTTTAAAAATATAGGCTCCTGCTCTGGACTGAATGTTTGTGTCGCTCAATAACTCATATGTTAAGTCAAATCCCCAATGTGATGGATTTGAAAATCATGCCTTTGGGAGCTAATTAGGTCAGGAGAGTGGAACCCTGACGAATGGGATTAGTGGCCTTATAAACAGACACAGAGCTTGACTCCTCACTCTGCTCTCCAGTGAGAGTGAATAAAACCAGAAGTGGCTCTCACAAGACACTGGTAAGGCTACCATCTTGATCTTGGACTCTGCAGTTTCCAGGTCTGTGAGAAATAAATGTTTGTTGTGGAAACCACCCAGCCTATGTATATTTCAGCCCAAACTAAAACAGACCCGAATAAAAACAGTAGTACAATTGTACGTTAAATGGTTAAGTATGTAATCTAATAAACATGGTACTACATATTAAAAAAATCATCTATAATGTCTGTAAATGTGCTGTCCAAAAAGTAAGCCTTCTCAGAACATCTTATTTGCCTCTTGTGATCAATTGTATATGTGAACCTGGAGGACAGTTTGATAAAGGTATAGCATACAAATCAATAAACAAGGAATGAGGTTCTGTGGGGGCCTTCCATTTTGAAGTGCATACGCTTTTAGCAGTAATTTGGGCTGCCACTGAAACTGCATTAATGTCTTCTCTTATTTTCAGTAAAGGTCAGGTATGGAGAAGCAAAAAAAAAAAAAAAGGAACACTCCCCAGATTACTGAGATGTAAGCTGGGAAATAAGCAGGGTGACAATACACAGCCTTGATGGACTCCTTTTCCTACTTGGAACCAATCTTTTGTTCTATGTCCAGTTCTAACTGTTGCTTCCTGACCTGCATACAGATTTCTCAAGAGACAGGTCAGGTGGTCTGGTATTCCCATCTCTTTGAGAATTTTCCACAGTTTGTGGTGATCCACACAGTGAAAGGCTTTGGCATAGTCAATAAAGCAGAAGTAGATGTTTTTCTGGAAGTTTCTTGCTTTTTCGATGATCCAGTGGATGTTTGGATTTGACCTCTGGCTCCTCTGCCTTTTCTAAATCCAGCTTGAACATCTAGAAGTTCATGGTTCACGTACTGTTGAAGCCTAGCTTGAAGAATTTTGAGCATTACTTTACTAGCGTGTGAGATGAGTGCAATTGTGTGGTAGTTTAAGCACAAGCTGGAATCGAGATTGCTGGGAGAAATATCAATAACCTCATATCTGCAGATGACACCACCCTTATGACAGAAAGTGAAGAGGAACTAAAGAGCCTCTTTATGGAAGTGAAAGAGGAGAGTGAAAAAGTTAGCTTAAAGCTCAACATTTCGAAAACTAAGATCATGGCACCCAGTCCCATCATTTCGTGACAAATAGATGGGGACATAGTGGAAAAAGTGGCTGACTTTATTTTTATGGGCTCCAAAATCACTACAGATGGTGATTGCAGCCATGAAATTAAAAGATTCTTGCTGCTTGGAAGAAAAGTTATGACCAACCTAGACAGCATATTAAAAAGCAGAGACATTACTTTGCCAACAAAGGTCCGTCTAGTCAAGGCTATGGTTTTTTCAGTAGTCATGTACTGATGTGAGAGTTGGACTATAAAGAAAGCTGAATGCCTAAGAATTAATGCTTTTGAACTGTAGTGTTGGAGAAGACTCTCGAGAGTTCCTTGGACTGCATGGAGAATCAACCAGTCCATCCTAAAAGAAATCAGTCCTGAATATTCACTGGAAGGACTGATGTTGAGGCTGAAGCTCCAGAACTTTGGCCACCTGATGTGAAGAACAGACTCATTAAAAAAGACCCTGATGCTGGGAAAGATTGAGGGCAGGAGGAGAAGGGGATGACAGAGGATGAGATGATTGGATGGCATCACCAATTCGATGGACATGAGTTTGAGCAAGCTCCAGGGTTGCTAATGGACAGGGAGGCCTGGCGTGCTGCAGTCCACGGGGTCACAAAGAATCAGACACAACTGAGCGACTGAACTGAACTGAAAGCAGCTTTGAGAGTAGATGTTTGTATTGTCCTCTGAGCACCGCCTGCCCTCCACCTGGGAGCCTTTGTCCACATCTGGAGTAAGAAATTCCATTTACCTTGTTGGCCTCTTCCCCAGACTTGGAGCTGCTGCTCACATTGAACCAGAGTCCTCACCTCTGGCTTATGCAACTGATCCTCTGGGCAGCCATTTTATCCTTACAAATGCATGCTTCTGGACATAAGGTCAACATGGGCAATAAGAAAAAGCCTAAGTCCTAGTGGTATTGAGGAAACAGTTTTGTCACCAAATACAAAGAGCACATGACATGCATATTCTTTCAAGTGATCTTTCCAAAATGAATACTGTCAATGGAAACAGTTTGTGTGTGTGTGGAGAAAAGACAACCCAAGTGACCAGATTTCCCCCTTACAATAGTTATGCTCTAATCTGAGCACCGAAGAATTGAAGCTTTTGAATTGTAGTGTTGGAGAAGACTCTTGAGAGTCCCCTGGACTGTAAGGAGATCCAACCAGTCCATCCTAAAGGAGATCAGTCCAGAATGTTCATTGGAAGGACTGATGCTGAAGCTGAAACTCCAATACTTGGCCACCCGATGTGAAGAGCCGCTCATCTGAAAAGACCCTGATGCTGGGAAAGATTGAAGGCAGGAGGAGAAGGGGATGACAGAGGATGAGATGGTTGGATGGCATCAGCAACTCAACGGACATGAGTTTGAGTCAACTCTGGGAGGCCTGGCGTGCTACAGTCCATGAAGTCGCAAAGAGTCGAACATGACTGAGCGACTGCTCTCAACTGAACTGAATCCATTCTGCCACATGATGGGCTTATTTTATCAGCAATATCCACCCTGACCTTGTGATTAAGCAAGAAATCCACAGCAGATAAACGATTTGTCCCCACTGCAAAATGCAAGGCTGTGAGGTTCATCTGAGGAAACATAATTTCTGTCTTCAGGTATCTGATGACTATTTTGCCTTCTAAGATTCCTGGTTCTTGAAATGGCCATAATTTTTTTTAACCTGGTGTTTTCATTTTGATTATCTACTCTTTGCCTTGTCTTTAAAAGCAGTGAGAACTGTGTCCAGCATAATCTTACATTTCTCTACTATTAGATAACATCAGAGAATTTAGCAACCAACTGGAGTGTATACAGCAAGCTGAAATCCACTACATAACCTATGACTGATTGTAACAATATAATAGATTTCAACTCGAGTGTAGCAGCTGTATTTTTCCTATGTGCAATCATTAATAATGATAGAATATATTGATAATGCATAACAAAAAATTTTCCTAGAAGTTCAGTCCATGTGTGGCTCTTTCCCCTGTAGTTTTTTGGACTGTAAATTGTATTGAATCAAACAAATCAAGAAAGAAAGAAACAAAAAGAAAGAAGGGAGGGAGAGAAGGAAGGAAAGAAGGAAAGACACACAGAGAAAAAAAAGCATGACTATCTTTTGCTTCAAAGGAAAGCCAACTCGGTGCTCCCAGGATGTCTGGAGACAGTCTGCTGTGCTTCAGACAAAGGATGTTTTGCTTGTAAGTAAAACACATGTCATATTTCCCACATTCTGGACATTGATTTTGCTTCCAAAGAATTTACTATCCTTTGCTTCTCATTAATAAATTATTGCAAAAATATGAGAACTGTTTAAACATCTGATTTGGTTAGTAGCTAAATCGGTTATAAACCAAGTTTGACAAAACATGAGTTACCCTTGCTATTGTTTGCAGTCTAGAGCTATATTCTAGGATGTCCAGTTTGGGCTTAGAAACTCCCTTTAACTTTATTTGTGAATAAGGATACAAACCAAAATAGCATCCAAGATAAGTCAGTAAAACCACTTCCACTTTCTTTTCATCTTTGTCATCACCGATTTTAAAGAACTCTACAAGCAACCATGTCAGCAATCTGCTGGAAACAGGACTAAAAAAGATGTCACTAGAAACTATAATATAATTCACCAGGAGTTTATGATAACTTGCTACACTGGCTGTTAGTTTTAGTGTATTAAGTACTTTTATATAAAAGTATGGTTTAAAATATTAGAAAGTTATGTGGAAAAATTTTCAAAGGGTTATTGAAAGGTACATTGAAAGGTACATTGGAGGATCTATTTCCTGCTGTTTAGAAAAATGATTATTGCTTTACTTATGCAACAGTTAATCTAGGTATTACCTTCAAAGATCCTTATTTCTTATGCTCCCTTCCTTTCTCGTTTCCTTTCCTCTTTTTTGTTCCTAAAATTGTTCTGCTGCAAAAATTTGCCATTTTTCTACTCTTTCTAGGATGTCTATGTATAATGAACAGGATATTCACACATAACATAGTCAATAAAGCAGAAATAGATGTTTTTCTGGAACTCTTTTGGTTTTTCTATGATCCAATGGATGTTGGCAATTTGATCTCTGGTTCCTCTGCCTTTTCTAAATCCAGCTTGAATATCTGGAAGTTCACGGTTCACGTGCTGTTCAGGCCTAGCTTGGAGTATTTTGAGAATAACTTTCCTAGCCTGTGAGATGAGTCCAATTGTGCGGTAGTTTGAGCATTCTTTGGCATTGCCTTTCTTTGGAATTGGGATGAAAACTGACCTTTTCCAGTCCTGTGGCCACTGCTGAGTTTTCCAAATTTGCTGGCCTATTGAGTACAGCACTTTCACAGCAGCATCTTTCAGGATTTGAAACAGCTCAACTGGAATTCCATCACCTCCGCTAGCTTTGTTCATAGTGATGCTTCCAAAGGCCCGCCTGACTTTGCATTCCAGGATGGCTGGCTCTAGGTGCGTGATCACACCATCTTGATTATCTGGGTTTTGAAGATCATTTTTGTACAGTTCTTCTGTGTAGTCTATCCTTTGTGAAATGGGCCTAAATTGGACAAACCTTGTATCTTGATATTAACATCCCAATTTTAATTGAGATAAGTTGTTAATAATTTTTATTCTCAACAATAAAATATATATTTTAAAAAACAAATTATTTATTTTTTTGAAAAGATGATAAATTCACACGGTCCAAGAATTTACAAATTAGTAAATGTTTTCCAGTAAACATTTCCCATTCATCCCTACCCTCTATCGTCTGGCTCTCATGCTATCCTTGCCATACATATCCATTATTATAAATTTCTTCTCTTCTTTCCAGAGTTTCTTTATGTATAAACAGCAAACATAAATATATTATACCCTTAGTCTATTCCTCCATCCTTTTTATACAATAAATAGTATATACCTACATTGAGTGCTGCACTCAATGCCAGGAAATTTGGAAAATTCAGCAGTGGCCACAGGATTGGAAAACATCAGTTCTCATTTAAATCCCAAAGAAGGACAATGCCAAAGAATGTTCAAACTACCACACAATTGCACTCATCTCACATGCTAGGAAAAGTAGTGCTCAAAATTCTCCAAGCTAGGCTTCAACAGCATGTGAACTGAGAACTTCCAGGTGTTCAAAGTGGATTTAGAAAAAGCAGAGGAACCAGAGATCAAATTGCCAACATTCATTGGGTCATAGAAAATGCAAGAGAATTCCAGTAGAGCATCTGCTCTGCTTTATTGACTATGCCAAAGTCTTCGACTGTGTGGATCACAATAAACTGTGGAAAATTCTGAAAGACATGGGAATACCAGACCACCTGACCTGCCTCCTGAGAAACCTGTGTGCAGGTCAAGAAGCAACAGTTAGAACTGGACATGGAACAATGGACTGGTTCAAAATCGGGAAAGGAGTATGTCAAGGCTGTACATTATCACCCTAATTATTTAACTTATATGCAGAGTACATCATGTGAAATGTTAGGCTGGATGAAGCACAAACTGGAATCAAGGTTACTGGGAGAAATATCATTAACCTCAGATATGCAGATGACACCACCCTTATGGCAGAAAGCAGAGGAACTAAAGAGCTTCTTGATGAAAGTGAAAGAGGAGAGTGAAAAAGTTGGCTTAAAACTCAACGTTCAAAAAATGAACATCACGGCATCTGGTCCCATCATTTCATGGCAAATAGATGGGGATACAGTGGAAACAGTGACAGAGTTTATTTTCTTGAGCTTCAAAATCACTGCAGATGGTGACTGCAGCAATGAAATTAAAAGACACTTGCTCCTTGAAAGAAAAGTTATGACCAACCTAGATAGTATATTCAAAACCAGAGACATTACTTTGCCAACAAAGGTCCATCTAGTCAAAGCTATGGTTTTTCCAGTAGTCATGTATGGATGTGAAAGTTGGACTGTAAAGAAGGCTGAGCACCAAAGTAGTTATGCTTTTAAACTGTGGTGCTGGAGAAGACTCTTGAGAGTCCCTTGGGCTGTGAGGAGATCTAACCAGTCCCTCCTAAAGGAAATCAACCTGAATATTAATTGGAAGGACCGATGCTGAGGCTGAAGCTCTAATTCTCTGGCCACCTGATGCAAGGAGCCAACTCATTGGAAAAGACCCTGGTGCTGGGGAAGATTGAAGGAAGGAGGAGAAGTGGATGACAGAGGATGAGATAGTTGGATGGCATCACTGACACAATGGGCATGAGTTTGTGCAAGCTCTGGAAGATGGTTAAGGACAGGGAAGCCTGGTGTGCTGCAGTCCATTCGTTGCAAAGAGTCGGACATGACTGGGACTGAACATCAGCACATTGTCCTATATTTAGCATTCTTCCCTTACCAGTATAAAGCAGTTTACTTTATATATAAGTATTAAGCACATGGAGAGAGTTTCTTCTTTTGTTACAGTTACATAATGGACTGTGGTGAGAACATAACATAATTTCTTTAGTTTCCAACTAATGGGCACTTAAATTATCCTTGTATGCTTATGGTAAATCACTTCAGTTGTGTCCAACTCTATGCAACCCTATCGTCTATAGCCCACCAGGCTCCTCTGTCCATAGAATTCTCAAGGTAAGAATACTGGAGTGGGTTGCCATGCCCCCCTCAGGGCATCTTCCCGACCCACCCAGGGACTGAACCCATATCTCCTATGACTCCTGCATTGGCAGGCGGGTTCTTTACCACTAGCATTACCTGCTGAGAAGGCAATGGCACCCCACTCCAGTACGCTTGCCTGGAAAATCCCATGGACAGAGGAGCCTGGTAGGCTGCAGTCCATGGGGTCGCTGAGGGTCGGACATGACTGAGCGACTTCACTTTCACTTTTCACTTTCATGCATTGGAGAAGGAAATGGCAACCCACTCCAGCGTTCTTGCCTGGAGAATCCCAGGGACGGGGGAGCCTGGTGGGCTGCCGTCTATGGGGTCACACAGAGTCGGGCACGACTGAAGCGACTTAGCAGCAGCGGTAGCATTACCTGGGAAGCTCAAATTGTTCTTAACCCTTTGCTATTATAAACAGAACTACATTGAATAAATTTATATGTGTCTAAACTTGCTTTTTAAATTTATTTAGATATTTTAATTGTAAAATATATTCAATATAAGATGTACATCTTAACCATTTAAATTTTCTTATTTTATTTTTTTTTAAATTTATTTAGCTATTTATTGGCCTCACTGTGCAGCATGTTGGATCTTAGTTCCCTGAACAAGGATCGAATCTACACTCCCTACATTGGTAGCATGGAATCTTAACCACCAGACCACCAGAGAAGTCCCCACTAACCATTTTTAAATGTCCAGTTCTATAGTGTTAAGAACATTCACTTTGTTATATAGCCAACCTCCAGAATGTTTTCATCTTACAAAACTGAAACTCTATAAACTATAACATTCATTTCTTCCTCTCCTAGCCCCTTTCTTCCTCCTGTCTCTGAATTTGACTGCTCTGGGTACCTCATCTATGTGGAATCATATGATATATTCCCTTTTGTGACTGTGTACTCAAGGCTCAACCAAGTTGCAACATGTATCAGAATTTCCTTCCTTTTTAAGGTCGAATAAGATTCCCTTGTAAATATACCACCTTTTGCTCATCCGTGAGTGGACATTTGGGTTGCTTGCACCATTAAGCCATATTGTATATTTGTTTTTAAAGATGGACAGCTTTATTTCTTGCATGTGATGCAATTCTGCAGGCTCAACCACGGAGGGGCTTGGGTGACCAGCTGTTAGTCCCAGCTTTCCTGAAAAGATATAAAAGAAGACATTGTGTGCCAGCTCTGCTATGTACTCACACTCACTCACAATCACATCTTTGTTCAATTCTTGCATCTCTTCTGTGAGGTGGATGAAATTATCTCAGTTTTTATGAGAAGACTTGGGAGGTTTTTTGATGACATCAGGGCCATTGTAAGAGGCACGACTGAGCATCAAAGCCAAAGCTACTGGCTGCTTGGCTCCCCAGCACTTCTAGAAGTTGCAGCTTTTCCTTCCAGATCTTTACCCTCACTGGTCACGAGCTCAGTTCAGTTCAGTTCAGTCACTCAGTTGTGTCCGACTCTTTGCGACCCCATGAATCGCAGCACGCCAGGCCTCCCTGTCCATCATCAACTCCCAGAGTTTACTCAGACTCATATCCATCGAGTCCGTGATGCCATCCAGCCATCTCATCCTCTGTCGTCCCCTTCTCCTCCTGCCCCCAATCCCTCCCAGCATCAGAGTCTTTTCCAATGAGTCAACTCTTCGCATGAGGTGGCCAAAGTACTGGAGTTTCAGCTTTAGCATCATTCCTTCCAAAGAAATCCCAGGACTGATCTCCTTCAGAATGGACTGGTTGGATCTCCTTGCAGTCCAAGGGACTCTCAAGAGTCTTCTCCAACACCACAGTTCAAAAGCATCAATGCTTCGGTGCTCAGCTTTCTTCACAGTCCAACTCTTACATCCATACATGACTACTGGAAGAACCATAGCCTTGACTAGATGGACCTTTGTTGGCAAAGTAATGTCTCTGCTTTTCAATATGCTGTCTAGGTTGGTCATGATTTTGTTTTCCAAGGAGTAAGCGTCTTTTAATTTCATGAGCTCAGGGCATCCCTAATTCCCACTGCAAGCCTGCATCCTCCCTAGTCCATTTCAGGACCATGCATTTCATGTTTGTGGATTCTGAAGTGGTGAAATGTTATTTTACTTGTCTCTGTATGTTAGTTTTCTTTTTCTGAACATAAAAGTAATACAGTTTGGAAAACATGTTTGTTTCAGTTTGTAACAAACTGGGGAGGAAGACAAAACCAGCCGTATTTCCATCACTTAGGTGAAATTCCACCAGTGGTGGCTCATTAAATTCCATTAACATTTAGTGTTAGTATTGGTTTGGCCAAAAAGTTCAATTAGATTTTTCTGTCACGATATCTTACAGAAAACCCAAAGGAACTTTCGTCCAGCCTGATATTAACATTTAGTGTTAGTAGCTTCTCGTGCTTTCTTTTGGTACTTTATTCTATTTTTTCATTAACAACACCTCCAGGCCAGTCTGGTGAGTAGAGAATCCATAGCATTGGGCAGGGAACTTACGTTGGGCCCCTAATGCCAGTGGATTGAATATTCCAGTGAACATGTCTCTGCTACAGCTCGAGCGTCTTTTCAAAACAAAAGCCACAGTTTCCTGGGCCTCCTGATCTGTTTTCCAGACTTCCTTTCTCCTCCTCCCTCTTTTCTCATCGGGTCTGGTGCCTAGGTGGCATCCAGGACGCATATAATTAATGATAAAAACTCTCTTTTCTCCCTGTTCCCATGATTTTTACTAAAGATAAGTGACTGTTTCTAAGACTGAATGAAGGTCTGGTCTGGCCCTAGTAGCTCAGATGGTAAAGAATCTTCCTGCAATGCAGGAGACCTGGGTTTGATCCCTGGGTCAGGAAGATAATGGCTATCCATTCCAGTGTTCTTGCCTGGTTTATCCCATGGACAGAGGAGCCTGGTAGGCTACAGTCCGTGGGGTCACAAAGAGTCGGACACGACTGAGTGACTAACACACACACACACTGGATGGGAAAGAAGGAGCCAAGTTTCGGGGTAAAGTTGACTTTTCCTGTCCTCTCAGCCTCTGGGGTCACAAAGCTCCCAGAGGGCCACGCCCCCTCAACAGCACAACTTTCTGCATTTCTACTCCAGCCATGTTCCCTGCAAAGGTTTTCCTATGAGCTTGAAACCTCTGGCTCTCAGAATGCTGCCTTCCCCGAATAGGCTCATTATGGTGATTCAGACGGCTTTACAAGCCAGAATTTAGATAGCATACAATTAGACGCTTGCTAAATGCCTGCAGAATGAAGTTCTGCTTAATTTCATTACTATCTCTTTTGATTAGAAGCTGATTACTTTCAGCCCTAATTTTCAGGTTCACCTGGGTCTCAGTGTCTGGACTAGCAGACAAATCATTTGAATTGGTGGGAGGTGCATTTCACAAATACTCAGTCGTGTGAGAGACTTATCAGGATAAATTTCTGGATCTCTAAGCATAGAAGCATGGGTTTCTGAGGCTGGAACTTCTTCTGAGGTTGTTTCTTCTCTTTCTTTCTTTCTTCTTCTTTTTTTTAAGGAAAAATATTTATTTATTTGGCTGTTCTGGGTCTTTGTGTGGCCTGTGGGATCTAGTTCCCTGACCAGGGATCAAACCTTGGCCTTCTGCATTGGGGACGGGGAGTCTTAGCCTCAGGACATCGAGGGAAGTCCCTTCTGAGGTTCTTTCTGACCATTCATTTTAATCATCTTCAGGCTCTCGGAGCAGATTTTCCATGGGTCCTTCGGAAAGCAAATGAGAACCAGCATCTTTTGCTTGGGGACAGTATAGATGTGTGGCTTGTGCAGTGCACAAAGTCTAGGGGAACTTTGAACTATACCTGCCTTGACAAAGGTATGCCATTTGTAGTTTATATGAGGCGCCCTATGGACTCCAAGGATTTATGCCCCCAGATTACGTCTAAAACAGCCTTTATTGCTCATTCCAAGGGCTTCCCAGGTGGCGCTGTAGTAAAGAATCCACGTGCCAGTGCAGGAGACGCAGGAGATGGGGCTTTGATATCTACGTCGGGAAGATCCCCTGGAGGAGGGCATGGCAACCCACTCCAGTATTCTTGCCTGGAAAACTCCATGGACAGAGGAGACTGGCGGGCTACAGTCCATAGAGTCTCAAAGAACCCAACATGACTGAGCAACTGAGCATGCATGAATGATTTGGTTAAGATTCCAACCCCTCATCTTTGTTTAAAGGTGGTATGATATAATAGAAAAATCTCTGGATAGGCATCCAGGAAGTTGAATTCTACATTGTATTAGTGTTACCATTATTGATATTTATTCTGAGTAAAATTCATCCCTCTTCTGTTTTATTACTCCACCCTTCTCAATAGATGGCCTTTACTTGCTGATCTAACGTGGCTCTTTGGGCTCCTGCCGTCATGTCAGCATTCCTCTTGGGGAGGAGGAGGGAAGGAAGGGGAGTGACATCCCTCTTCTCTTTAAGGATACTTCCCAGAAGTTGCATGTGCCGCCTCATTTACACGCCACTGGCCAGTACGTAGTTCACATAGGGAAATACTCGGGTGGCCAAATGCCTAGCTAAAATCAGGAGATCTCTTTCAGAAGAAAGGAGGAAAGGCAGTTTGGTGGGAGAAGCAGGCATGGGATATTAGCTAAAGTCTGTGCCACAGGTGGAGTTAGCTTTTGGAGGAGAAATGTGTGTGATCACATTATTTATTTGCCAAGGACTTCCCAGTGCAGTAAGCCAGAGTGACCCCTGCCAATCTTAGAGAAATGCTTGGGTTCTCATTGATAGCGTGTGTATAAAAAATATCACCTGTTGATGGTGGGTCCCTAGGCCACAATCCTTTCTCTTGCCCCATTGACACAGCTCCTGACACTACCAACATCTAGCATCTCTTAGACCATTACCATGTGCCACAAGCAGTTCTAAGGTACAATATGTATTATCACACTTGCTCCTCACCACTACACAGAGGGGAAGTTATTGAGACCCAGGGAAGCTGAGGACTGGCCCACATTTTCCCTGCAAGGAAGCAATGGTGGTGGTGTAGTTGCTAAGTCGTGTCTGACTCTTGCAACCCCATGGACTGTAGCCCGCCAGGCTATTTGTCCATAGGATTTTCCAGGCAAGAATACTGGAGTGGATTGTTGCAGTTCAGTTCAGTTCAGTCGCTCAGTTATGTCCGACTCTTGTGACTCCATGGAGTGCAGCGCACCAGGCCTCCCTGTCCATCACCAACTTCCGGAGCCTACTTAAACTCATGTCCATTGAGTCAGTGATGCCATCCAACCATCTCATCCTCTGTCTTCCCCTTCTCCTCCCACCTTAGTCTTTTCCAGCATCAGGGTCTTTTCCAATGAGTCAGCTCTTCGCATCAGGTGGCCAAAGTATTGGAATTTCAGCTTCAACATCAGTCCTTCCAATGAGTATTCAGGACTGATTTCCTTTAGGAGTGACTGGTTGGATCTCCTTGCAGTCCAAGGGACTCTTTAGAGTCTTCTCCAACACCACAGCTCAAAAGCATCATTCTTCGGTGCTCAGCCTAAGGGCAGACTGCCCTGGCTGTGGCCGCAAGGAGCAGCAGCAGCCTCTGCACGGCTGTGCTCACCGCAGCTGAGAGGCACCACGCCTAGGGAGAAGTAAGGAAGGCTCAGGTCGGCTCAGCGGAGGCGTCTTCCATAGCCCCACCTTCTGACGGGGCAGGGGGGTCTGTGTGAGTCTTTTTTTCTGCTTTAGTGGCCAGGGCCCTGGGAGTGTGGGTTCACTGTCTCTCGTCCTGTGCTGTCCTACCCATGGCGTGAACAGCTGAGTCTCTTCATCCTTTGTTAGTACCAGTGGCGGGAACAGAGGTGTGGAGCTCAGTGGGGCCAAGCAGGCCAGTCTACTTTGGTTCTGAGGAGCCCAGCGTGAGCGCCCAGCACGGGGACTGCTGGCTGTGCCTGCTGCCACAAAGTCTCTGGCTATATATGGTTCCTTCTGGAAGTTCCCAGACTCCCATTCTACTAAGGGGTCAGATGTCATTCAGATGGGTTAGTCGCTCAGTCATGTCTTACTCTTTGTGACCCCAAGGACTGCGGCCCGCCAGGCTTCTCTGTCCATGGGATTCTCCAGGCAAGAATATTGGTGTGGGTTGCCATTCCCTTCTCCAGAGGGTCTTCTTGACCCAGGGATCGAATCCATTGCCAGTGGACTCTTTACCATCTGAGCCATCAGGGAATGAGCCATCAGTCCTGGTAGGGAAGTTCATATTTAGTTTTTGTATCTTTGTCTTTTATTTGGCTGCATTATTTAAATTTCAAAAAGCATTAAAGCAACAGCAATTCTAAATGTGGCTTTATGATATACAGTTTAAGTACCACGTTATTTGGACACAATTTTTCTTCCTCTTTTTAACTACAAGCCCACAAAGTATGAACACCCAAAGATGGCAAACCAGGTAGGCTTGTGTGAGTTACTTTTTACAAAACAGTTAAAATGCTTTCAAACAAGTATTTACTCTAGCATTGATGAACTATACTACTGAGGATATATGCATTCTAGTAAGAAACCAATAACGAAAATGATTATGACCATTAGTAAAGGCCAGTCCTATCCACGTCTCAAATGTTTGACATTTTTATGTGCTGCACAGAAATGGTGAAGCTTTTGTTAGGTGGGGATAGAAGAGCTGAAATAGCAGCCAGTGATTATTCAGATACCTTAGGAATCCTACGTTAAAAGTTGTTAAAATCAAATCTTTTGCTTTGTATTTTTGTTAGATATTATTCTTATTTAGAGTTTTGCAGTTTGCAACATACACTGTGCTGGCTGTTCAGTACTCAATATTCTGCAATGGTCATGCAAACCTTGTTCATCTTGAGAAGACAAAAACTGGTCTCCAGGACATTCCTCTGCCTTCTTGCATCAGTATTCCCTCTGATAGTTGCCACTCATGCAGCATCTCAATAGAATTCCCACCCCCCACTCCACCAAGATTCAATTCCTTTGGGCAGGAATTTCAGTACTATACAACCACCCTCCACTGTCCTAGACTGAATCCCTGGTCCAATAGGCTGGAGCCAGAATTTAGGCCCTAGTCCCTCTTCCCCTGAAGAATCTCACGCCCAGACTGATGTCTAATTTGCTAATGCTGAGAAATGTCCCCTTAAGGCCTTTTAAGGCAAAATGCACTGATTTGCCTCTTTGCTCACAGTACTGTTTAATTGGCTCAATAATCCTGGTACACTGGGATTATTTCAGAGTCCACTCTGTCCTCCCCAGACTTTTCTTATTTGCCTCTAAGACAAAACAAACTTGACAAAGTTGACAACGCTTGACAATTAGAATTCTGTTTAATGGCTCTCCTTTTCCCTCTGATTTCTGTTCCCTCTTCTTTTTCCTCTTCCTTTTTGTCTAGCCTCACTCTCACTTTCTTAGACCATCACTATGTTTTATTAAGGATGACTTTCCCAGGTTCCATCTTTTTGCTTGTTTTTTAAATGGTTGTTTTCACATTTTCTTTAAAAATAGGAATATTCACTGGTTCTATTTTCAATTCCTGTTAGCATTTTTAGATTCTTTCTCATAGATGAGAATAAATCATTTTCCTACCAGATGAATAAGGCCTCTTTCCTTGCTAATCTTTAAGATGGGAGATTTAGATGAACTTTGAAAATCATAAATCATGCCTATAGTTGGTGATGTAGACCCACAGAAAATGCTAAGATTTGTTAACCTCTGGTGACAACTGGGATCCTGAAGTCTGGAGTTGGAAGAACACTTGGTTTTTTTTTTAAGATATATATCCTTAACACTTTTTTAAACCAAATTTATTTACTGTTATTAATGTTAAACTCTCTTTGTTATTGAAGAAGTTCATATCCTGGCCTAATATAAAATGGTTCCTAAAGAGAAAATTAGAAAAACCATTGAAATTTCCTCTCTCTCTTATATCCATTTACTCATCTACCTAACCACCTAATCATCCATCATTAAATTCAATGGTTTAAATGGGAGCTTCCTAACATCTGGTTTATGCTATTTTAATTTCCACCAGTTCTGGCTTATGTTATTCCTGCAAATAGTTCAGTGCTTTACAGATGAGCTATTAATGCTTCCACTGCCTGTTGAAAAAGACCTGGGCTTTCCAAATCCCCGGCCCTTTCTGTGGAAGCCTGAAGGACAGCCCAGTCCTGGAATGCACACAGCAGGCGTGCTTCCAGAGAAATGAAAGTGCTGTAGTGCAGAGCTGAGAGCAGAGGCATTCTGTAGCCTTCCCTTTCACTGTTGGTGTTTGGGGTTTTCATCTTCTTCGATTTCCCAGGAGATGGGATGACAAGAAAAGGAACAGGGCGGCTGCCACTCCACCTGTTTGTTGGAGTCCGCCACCCCCACCCTTATCTCTTTTAGGTAGAGAAAGGCTGGGGTGAAAAAGACCCTGCATTCTAAAACCTTAAACAATTATGGGACAGTCATTCCTCCCATTCTTATCCCAGCTTCTGTTCACAAAGTCCAGATGTTAGAGAAAGGTCTTGCCGTGCTCCTTGGCCAAGTTTCCCGGGAGTTTTTGTGGACCTTCCTGAGTTTACTGATGCTGTGAGGGTGCAGGCTGGTCCATCCTGGAGGCTGGGGCACAAGCCCCCCCACTTTCTTCTCATAGGTTTCGAAAACCAGGTTCCCATACCCCTTTAGTCCACTTCTTGCCCCAGCATTGACTTCCAGATTGCTGTTCAGACTTTCACTAAGATTCACTTTTATTAAAAAGAAAGACAAAAAGAGAAGCCACCACAAGTAAAAGAGGGAAGGAGACCTCTTGGTGGGCTGTGTGTCCTGGGTGTCCCTTATTCCCTCCCTCCGGAGGGAGGCTGGTCTGGAGCCCGGATGGCACTTGCATGACAGCTGCAGCCCTAAGGAACTGTGACCTCTGCTTTCGCTTTGTGATTCCCTCCAGTTGTTTCGGTTGCATTCTGTAGGCCTCTGGTGGAATCTTCGTGTGTGTGCGTATTCTTCAAAGGGACAAAAGTTTCTAAACTTTGACAAGTCAGAAAACAAGACTCAGTCCAGGCATGGTGCTGTTGGACAGCCTGGCTGCAGTGCTGTAATACATGTTGTATTACACACGTGATTGTATTACGTACCGTGCAGTTGTACTACACACAACATGACTGTATTATGTACCGTGCAGTCGTATTACACACGACGTGATTGTATTACATTCCGTGCAGTTGTACTACACACATGATTGTATTATGTACTGTGCAGTTGTATTACACACGTGATTGCATTACATACTGTGCAGTTGTATTACACAAGTAATTGTATAATGTACCGTGCAGTCGTATTACACATGATGTGATTGTATTACATTCCGTGCAGTTGTATTACACACGATGTGATTGTATTACATTCCGTGCAGTTGTATTACACACGATGTGATTGTATTACATACCGTGCAGTTGTATTACACACGTGACCATATTACCTACAGTGCAGTTGTATTACATACAACGTGATTGTATTATATACACACAACGTGCAGGAGCCCTGTCTTCTGCAGCCCTGAGAGTCAGGGTGCCCGTTCACTCTCCTCACAGTCATCAGAGAGCAGGGGGGACAGAAGCATCGACTACGGGGTCTCATAAAGAATATATCCAATCTGGGCCCCACGGAAATGGTGACAGGAGAAAATTAAACACCCCAAAGAAGAAAAAGCGATATTGGTTGGAAGTAAGGCATTTAAAGATGCATTTGTTGTGGTGACATTCCCATAGCCGAGGCACCCTCGTCTGTTTCCTTAGGAGTGGGAAGCAGGCTGGGGTAGAGGCCTGGGACACAGCGTGGCAAAATCCCTCACGCTTCCCGAGTCGGACAGACCCCAGCTTGTTTCAGACATTTATCTCTATATTGGATGACAAAAAAATCAATCCAGTGATAGTTAATGTTGAAAGCATAGTCTTGGTCACCACCTTATGGATTCCATCTGAAAAAAATACATTCATACATACTCTGAAATGAGGCAATCAGAAGAAAACATCTGAAATGATCTGATAGGGTTCCTTTCAGTCTAGGAGCAGAGCGAGAACATGATGGGACACATCAACCAGCTCTACCCTGACGTTCAGGCAGGACCACAGCCCGGAGACCAGGCATATTTGCAGTCTGCCCGGGCACCTGGCTTACTGTCAGCTGAAGGCCAACAAGCGGCAGAGGCTGGCCCGTTCGCAGAACTTTACGGACGCCCGGATCAGAGCCATCGAGGGGCAGCGGTCAGGCCAGCGTGGCCCAGGCCATGTGGGCAAGAGGCAGTCAGTTCACTACACCACACACAAGTACATTATGGCACTTTTATTGCTAATTCTAAGGATACATTTTCATGTGGAAAAAAAGGAAGACAATGCATTTAAAATGTTGAATATTGATTACAGTTTCTAAAAAAGGATTTCTTTTGTATTAAGATTTCTCCTTGTTGCTAATTAGGCATATAGTGTTCTGAAAAGTCTTCAGAAAAATGGAGTTGCCTTCTGGAAATTTCTCTTGACCTAAAAAATTGATTTGGAAATACATTATGCCTTCAGAGTACTCGCTGTCAGGATAAGGGTTTTGATGTATTGCATTCCCACATTACAGGGTGCCTAGAATGTGATTAGTGCTGTGAGGGGATCTGTATATCAGCTCTGTAAGTTGGGGTGCATGTTTGATGGAGCTGATAATCAGGTTGGCATGACAGTATCATAGTAACAGTCACAATCATAGTAACAGTATCATAGTAACAGTCACAATCCATTTATGTTGTAGCTGGCGTGAAGGAAGTGGTGGTGGTGGCTTAGTCGTTCAGTCATGTCTGACTCTTGTGACCCCATGGACTGTAGCCAGCAAGGCTCTTCTGTCCGTGGGATTTCCCAGGCAAGAATACTGGGAGTGGGTTGCCATTTCTTTCTCCAGTAGAACTTCCTGACCCAGAAATTGAACCTCGACCGCTTGCATTGCAGGCGGATTCTTTACTGAGCTACTAGGGAAGCCCAGGAATTGGGCTTTTGAGCAAAGGAATGACATGTTGATTATGGTATTTAAGAAAAATTAGTCTGGTGGCAGCAGGATAAGGAGGGGCCCCGGATTCACCTAGGGGTGCATTCTTTATGGGCACAGTTTGCTCCCCCTGAAGTGCCTGTCCGTCTAACAGTCAACATGGCAGACTTCCTCCCCAGAGCTCGGGGCCCACATTCCTCAGCATCTAGCAGGCGTTTGTAACTGTGACCTGTAGGCAGACGTGCCCATGGCTTCTCACCTCCATACCCAGCACTTCCCCCAACACCTTTTAGGGGTAGAAAGTCTACTGAGGCATGCCCAGTGGAGTCCTGCCTGGCCAGGAGCTGCAGACTTCCACCCGAGGAGCTTTCTGAAAGCTGGCCTGGCAAGTGGGTGCATGCTGGCTGCTCAGGGTGTGGTTAACGGGCTGCGGCAGCAGGCCCTGGGAGCTTACTGACCTGCAGATCCTCACTCCAGACTGGCTGAACCAGAAGTGCCGGCCTATCCCAGTGCCATCTGAACGCTGAGGAAAAAGCTCCACATTGCTTTAAGATTTTCCCTCCCCTCTCCTCCTCACTTTGACCCATGTTAAGCACAGTAGGTACGTGACAAGAACTCCAAACTCTGGTGCTCCCGAGAAGAACCAGTAAAGGAAGGGCTTTCATGCACTGGGCTTCCTATCTCACAGCTGCCAGAGGGGGAATGAACCTGCAACCACAGCCATGTGGAAACTGAGTTCCCAGGAAGGAGGCATCAGCATCTATCTGCCCTTGGCGCTTGGCTCAGGAAAGGAGAGCTTCTGTGAACATGGCCACAGGGCTCTGCTTATTTGGCTGCACGGGGCCCTGGTGACACAGGCCACGCTGGTCAAGCACCTGTACAAGAAGCTGGTGCGCACAGACTTTCCAGAACCAGCTGGTGAGTTAGACCTTTCAACAAACAGGTGGAAACTGCTGCTCCCTTAAAATGGTCGAGGACAGTCGGCAAACGTGCTCCCGAGCTGTGGCAGTGCCAGCCAGGTGTCCAAACACGCAGCTTCTCCTTCGGTGACTTAGTCATTCTGGTCCTGTTATCAGCCTGGCAGTTCGGTGTCATCCCCCAGCTGAGCATTTGAAAAGTGTAGGAGAACTTTTGTGTGGGGGGCACGGTGGGTGTAGGATGGGAGGCGGGCAAGAGAGCTGAACCGTCTCATACAGTTACAGCTAAGAATGGTCTTGCTCAGAATGCCTCTTCCTCTCGGGATCTCGGCAGGTTAGTGTGTTTGAAAAAGTTCTCTCTGCATTGAGAGAAGAGAGCTGATGGGCTATTATTTTGCCAGCTGGGATTACTGCTTTTTAAAAAGCACTCTACCAGGGACCGTACTGTCAGGGAAGACGGTTTGAAACCTTATCAGCATATTAGGGGTGTTATTTATCATTCATGTAATAATCATTCAAGCAAAATATAGGGACTTCTGCCATTATTTCCGCTGGTGCAGTTTTACCTGAAATTGAGAACATAAAAGGGCATCAGATTATGAATCCAGTATTGTTTCAAGCAGTGGTAGGCACAAAGGAATAGTGCCTGGATGACGTCTACCTTCCATGGTCTTATCCTCCTAGCTCTGGGTTGTTCCCTATGCTTTGAATTTTGTTTCTTTGAAAGAGTGTCCACAAGAGCCCTCAGAGGCAGCCCACTGCAGTGGGTGAGGGTATGCACTCCAGGTGAGACTGTGTGAGCTCATAGCTCAGCTCCGACAGATAATGGGCTGTGCGATTTTGAGCAAGTTCTCTAGAGAACTCACTCCGCCAGTGTTCTCAACTGTTAACTAGAAAAGTGTCTGTGTCAAAGGGCCGTTGTGGGATTGAGCGATAGTGCCTGACTTGTAGCAAGTGCTTAATAAAGGTCAGCTATTAATCATGTTATCTGATTTTCTCCAGAAAAGACTCGTCAATTTACAAGTGAAGCTGACTCAAGGCCCAAGAAATGTGCAGTTTCATAAATGCCTAAAGAAATTAAACTAAAATGATTTTCCATTCAGTATTCAATCCTCTTAAATTCAGTTCTTTACATGTCATCAAGTTCTTCCAGCAGTATTGATTTTCCTTTCAACTATGAAGATCGCAGTGACAGGATTCTCTAACAGATGAAGAAATGGTATTATACTTTCCAACCACTGAAGTAAAAATAATTTTGGTTTTGCTTAAAGCAAGTTGTATATGATTTTCCCATGTCTGCCATTTGATGCAACACCTGATAGCTTATCTAGTGAGAGAATAATCTAAGATTTTGTATATCATGTTTTAAAAATTATGATGTGGGAACATTACAGTATATGAAAAAAACCAAGGGTTTTAGGACAGAGAGACATGGTTTTGCAGTTTATTAGTTGTGAGCCTTTGGTCTAATATTCAAGTTCTCAGATCTTTAATTTCCTTCTCCATAGGCTGGGAGAAAGGGCTATCTCTTCTGAGTGATGATGGAGAATGCCACGCCTGTGAAATGCCTAACCTCGTATCTACAGTACTGAAATGAACTGTTATTTCTAGTCCATAAGAGAAACTTGCTTTGGAAATTTTGTAGTTGTTGCCTTTAAATAACACCTATATGTAATATAACATTTTACTTAAAACCAGAGGTATATGCACCAATGTTTTTTAATCTCTTGGTGATGTAGTTACAGGTGATTCAGTACTTTCCATTTTTTTCATATTGCCCATGCATTATTCTGAAATACGAAATTAAGTATCGATTTCTATCAGCTTGTGTGTACCTATTCATTATAACTTAAGGCTCTCCATTATCAAATTCTGACTCTAAGTCTGTAAGGCCAGAAGTAAAATCGTGAGCAAATTCAGTCCAGTTATTGTATCATGAATTTAGCTCCACGTTTCATCTCATGCTGACTGTAAATGGTACATTTAAATTTTAAAACAGGTTTTAAACAGGTTCACATGATGCTAACAAGTTTAAAGCATTGTTGCCACCTGAGACCATGGTTTTCACGGACTCTGCTTCAAAATCTGGGTAACCTCTTTATGCAGTAATAAACAAAGATGAATACATATTTTTACCGTTGAAGTGTTTTAATTGTTGAATTTAAGTTGAATTGGGCTAATACTAATTACTTGGTGCTGCAGACAATATACAATTTCTAGAGTTCAAAGCTTTAAAAGATGCTTACAATATTCTTAATTACAATATTCATAATATTGACGTTAGTCTGTCCATGTGGTTGTGGCTCTGACACTGTAGACCATCCCTAGCTGTCATGTAAGTTCCTTAAAAAACAGAGCCCAAGACCAAAGTAACGAGCAACTGCTTTTCTCAGGAGTGAAATCCGGGAAGCAGGAATGAAGGAAAAAGGAAGTGAGATGGGGAAGGAGGGAGAGCTGAGACTAGTGTGATTTATCTAACCGGCCAACACCTCCTATCAAGTACAACTGACAGTTTGACCTCAAGGATGGACAGTTTATACAGGCTTTGGAAAGTTAAGAATGGATGTTTGCCCCAATGGGGTGCTGACTCCACGCTGCAGGTGAGCAGAGATTTCAGGTGTCTCGACTCTCTGCTGGGCAGGGAAGGGCTGGGAGGAACAGGCCTGTGGTGCAGGCGGGAGAGGAGGTGCTGTGGATTTGTGCTTATTAGAAACCAAGAGCCGCCTGGCACAGCAGAAGCTGGCTGTAGTCGGCCAGAACCCACAGTAAGTATAAGGAGGATCATATACTATTGCCTAAGAAGGATCTAATACTCTTTCGGGTTTCCCTGGTTAGCACTCTTTAAGACACAGCCAGATGCTTTTACAGTTCAAAAAAGCCTTGGTGTGTCCTTTAGAAAACGGGATATTGACTGACCTCACATTTATTCTCCAGTCCTATTACTACACAAGGCAGTGAGAAAAACTGTATTTCCAGTGGTAAAGTTTTAGAGCACAAGGCTAGGTCATGTTCAGACTGAAAGAGGCTGAAACCACCCACTTCTATGAAAGATACAGAAACCTAGGCTCTACACAAGTTCTTCGGGAAAGAGGTGGGGTAGGTAGATCTCATTATTTCACAGGTGAGGATCCTGCCGTTAAGTGTCTGGCTCACGCTAACCGAGTCAGCCAGCAGTAAAACCACCAGAAGCCTGGTCTCTGCTCTCCTAAATCTGTCCAGATGGTTTCTTCCTTTCGTCCAGCCATGGACAAATCTCTGCCAGGCCTGGAAGGCCTGCCGAATTGTCCAGGGCTATACCATCACAGGACAATGTCTGCATGTTCAGAGCAAAAAAGGGTTCAAAGGTACAGAGTTTCAACAAGGTGAGAAAGAACATGAGAAACAGAATCATTCTACTAGGAAACTGCTTTTTGATGTTTCGGTGACTCTGTTTTTGTGCTAGTAAAATGTTTTCCCTCTTTTAACATTAAAGATTTTACTCATAGGTATTGCTATTTCCCCCTATTTTTAATTGTTAGAATCCTAGAAAAATGAGGACTAATATACTAAAGTCACAAAGAAACTTTGTGGTATTATTACTCTTGGCTTTTATCTTTTAAATTTTCAAATAATACCTTAGTCTCTATTAGTATAAATAATTTTTTAAAATCAAGTTCTCTTTCAAAGTTTACTTGGTAACACTGGAAATGATTTAGCCTTTTACAAAAACAGGATTTATATACTTTCATATAATCAGTGACACGTTGAAGCTATTAAAAAAATTAAGTCCAGTTTCTTTTTTAATTTAAAAACCATTTTACTTAATTGCTTAAATAAAAAATAACATGAAAATAATTCTACATACAGTTACAAAGGATGGCACAGCTTGAAAAAGTCTCTTGTAACTTTGAAAAAATGAACATGATATATCCATGACGTTCTAAGGATATGAAATTTTAAAAACGAAAGACTTCTAATTCTTGGTAAAGCCAGAAGAATTAAAAGCCCTCTGTAGGAACATATTCATTTTAGTCAACCACTTTTATGGACTGAATGCTTGTGAGAGACTGGGTGTGAGTTGATCTGGTTCCAAGAGACCTGGAAGCCGAGGTACTACCTTCAGGGTGAATGGCCCGCGGATACTTTGCTGCAGTAGCTTGAGGAATGGTTTGCTGAAAAAGCAAAAATATGCTTTAAACAATTCCATAAAATTAGACATACTAAATACTACTTCATTATCTACAGTTTAGCCCAACAAACATTAGTACATGTAGATTCCTATTAGGGTCTTCCATTTAGAAAAGTCATCTTTAAAATACTTGATGTAGGGGAGGGAGGTGGGAGGGGGGTTCATGTTTGGGAACGCATGTACACCCGTGGTGGATTCATGTCAATGTATGGTAAAACCAATACAGTATTGTAAAGTAAAATAAAGTAAAAATAAAAATAAAATAAAATAAAATACTTGATGTAAAATTATACATATCATATCAAAACATTCACTGTGCATTTCAATAGCTCTATGATATAGCTTTTGCTTAGGAAATGGACAAAACCTCTTGAAACAAAGATCCTCATGTCAGATTCCACTTAATTAGAGTTCCTCTTTAAAGAAATAAAAAATAACCTCCTTTTTTAAAGTATTTTATATAAATGTTCCTTTGTACATAAATAACTGGATGACTGCTACAAATGGAAGAGATTCTTGCAAATCGTATGAAAATTTAGTTGCTAACCACCTGATCTGACCGTAAAAAAAGAGCTATTTCTCCTTAGGGATGATGGGCAAGAGAACTGCAGAGACAGACCATGGCACCTCTGGTATCGTGTCTACAAAACATAGCACAGAACCAAGTAGCCTTAGGGGCAAGCAATTAGCCAGCAGACGGAGCTCCAGGGTCAGAAATCTGGAGAACGGTTTATTAGTAAGCAACTGTTTCTGATAGTTCTAGTTCTTGGGATCCTAGAATAAAATGAAAAATAGTACAGAGGACTGCCACTGTGCCTGTTACACAATCCAAAGCAGGTAATAATGGAAGCAGTTTACGGCTATTTAAGTCATGGCCAATTACTGAAGAGTCATTGGACATACTAAACAAACAAAAGGCAGTTAGAGAGATAAATATCAAACAGGGGTTTTAAGTCTTTAGTTTCTTGCTTCTTTTTCTGTAAAGTATCACTCCAATCAGTACAAAACCACAGTTTGTTGGAATTAAAAATAGACACATGTGCTCTCTTTACATCTTATCTTACAAACAGACAGTCTCTCTCCCCCATTTCTTTATAAATATCCTACGTGCTGATAAACACAGAAATGAGTTCATTTCCTCCCATCTTTGATAACTAAGCTCACATTTTCAAAAATATGTAGAGAAGTCATCTAAGGACTGTCAAAGTCTGTCTAACCTACAGAGGCTAAGATGATTCTCCACCCTCCACGTGTTCAGTCTGGACTCGGTACTTCCATCTGTCTGCAGCTACACTGTCGCACTTTACCTGAGGCTAAATTTAAACAATCAATCCAGCTTCTTTTGACTTAATCATCTAGCAACAATCTAGTATTCACAAAGAGAAGCCTTTACAATCATTCCTTACATCTCTTTGACATATTAAGTAGACAGGAATGTTGTGTAAGACTGAAAGTTTATATAGAGGGCATTCTCTTTTATAATAAAATCAATCTTTGTTTCTCTTTAGGGATGTGTTCTCATAACTTTTAGAAATTAAACTTTTTGAGATAATTGTTGATTTATATATGATTGTAAGAAATAACAGGAGATATCCCATGTGTCCTTCTCTAGTAATTTTTATTAAATTAAATTTGCTTATGGCTTTACAGTTTACAAAGTGCCTTTATACATCTCATTTAATTGTCACATTACCTCATTTAATCCTGAATCCTGACAGTTAACTCTAGGAGCTAAGTACTCTTATTGCTCCTGTTTTACACAAGAAAAAAAATGGAGGCTCAAATATTTTTTGATTTGTATATGATCACAAGGGCAGTAAGTAGCTAAACTAAGGCATTAACTCAGGTTTTCTTAATTTTACTTAAATTCCATGTACTTTTCTTTATATCACACGAATTTATTGCAACCTGATTTTTTCTCCAAGTTAGAAATATGTTGACAATTGTATTTGAAAAAGTAGGAAGACTTCCATTAAAAAAAAAAAAAAGGGAGCAAAAATTAAACACCATAAAAGTAGGTAAGTTTTTCTTAGGGTAAAAAATATGCTATATGGATAGCAGTTAATGAGTAAACAGTTTTTGTCTTTTTAAAAAAATTATTGAGAAATCATTTCTATATTTTACCCTTTTGGCCATCAACACACTGGATTACCTTTTGTATTTGATAATTGTTATACTATCCTGGATGAGCCCCTACCCTCATTCCCTAGTGGCTCAGATGGTAAACCATCTGCCCACAATGCAGGAGACCTGGGTTCGATTCCTGGGTCAGGAAGATCCCCTGGAGAAGGAACGGCAACCCACTCTAGTATCCTTGCCTGGGAAATGGCGTGGACAGAGGAAGCTGGTGGGCTACAGTCCACGGGACTGCAAAGAGTCAGACATGAGTGAGTGACGAACACACACAGCATACAACTGACAAGAAACAGAGTTTCTGAAATTAATCTCTTAAAATAGGAAAGGTAAATATATAAAGCGGATGTAACAACTGTAAGTATATAAAGACTGTAATAGTAAGGGCAGAACAAGTACCAGTCATCATGGATTTTGATCTTCTCCTCAACATGGCATTGAAGCGCTTATCAGTCTATCAACTCTCAGGAAAAAGGTTCTGTGACAAAACGTTATCAAAGGCAGACTCACCACTGTGACCGGATGATGTTTCTCCACAACAACAGAGCTCATGGGAGGAGAAACTCCCATTATAGCCAAGCTGCTGCTGATTCTGTTTTTTGAAGCAAAATCACACCTTCCTGTGATCCGGGCCGTGATTGTTCTCCCAGCTTTCTGTTGCGCTGATGTCACAACCCTGGGCCCATACTATAAAAGAAATATCCGGTTGGCAGAAAATCTGGCAAAATCTATGGTACTTTTGCTTCTGTAACTTGAAAATACACAGGCACTTAAAATAATTGTATATTCAACCAACTCTAACATGGGGAAAAAATTTTAAACAATAAGACAAAAAGCAAAACATAAAACCAACCATTCCAAATACCCCTTTAACCTTGGTATACCAGCTATTTTGTAGGATTTTAGTAATTTCTAAAGCTTTATTTTGCAACAGTTACAGATTCATGGGAAGCGGCAAAGAGCGCTGGGAGAGGCCCCATGTGTGCTGCACCCAGTCTCTCGCGACGCCCGCACCTGAGACAATTACTGCGTACTTACAGCAGCGAAGCCAGCAAGTCGGCACTGGCACGGATGCCACTTGATCACGTGCGGACTTCCGTAACTACCACTGCGATCGTCATCACACGGCTCTCCCTCACACTGTCCTTTCTTTAGAGCCACACCCATCTCCCTTCCCAAACAATCCCTATTCTTCAGAACCACTAATCTGTTTAATGAACCGACCCTTATGGATAAAGTACCATTACACATATGCTTTTCTGTCTTCCCCTTTTCCTTATGGCATTGTAAATATAATTTTTCTTCACGAATAGGTTTCTTTTTTTGGGGGGGAGGGGTCCGCACTATGTGGCTTGTAGGATCTTAGTTACCCGATGAAGGATGGAATCCAGTCCCTCAGCAGTGAAAGCACGGAATCCTAACCACTGGACTTTCCTTTTCCTTTTGCGAGTTATTTGCAGTGTATTGCAAAAAATGGGATGATCATATCAAAAGGTAATGCCAGGTTTTACAGCTTTTGTTGCTTACAGCTGGACAATACTCCAGAAAGGTTACATCGACACCAGGAGTAACACATATATGTACTCACTCTTTTTTTTGTGATCAACTAATCCCATCACCTGGGCAAAAATCAAAAGGAGTAAGAAAAAAGGGAAATGGCATATTTAGACAACTCTAACATTTGCATTTTAATAGCTGACATGGAAACAATGCAGATTATTGCTCAAGACTACAGGGCTCTGAAGCCAGATTTTCAAACTCTGAATTCAAAGTGCATTAGTAACTGCGTCCACTGGCAAGCTATTCTCCCTAGCCCTCAGTTGCCTCATGTACGGAGCAGGGAGAGCAGCCCCAGCTGACTAACGCTAGCCTTTCACTTTCCGCTCAGATGAGGAGTGAAGAGAAACCTTAGGAAACAGCTTAAAAATCCAATTAAAACTCTTCCAATTATTTCAACTGGAGTTATGAAAAGTAAAGTGCCATCTACTGTCCAACTTTGTGAACTACAAGAGTACATTTGCTAAACAGCACATGTTCGGTATATGTGCTGTCAAAGCAAGCACATATATTTTTTGAAAATTATTTTCATCATGAAATTATGATGTTCTAACACACTGACGATGCCTGCAGAAATGAAATAATTTTACAGATGAAAACATTCTTTCACTAGAACGGTATTCCTCCCTCCTTCAGTTGTCTCCTGATACTCTGCAGTTTACTTTCTACACACACCTCCTTTTAGCTCCTGGAAATATTGAGGAAGACTAGAAAATGTTTTGGAAGGAAAGGAAGTTTCTGTGATTCAAATGAAGAGAAAGACAGCCAGTCCTGAAACACAAATCTCTCTTCTTTTCCTGTGTCCAGCCAAAAATGGTTTCACGGAAGGTAAGTAATCCAAGTAATGTATTTGTTTCTGCTTTTGTCATTACGGTTCTTTCCAAAAGCAAGAAGACATATTTGAGGTAAAACTGAGTATTTAATTTAGAGGATGAGATGGTTGGATGGCATCACCTACTTGATGGACATAAATTTGAGTAAGCTCCAGGAGTTGGTGATGGACAGGGAAGCCTGGCGTGCTGTAGTCCATTGGGTCGCAAAGAGTCTGACATGACTGAGCGACTGAACTGAACTGAGTACTTAATTAAATAGAAAAGGAAGAAAACTAGCATGATACCTACAGATTAGTTTGTCATTCTCCTTTCTCTCTAAAGGCTGTATTTACGTCAATGAAATGGAATGCATGACTGTTCTGAAGGAGCAGAATGTAGCTGGAGGGATGGGGGAAGAAAAAGGCCTATCTAATATTGTGTTTTTTAGGTTTCAAAGACTTCAAAATTATCTCAGGTAACCAAACTGTCTCAAAAAGTAATAAAAAAGGGTGGTAAACAGACTCATTCATTGGGTTCTTCCTAGACACATTCAGATTCAGATACAAACCCAGATGTACAAATGTACGTGTAGTCATATTTTAGAAGGGAATTTTGAAAAATCTAGCTCTGTGTGTTATCTGGATATGGCATATGAATGACAAACCACCATGTTTATTTAAATGAGATCATTAGTATAGATACCACTTCAAAATGTGTAATCATGAAAAATAAACACAGCTGAACACATGCCAGTAGAATTGTAGTGTCTTTCTAAATCAAAACTCCCCAACACATTCAAATTTCTCGTCATATTTTTTTAAGCCTCTTTGAATGAGGAGCAAAAATACGTTGAGATTTGCAAAAATAGATTTTAAAAATTTCCCCCTAAAGTTAGTAGCTTCCAAAAGGCTACTAAAAGAAATTCAAGTCAGCAGGAATACTTCAGATGACTAATTGTCCAGTTGACTCAATGTGTTCCCTTAGCTACAGAGAGCTGCCAAGCACTATGGCAGCTCCAATCTAACTCTTTTAAAACCTAAAACCTACTCGGCCATCTTTCTTCCTTTCATGTAAGTTCAGGGTCAGGGAGGAGAGGGAGACAAGCAAATAAAAATCATCCCAGTACCTTTATAGAGCCTTTATAGAAGGCTTTGTACCCCAAGCCAGAGTAGGGAAGAAGGGCCTATGGTTTTTTTTAAAAAGCCCTGCAGAGTTGAGTCTGATAAACTTGGCTGGTATCCTTATGCCCTTTGAGAGACACTGAAGAATACAGGTTTAACAACAGGAGGCCCGGAAGTCAGAACCATGATATGCAGACAAATATCTTGATTAATTGAACTTCAGGTAAGTTCTCCCACAAATACTCCATCCTCCTTCAGGACTCTTCCCCCTCTATTAGCAGCTAGTGACTTTAGGAAAAACAACTGCTATCTTCATTCCAATTATAAATGAAAACTTAAGATGGAATCACTACAGAGTAGTATTAGTATCTGCATCCACGAAGAGGGAAGGCATCCCTGGTGGCTCAGACAGTAAAGAATCTGCCTGCAACATGGGAGACCCAGGTTTGATCCCTGGGTCCGGAAGATTCCCTGGAGGAGGGCATGGCTACCCACTCCAGTATTCTTGCCTGGAGAATCCCATGGACATATGAGTCTGGTGGGCTACAGTCCATGAGAATCGCAGAGTCGGACACAACTGAGTGACTAACACAGACAGACAGTTGAACAGAAAATGTACAGATGAGCCATTAGCCTCCTAAACCCCTGAAACCTTCTCTCCTTTAAACAACGTTCTTCATTTTTAATTATCACTACTGTAATAGAATTGTCAGGTATTATTTTCACAATAAATTAATATTTTAATTTGTATATTAAATATTTTCTGTGGATTGGCCTAAAGACCATCTAGACTTTTTTTTCTCCATGGGAAAATAGGTTCTGAGTTCAAAACATCCACCATACAAACAAGTTTGGAGCCCTTTTCCCAGCACAGGCACCTGCATTACTGTACTGACCATTACCTCCTGCGCAGCAGAAGCTGCAGCGACCGGCCCAGCGCCATGGGGAGCGGAAACCGGGAGGTGGGCTGAGGAAGCGGAAGCGGCGCTGGCAGAGGTGACGGAAGCCGCCGAGGGGAAGGCAGCCGCGCAGGAGGCTGCGAGGGCCGCTGCTGGCGGGGACGGTGGCACTGCACCTGCCGAGGGCACCGGAGTGGCTGAAGCATCCAGATGAGCGGAAGGAGGCTCTTTTCCTGGAACACCAGGCCCATAGTCTTCCCTTTTATTGGTCGTGAAATCTGTTCCCAGAAACCACACATTAGTTCCATTAACACGTTTCCAAGTTAAGATTACTTTTATCTTCCCAACAAAGAATCCGTCCTAGCTAAAATTTGGTCCCACAGAAATACAGAAATGTGTTATCGGTGGATATGTTAATAGGGTTCAGTGAATACAGTATGTCAGTGTTGACTGGCTAATGTCAGCGTTAACCATTAAAGACTTCAGACCACTTTAACACATGAGAGTTAATGAGTGATTTGCTTTTATGAGGAAAAAAAAAAAATTAGGTACTCTCCTGGGACCTTACAACCACTACAATAATACGGTCGCACTGTGCCTAAGGATTTATGTTCTTTCCATTATTTCATACAACTATCCTGATAAATGGCCTGGTATTTAGATCTCTAGAGTAATTTTCTGATAATCACCATATCCTCTTCATTTACCATCTTTCACTCCTATTCTAACAAGACCAATGAATTATTTTTAACAAACTTATTTTTAGAGACATTGTAGGTTCACAACTAAACTGAATGAAAAGTACAGAGTTCCCATATACTCCCAGTTCCCACATACCCACAACCTCCCGTACAATGGATATTATGCACCATAGTGATACATTTGTTACAATCGATTAACCAACACTGACACGTCACTGTCACTCACAACTTGTGGTTTAAAAACCAGTGTATTTTTAATTCTTGATTTTTTTCAGCAAACAGTAATAAATCAGTTTGTAACACTAAAATCTTTACTTTTGAAACTGTAGAAGAAATGAATTCTTGCAGGTAGATTATATGTCATGAATTAAGAGCATATTTGTACACAACTGATTTTAGTGACACATATATAGTAACCTTTTCTCAGAACTGAAACTTAATCTTAGATCAAAGAAATATAAAACGTCAACTTCCAGAAGCTAGGATGAAGGGTCCTATTCTATTTTTCCCTCTCAGTATGAGGATTTGGTTAAAATTTCCATTTGAGACTGTGTATGCATGCATGCTTAGTCGCTCAGGCAAGTCCGACTCTTTGTGAGCCCATCAACTGTAGGCTGCCAGGCTCCTCACTGCATGGATTCTGCAGGCAAGGATACTGGAGTGGGTAGCTGTTCTCCTCTCCAGGGGATCTTCCTGACTCAGGACATGAACCCAGATCTCCTGCATCACAGGCGGATGCTTTACCATCTAAGCTTCCAGGAAAGTCCATATATACCTGATATCAAACATCAGGGTGAGGATTTCAATATTTAGTCACTGAGCTGTTTCAGAATATTTGAATAGAGGGCATTATGTAACCCTACGTTTAAATGGTTTTATGTTGTCCTCTTTCCATCTAGAAATTTGGGCTACTATGTAAGTTTTTGTCTTAAGAATATCTTTATATAAAATTGAGCAATAGTTACTTCATTTACAAAGTTTAATGAGGATTATAATGCCTAGGTCCTTTGAAATAATTTGGAGAGACTAATTCAATACAAAAAGACTGCTTTTGCTTTGAAAACACACACACACACTGAGTTTTAACATGTTTTTCATAGAAAGTGACTCTGATTGTCTACTTTTAGGTGGGTGGCAGACTTATCAGGTATGGAACCAGTATTGTAATTATTCTAACTTTAACTGGACACATTTTTCAGCTGGGAAGTATTTTTTTACTGTTCCTAAAACTACTTTAAAAATTGGCAGGTATCCTTTTAAAGGCCATTTGTATTGTCACATTTTGTCTACCTCACAGAAACTTCTTGGGGAAGGCACTGGCACCCCACTCCTGTACTCTTGCCTAGAAAATCCCATGGACGGAGGAGCCTGGTAGGCTGCGGTCCATGGGTTGCTACGAGTCAGACACGACTGAGCGACTTCACTTTCACGCGTTGGAGAAGGAAATGGCAACCCACTCCAGTGTTCTTGCCTGGAGAATCCCAGGGACGGGGGAGCCTGGTGGGCTGCTGTCTATGGGGTCACAGAGTCGGACACGACTGAAGCAACTTAGCAGCAGCAGCAGCAGAAACTTCTATCTGAACTATAAGATTTATTAGGACACTGTACAATATGATGCACTGAGGATTATGGCTAGCAAATAATTGGAAGAAATTTTAAAAATTATTAAAAACAATTATCTTCAGGGGACCAGGAATAATTTAGGTTCTCACCAAACTTGTGAAACCCAGTACCTGTTCTTATAAGTAGATAATTAAATTCTTCAATTTAATATATTCAACTTGCTAACAATTAAAACTGAAAGCAGATTCTTCAATCCATGGAGACGGTACATTTCTTTTCAGCATTACTACTCAATTAAAAGACCACTTGTTGGAGAAATCAGGTACTCATTTGGATATCAGCAAGATAAAGATTCAGTCTTGAGGGTCTATCTGAATCTAAGTCTCTAACTTGCCGGGGGGCCACACACCACAACTGCTTTAGAATGAACACAACTTGCCTGAACTCACCACCATCCACAGCACACACATTTGAAATAAAAAATATTTGTTGGGGCTTTGAAAATGAGGGCATAACAAGCACAGACAAGTTGTTCACAGGACTGAAATCATATTAACAATGTTACAAAATAAAACTGTGTCACTGATGAATAATCTCATTTTCAAGCAGGATTTAAAAATACTGCAAAAATGTTCACATATTTATATACATTAAGTTTATGAGGGCTGACTGAAGACTGCAACAATTATATCATTACTATCCTCTTAGATGTTAGTGTTTTTTGTCTTTTAAAGTGCCTGCAATTGTATTTCATTGCATTTTCACAAGAACCCACTATAAAGCAGGTAATGAAGATTTATATTATCTTCTTTGTTCATGAAGAAATTTTAGTTTTCTAAAAGCCAGTGAGCAAAATAGGCCCCATTGTAAATTGGTGGCAAAGCTGTTCTATGTCATGCGGATAAGAATCATTCAGATCTGAGCCAATACATGGACTTTTCTTGACATAGAATTATTTTAGTTGACTTCTACAGATAGGCCTATATTTATATTTGTTGAAATGAGTTTTAGTTGAGGCCTCTCTTACACTGGAAGACAAGCAATTTTTTAAAAAAATGGGAAACCATGAATAGACAAGAAATATTTAATCAACAAAACAGTCCAAGACATTTGGCTACTTAGGAAAAAACCAGAAATTTTATACTTAAAGGCATTACCATTATAGTTAAGAGCTTTAAAATAATGTTATATATTCAAAGCATTATTATAACACGGAGCCTAAATAGTTAACAGTTTACTGGATCAGATATAAGATACTGTAAGTAACCACGACTGAGAGAATTTTCATGGTAGATTTAAAACTGGATATAACATTATGATATTAAAAATAGTGTTTGGATAAGATACTGGAAAGAAAATTAGTGCTGCAGACCACACCCATCACTGAAATCTCCTCAAATCCTTTTTGCAAGTAGGCAGAGAATCTTAAATAAAACACTAACCTGCATCACCTCTGTTCTGAAATATAGTCATGGCCTCAAGATTTAACGCACACACACCCCTCATGAAAGCTTTCTTCATGGAGTCTTCAAAGTGCTCTTTTTCATGCTGCATCCTTTGGGTCTCAGCTTTTGCATTTTCCAAAGCTCCAGTTAACTAAAATCAGGATTTTTAAGAAGAAGAAAAAAAAACTGAGCTACAAGGAAGAATATCATTTATTGTTTTAAAAAAGAGACTTATACTGTGAAGTTATTTTTGTATGAAATACTAAAATCACTTTAGCATATACTTCTTCCATTGAGTCTCAAATTATTTTAAAAGATGCATTTTACCTCCAGTGTCTCCATCAACACAACATTTTCATTCCTAACTATAAGGTCAAGGTTTAAACAAAGGGAATTTCATACTGGCTTTAATAAGGACTGGTGTATTCTAATTATACAAAAGGCTGTTATTTCTTACTATACACTTTTCTGTTGGATAGTAAAATATCCTGCCAGCAACAGTAACTGATTTCTTTTCTTTTTTTTAAGCTAAGTGTTATCTATAGAGTTTAAAGTGCAAAGTGGCATTAGGTACAACACCTACCCACAGACCAAATCTAAAGGGACTACGTTTTTTTTGCATGTCATTGTCAGTCACAGAATGTTATTTGCATAATAAAACTTTAAGAATTTAGTATTATAATGATGAAAAAAATTTTCCTTTTAATATTTGATTTCAAGAGGCCTACTGCATTCAACATGGTGCTTATTTTCATTTTGTGTCTCAAATGTTTTCACTTGAAAACAATGTTATATTATTGTTATAAGTCTAAATAACTTCAATTTATATACAACTGCTTTATATCAAACTTATAAAAACATCACTTATTTAAAATAACATATGGATAAACTTTTTTTTTTTAATTAACTTATTTAATTGAAGGCTAATTACTTTACAATTGGAGAAGTAAATGGCAACCCACTCCGGTATTCTTGCCTGGAGAATCCCATGGATGCAGGAGCCTAGCAGGCTACAGTCCGTGAGGTTGCAAAGAGTCGGACACGACTAAGCGACTTCACTTTCTACTTTACAATATTGTGGCGGTTCCTGCCATACATTGACGTAGATCTGCCACGGGTGTAAACATTTTTGTTTTTAGTCTTCATTTTTAGCTAAATAAAGGCCGGAAGAAGCCTAATAAAGTACGCTTTCTTAGAGAGGTAATGATCTGTGGGTGATTTACACTTCCAAGAGAAAAGTACATACAAGAGATTTACACAGGTCTGGAGATCAAAGTTACAACTGGTTAAAAGAATAAAGAAGTCTGTATATCTGACTTAGCGCTGCTCCTTCCCAGCAGTCTATCTGAACCCACACCACAGTGAATGAAACTGGAGAAACAGGTTCCTTCGCCAGTGAGTGATGGCTACCCAACTTTTAAATTTTTCCTTAAAAAGGAGAAAATAAAGCAAAAAATGTCTACCAGAGCAACTTTGGCTTCATAGTCATTGGAAATCTGGACACAGACTTCTTCAGCTCTGGCTTGACAAGCGCGTTCCACCACCTCTTTCCACTGCTTCTGTACTACGGCCCGCCAGCCTCGCCAGACTTTCTTCAGTAAAGTTCGCTGAAAATACTGGTCAGCTAGTTTACTTTCATAAACCTGAATGAACGTAATACACAAACTCAAAACACAGTGGACTGGTAAATATACTGGCAGTAGCACTACAAAACAGCCCTGTGGGGTAAGCAGGGTACATGCGTTACCATTTCATACTGTGTACTCATGTTCTTCTCATGTGCAGATGGGAGGACAGGCTTAGAGAGGTTAAGCGACAAGCCCAGGTCACACAGGCAGAAAGTGAAAAGCCAGCCTTGCCTCATTCCAGAGTCTAAGCTCTTATCCATTACATCATGGCTTTATGCAAATCATCAAGGAAGGGGAGAAACAAAATACCAGATGGAAGAAAATGAGTGACTTGCCCATGCTATCCTGGTTATGAATCTGATGACCTTCGGGCTGAGAACAGGGCTAGAAGCTGGATGGAAGAAAGGGTGGTGGTGTGGCTCAAGACAGCCCTTTCTCTCCAGCTTGGCGGCCACCATAAGCAGATGAGTTTACACACTCTGCCATCATATTTTACAGCAAACTTTTGCCATCATATTTTATAGCAAATTGATCCTAGTAGGAACACAAGCTATGCTTCTATCAAAGAATTTAAAGACCTGCCTCTTGAGAAATCTGTATGCAGGTCAGGAAGCAACAGTTAGAACTGGACATGGAACAACAGACTGGTTCCAAATAGGAAAAGGAGTACGTCAAGCCTGTATATTGTCACCCTGCTTATTTAACTTATATGCAGAGTACATCATGAGAAACGCTGGACTGGAAGAAACACAAGCTGGAATCAAGATTGCCAGAGAAATATCAATAACTTCAGATATGCAGATGACACCACCCTTATGGCAGAAAGTGAAGAGGAACTAAAAAGCCTCTTGATGAAAGTGAAAGAGGAGAGTGAAAAAGTTGGCTTAAAGCTCAACATTCAGAAAACGAAGATCATGGCATCTGGTCCCATCACTTCTGGGAAATAGATGGAGAAACAGTGGAAACAGTGTCAGACTTTATTTTTTGGGCTCCAAAATCACTGCAGATGGTGACTGCAGCCATGAAATTAAAAGACACTTACTCCTGGGAAGAAAATTTATGACCAACCTAGATAGCATATTGAAAACCAGAGACATTACTTTGCCGACTAAGGTCAAGGCTATGGTTTATCCTGTGGTCATGTATGGATGTGAGAGTTGGACTGTGAAGAAGGCTGAGTGCTGAAGAATTGATGCTTTTGAACTGTGGTGTTGGAGAAGACTCTTGAGAGTCCCTTGGACTGCAAGGAGATCCAACCAGTCCATTCTGAAAGAGATCAGTCCTGGGTGTTCTTTGGAAGGAATGATGCTAAAGCTGAAGCTCCAGTATTTTGGCCACCTCATGCGAAGAGTTGACTCATTGGAAAAGACTTTGATGTTGGGAGGGATTGGGGGCAGGAGGAAAAGGGGACGACAGAGGATGAGATTGCTGGATGGCATCACGGACTCGATGTATGTGAATCTGAGTGAAGTCCGGGAGTTGGTGATGGACAGGGAGGCCTGGCGTGCTGCGATTCATGGGGTCGCAAAGAGTCGGACACAACTGAGCGACTGAACTGAACTGAACTGAAGAAGCATTTCCAATTTCTAATTTTCTTAAAAAATTTTTTTATTCAAAAAGTGATGGCAACTTAAACTCTTTCAACTAACATTCGAATAGATTATCATTATGTCACCCAATAAATAACCTTCCAAGTATGACTCAATTTTAAATAGCCCTTTTAAATATGGTTAATGTAGATTTAATCTACTGGGAAATAAAGGAAAGCACTAAGAAGCACTCTTAAAGGAGAAATCGTACTCCATGACAGTAACAGTCTTTTCCTTAAATATTACTCTTTTAGAACTAAATGCATAAAGATTACTCCATGACTCACATGATTATCATAAATAAAATATATATATACGTATGTATCTCCATCCCCTACATTCTTGAGTCTTTGTCTTCTTGTGAGATACATATATACTTTCATACTTTTCTACTTCTGATACAATAATCTACTATTCTCAATTTATATTTACACTGATATACTTAATTAAAATTTAATAAATTAATTAAAATTTAATATATTCACTTAAAATAAAACATATTCAAGTTTATATATAAACTAAGAACAATTTTAAAATATCTTTATGGACATGGATTTTTAAAATTATTATTGAGGCAAATTACACAACAAACATTTATGGAACTTTATAATGTATAAATATAGTACTGCCTCTTTAAAGATGATATATTCAGGCATTTTAGAAGTAGAAACAATATAGGAAGCTTATGATATGACAAAGATGATAAATTCATGTAATTAAATCTGAGGTTGAATTAGTTAAAGGGGTTCCATAACCGGCACATTTGTAATTTAGATACACTCTCTATTTAACCTACCATGAGGCAGAAAATGTGTATCAACAAGTCTACAAAATACAACCAAGTATTTTTTTTCCAAACCACACTAACATCAAGTTTAAAGAGTAACATTAAATTAATTTTGACTTATTAAAAAACAAGTCTTTCTCTGACTTGAACGCAAGTTCTAATACGTGATTCTAAATGCTTCTGAGTTCAGAAGTCTAGTAAGTATCAATCAGCTTTTGTTTTTCACACTTACATCCTGCCTCGATTTGACGTGGTTGATTCGCCAGTGGAAGAATGTTCTCATCAACTCTATCCTTTCCTTTTGCTTGCCTATGGCATGAGACAAGCTAGAAATCACCTGTAAACAGCAATGAGTGAGATGATTTTTTCATGTATCAAAAAATGCTAGAAAGAATACTTACGGATCATTACTGTATTTATCCAGGTAACCTCATTTTCTTTCAAGAGACCAATAAACTTCCCCATGTGAATACACTACTTATCAATGAATGAAGGGAAACAAAAGAGGAAAGAAATATTCATTATTGTATACAATATTGGATACATTATTGGATACAATATTGGATACAATATTCATTGTATCCTGGTAATAATCAATAAAATATTATGTGTATGAAAATTATTATGATCACTGGCATTTAATTCAAGAAAAATCATCATACATTGGAGAGTTTTGTTACGTATACAAAATATTTTTATTCACTAGACTTGAGGGCTGAGACCAGTTTTAAAATATATTTCTAGTCCCTAAGTACCTTTAATAGGTTGGATCAGAAGTTCCTCAATAACTGTTAAATGATTTTCTGGATTCAACAAACTCATAAAAGTAAATAATTAATAGTTACATTTTTGATGTACTTTTTCAGTGATAGTATTCCTGTTCTTTAAAAAAAAAAAATCTATGAAGGCTTTTAAATCCTGAGATAATATTCTCCCTTATAAAGAAGTGAAAAATGAAATATATATCTAAAATGGGCCCATTAAAAGAGATTTAGTAAATTAGGCATATTTGCTGAGAGATATTTATTCTGGTTCTTTAAATAATTTCCAAAAGTGGAAAAGGGCAGGAATTCTAAGATACTAGTAGTATTCTATTATGCTGTGTAGTGGCACATAGCTGTTCACGTTGTTTTAAAAAACTAGATATGCATGTATACTCTTTTTGTGTGATACACTTTGAAACAAAAAAAATTAATAAAATATTTTAAAACTGTCAAGGACAGAGTTTTGAAGGTAATATAGAAAATGACTGACATTAGTATCATTGTTTCAAAAAAGCAAGTTATGTAAAATGACTGATTTTACACTGCATCCTATGACACTCTCAAAAAATGTATTTAAAAAATAACCACAATCTTATCTAGTTCACTAAAACAGTGAGGGCTGCATCTGCAGACAAGTAGCTGAAGTGTCTGCTGTTCTCTGAAAGCCACCATCCTCCTGGGGGAGCTATAGGTTTGCTTTGTTCAAGGTGCTGTTGGGAAGCCCCAGATTAGCACAGACTTGAACCCTACTCTCAAATTCTTTAAGAGACTAACAGAAAGCAAAACAAACAGTGCCCTTGTGCTTATCAACATAATGAAGAAAGGACTTCATGAATGCATAAAGACATATCACAGATAGAACGTGGGATATCCATACCCTCCAAAAGGATGGTTTAAAATGTGGGTAATGCTGCATCCCTGACATTCTCTTCAGGGCAGTGTTCCCACATTCCATATAGCACTCTTCGAGCACACTGAACGTGGTGGCCAAGATAAAATGACATGATCCTAGCACATTTAATATGAAGAATAAATCTTATTTCCATGCATCTACTTTTCTACTAGTTTCTGAAGTGATCTTCCCTTTGTATCTTGTACGATCTAAACACTCAGTTCCTGGCATTTATTACCTAACAAGACATTTACTGACTCTCACTTAAAAAGCAGTATGAAAAAAAAGACCTCATCTTTTCTCCCAATGGAGACCTCATAGGTTTTCTGCAGCTCCTTCAAGCTGTTGATCTGGCTGCTCAGTTGTTTTAAATCTGCTGCATGTTTCTCTCTCTCTTTTTTCATTTCCATTCGGTGCCAGTCAATAAAATTCAGTCTCCATTTACTTAGTTCAGATATGATGTTCGTCTGAAAAATAAACATGCTGACAATTAAGTGCTCCTTAATGCTGCTTCATAAAATGACACTGAAGTTAAGAAAAAAAATTTAAACACTCAAAACAAGCATTCAACATAAGAGCTATTAAAAGAAAAATCCACTAATGAAAACATTTGCATGTTAAGCAAGCCACAGCTCTTCTTAGTTCCCACACCATACTAAGTACATACTTTTTTCTCCCATTTGGTTACTTTTATGAAATCTTGGATGGCATCACTGACTCAATGGACATGAGTTTGGGTAAACTCCAGGAGTTGGTGATGGACAGGGAGGCCCTGGTGTGCTGTGGTCCATGGGGTCGCAAAGAGTCGGACACGACTGAGCGACTGAACTGAACTGTCATTAAAATTTTTGAGGTCTCATTCATTAATAAATAGAACAAAGTCAAGGACTTAAATATCCATATTTAGGTGAATGAGAGAAAAAGGAAATGCAGGACCATGGCTGAGGTCAAGCCACTGGACTGGGATGGTATTTAGACAGAGATGGACAGTGGAAACCATCAGAGTTGATGCTTTCTTCCTCCAAATCATTCATCACAATCGGCACCTTACAATGAATTACTAAGACTGATTGCTTTTTACCCTACTGACTGGCATAAGTAAAAAGACCAAATAATCATGTTATCAAAAAACAGTAGCGATAACAGTAGGGTTAACTGATCATGTGACAGTCTTTAAATGGTTGGTGGTGTACGACCCCAATGGACTTACACCATGGTTAGAAGCATGAAACCTGTTCCATGGAGAAAACTTATACTAAAAGATTACTTCTAGAATGTAAGGTTTCAAATATTGGAGAAAATATAGATGCCACAAAACTCTGATGATCATAATTTCTCCATGTATGTGAATTCTCAGTTTAGTTTTCTCAAACTATGTTTCAGAAAAAACTGTCATTTTCTCCACTATATTTTAAGCTGCAGAAAGACAGCCATTTCTGGAATACTTTGTTTTACTTAGGGATCACTAACATCACCAAAATAAAAATAAATTCTTATCATTTTATCAGTTATACCCTGTGGTTGCTATAAGTGGCTATAAAATGAATTATATGTTGCTAAGATTGGGTCTTATGCTTCATATAAAATGAGACAATTCCACTAGTCATAGGTATGATGTGGGAAAGGTTCAACAAGTGTCTGTCTCAGTCACACATAGGCTGAGCCATTCAAAATATTGGAGAAGTTCAGGGGAATATGCAGAGCTGTTCCAGCAACTATTTAAAACTGTGCTATTCCAAGTATGGGTTCTGAACCGTCACCTGGGAGCCTGTTAGGCAGTGTTCCATCTTGAACCAGGACTGACTAAGAAGTTGCAGTTTATCAGAATCCCCAGGTGATTCATATGGATAGTAACTGAGAAGCACAGATTTACAACACTGGAGTGACCTTTGGCAACTACAGTTTGTTTCGTTTTGAACTTTTTAATTCAAAGAAACGAAGAATGAACAGTGGACTCGAGCAAAACTGCTACATTACACATTAAACAACTGTAATACCTTAAGACCTGAACTCCAGAGATCAAGTACATTTTCCATCTTTTGAAGGTTTTCATCAGAAATAAGAAAATCAGTCACAATTATTTCATGGGAATCCATAGGACTGGAATTAGACCCTGGTGAGGAAGAGTCAACTAAAAGATTTGAGCTGAAAAAATCCATGACTGGGTGAGGCGGCTTCCTTGGGGACGCTGCTGCTGGTGATGACCCTAGAAGAAAAGAAAAGTTGGAGTAATCTAATCTGCGCTCTAATCCAGCAGTTTTAAGAAAAAATGCCACACATTATAATGCATTAAATCTGTCTTAAGTGTACTGAGCATCTTATACAATTATTTTTAAAAGTACTGCTTAACAAATTATCCATAGTAGTATTTAAAAATCCTTGCAGTAAGTAATATGCTGAAATTATTCCCCTCACTACCTGGATAATATTCACCAAAGCACAAAATGTTGTATATTAACAAAAAAAGCTAAGGAAAAGTCATACCATCTGTCTTCGAATGACCTGAAGTATTTACATCACATCCTTTTCCAACTTCCATCCTTGTTTCTCTCACTGCAGGGCTATTTCCTGATGAAAAGAAAGAGGTTTTTCTTTTAATTAAACCTAATCAGTCTTATATAAAATACCTAATCACACATACCTAATCGAAGAAGGTAGCTAGCTGTGCACAAGTAAGATTTTAGAACAAGGAAAATATAGTAGGCTAGGGACAGGAACACTAAGACAAAGAATGAGAAGGAAGGAAAAACTGTGAGACTTGGAAAAGTCTTACTGCATCATTAATAAGTTTAATTCACCCAACAAATATGGATGAAAAAGAATTCAGTTTACTAGTGGCATTCAGTTCATACTGATATAGTATAAGTGTCATGTTCTACAACACTGGACATTTCTAGGGTCTGCTGCTTTTCACTAGCTCTACTAAAACTTCAGTGACACTGCTGCTGCTGCTGCTAAGTCGCTTCAGTCGTGTCTGACTCTGTGCGACCCCAGAGACAGCAGCCCACCAGGCTCTCCCGTCCCTGGGATTCTCCAGGCAAGAGCACTGGAGTGGGTTGCCATTTCCCTCTCCAATGCATGAAAGTGAAAAGTGAAAGTGAAGTCGTTCAGTCATGTCCGACTCCTAGCGACCCCATGGACTGCAGCACACCAGGTTCCTCCTGGTTCCCTCCAAATAGGGACTTCTTTACTTCTACTTCACCTTTAGTCAATACATGGCAAAAAGGAAACTGGAAAAGAACCTCACAAAGATGGCTTTGTCAGAGGCTTAGATACTTTGCCAGCTTCAACACAACCTTCTTTACACCAAGCAATGGCAATATCAAGAGTAAAGAGAATGGGGTGATAAATTTACAAAGTTCACTCTAAGTCTCTGTATGAATAAGAATGTCTAAATTCACTGAATTTATGCATTTCGATCTCAAATACTTTTTGGAAAGGGCAGAGCATAAACAAATACTATCATTATTATTGCTCAGTCGCTCAGTCCTGTCCAGCTCTTTGCAACCTCATGGACTGCAGCACACCAGGCTTCCCTGTCCTTCACCATCTCCCAGAGCTTGCTCAAACTCATGTTCATTGAGTCAGTGATGCCATCCAACCATCTCATCCTCTGTCATCCCCTTTTCTTCTGCCTTCAATCTTTGTCAGCATCAGGGTCTTTTCTAATGAGTTGGCTCTTCACATCAGGTGGCCAAAGTACTGGAGCTTCAGTTTCAGCATCAGTCCTTCTAATGAATATTCAGGATTGATTTCTTTTAGGATTGACTGGTTCGGTCTCCTTGGAAGTCCAAGGGACTCTCAAGAGTCTTCTCCAACACCACAGTTTTAAAAGCATCAATTCTTTGGCATTCAGCTTTCTTTATAGTCCAACTCTTACATCCATCATGACCACTGGAAAAACCATAGCTTTGACTATACTGTACATGCTAGAAAAGACCAGCATTCTTAGCTCCCAAAGACTGCCTGCATGTGTCCATGTGGACTCAGTCATGTCCAGCTCTTTGCAACCCCATGGACTGCAGCCTGCAAGGTTCCTCTGTCCATGGGATTTCTCAAGCAAGAATATGGCAGTGGGTTGTCATTCCCTCCTCCAGGGGATTTCCCGACCCAGGGATTGAACTCATGTCTCCTGCATGGGCAGGCAAATTCTTTTGCCACTGAGCCACCTGGAAAGCCCCAAGTGATTGCTGTAGGAGAGTATTTGGGTTTGGGTTTGCTCAGTAGAAAATGCATGTAATTAAAACATGGTCAAGATCACTCATAGAGAATGAATAAATCCATGGGTCATATCTCTTGAAGATCAACAAAATTTGGGCAGAAACTGTTCAGTGCTAGTATGTTTCAGTGTTAGAAGAAACACATATGTTTTGAGGTTCTGGTCCTGTTCGCTGATCCGGTGCTGCAAGCTGAGAAGCAATGAAACTCCACGTCTACGGAGGGAGAGGAGCGACAGACAGCAGGGCTGTGGCCCCCGAGGCGCCTGAGAGCCTGCGGCTGAGCTGGCTGCGCTGCGTGCTCGGAGGAGGGTCTTTGGGGTTTACCTGCTGCTATTAACTGCCCATTATCGGGGCCGATTCAGGAGGGTAGTCTGTGCCCCTTGAAAGAACACTCATTTTGAGCGAGCTGTTTGGGATCTTGTATTGAATAAGGAACAGATAGTAAAAGGAGCTTCATCCTCCTTTCTCCACCTTTCACTCACTCATCTATCAATACAAATCCTGGTTTGTATTAGATCTCAGTTCTGTTAGTAACACAGTTCCCAGGTGGGTTCGGCTTTGTGGTGACAATCCAGACAGTCCTCCAGGACCAGATAAATACTGCCGACAAAGTCCGAGCATGTGGTCATGAACTTAAGGGGTTCTGAGGGCTATCTATGGACTATCTCTAATGTGGGGGCTTGGGCATTTCATTTCCAGTGTTTCTCGGCATAAAACCGTTGTATTGAAAGAGATGCAACACACTACACTAAGAGGCCTGTAATTGCTACAGTGTTTGCTTTAATTTTATGATTTTTCATAAAATAGTCAAACGAAGTTCCAATAAAAATTCAAGTGTCATATAAGAGCCAAGAAAAATATATTAAAATGTAAACTCTCCCCCAGATGACAGACATACACTGTTGATTGAGAAGAAGCACTACAGAAGTACTTTCACTATTATAAATCAACAGAATTAAAAAGCTCATAACATCTTAAGTTAAGGGACATCTCGAAAAGTATACATAACCTGGACTTTGAAGAATATCGTCAATTATAGCAGGAATTTTAATATCTGGCACCGCTTCTCCCTTTGAATGAGGCGGCTGTGAAGCACCTGCTTCAATATTTGGAGTCACTATAGCGTAACGAAGCAGTTCTTCATATTCTTCCTATGAAAAGCCAACAAAAAATAATGCATTATATCCCTGTCCATGGACATTCTGGTAAAGGAATGGTCACAAAGATGTTCTCTACTTCAGTTTCCAAAACAGTACGCCCAAACAATAGAAAGAAATGTGTGCTTGGGATTTATGTTTTTCATTCATCATTTACTTACTCTCTTGTAGTAAGTGAAATTTCTTGAAAACAAGCAAGAAATTCAACAAACAGACCTACCCCAGTTTCTTCTGGTGATAATGCTTTAGTACCCACATTCCTTTAGCACGTCAATCTAAAGCCGTGACACAAAGATTACCTGGGGCATTTTCCTGAAGCTGTCAGCATCTACAGCACAGAAGGGCCTTCTCTCAACTGGCAACTGCTTGCAAGGGAGAAAGAGACCCAGTCATGCCTGTTTGGAATTTAGTTCCATGATGCTGTTCCCAAAGACTCTACAGTGGGAAGGTCTAGGGATGAAAAGTAGTTTTGGCTCTTGTTGCCTCCTGCCCCACCCAATTCTACAAGCACCTTGAGTCTCTTTTCATATATAAGCATGGAAAGAGTGTAAGAGAAATCCTGGAAGAGAAAGAATAATAAAGGGAAAAAGAGCACACGAATGCCAACCTGCTCAATTCCACCTGCTGGCAACATGGCACATGAGAAAAGAGGATTAAAAAGTGGCAGGTCACCAAGGGTAGGCGTTACAGGAATATTCCTCAAGGTTAAAACAAAAAGGAATTCCCTGATACATAGACAGATATTTGTTTAGCCTAATCAAAAAAATTCTCTCAGTACTGGAACTTAGTCTCTGTTCAAAAGGGGCTGGTCAGTGAGGCAACATATAGTCCTATTAAGGACTTCTAAGAGTCTTTTAAAAAATTAATTAATTTATTTTGGTCTTAGCTGTGGCACACAGGATTTTCAGTTGCACATGTAGCTAGCTGAAGTCCCTCTAAGAGTCTTATGGCATGGACCTAGAGAACGTCTTGGCATTAAGAACTTGGCATTAAGAAGGTTTAAAAGCACATGAAGTGTCTTACTCTAAACTATTATTTAATATTAATTTTTCTCCATAAAAAGTTGATATAGAAAATTCCATTATCATCATTTCATTAGTCATAAGGGTCTTATTATTTGATTCACCATCAGGATAAAGAGTTAAGTGATGCTCCAAATTACCTCCTTGAAATGTCACAGTAAATATGTGTTGAACTGAATTAACAAAGATTGTCTAAAGCAAAGAGCGAGCCCTACCTTTAATAAGAACATTACGATACAGTATAGGTGTTTGAAAATTAGCAACCCGTATTGTTTCCCTATGGGTGTCTGTGAGTAAGAATATTTAACTAAACACACCCAAGTATTTTGCTATCATTAACTTTTTAGAATCTACTTCTTCTGGAGGCAATAACAACTAGATAGCCACATCAGCTCTGCTCAGTTAGGTTACTACCACAGGAATAAACTGTGCCTCAAGGAATGGAGGTGAAGGGACAGTCAATGACTTTAACTTGTGGCTCCCTAGTTTGATCTCAGAAAAGGGAGAAAGATCCAAACACATATTTCTAAGTTCCCACAACAATCAGTGTGAGTTAAAGGGGATGTAAACACATACACATTAATAATGTTCAATATATGTATATATTTTAACTTACTTTAAGGGAAAAAACGGAAAAATTAGTCATTTAAACAATTATTTACATTTCATATATGCAGACACAGGCCAAATGGGCTATTTTTTAGTTTAGGATAAAAATAAATAATACCATCTTTCTTTTTCGTACCTTTTTAAAAAATTGGAGTATAATTTATTTTTATGAATTTATTTATTTTTAACTGAAGGTTAACTGCTTTACAGTATTATGTTGGTTTCTGCCAAACATCAACAGGAATCAGCCACAGGTATACCCATGTCCCCTCCCTCATAAACCTCCTTCCCACCTCCCTCCCCATCCCACCTCTCGAGGTTGTTTCAGAGCCCCAATCTGAGCTCCTGAGTCATACAGCAAACTCCCATTTGGCTATCTATTTTACATGTGGTAGCGTACATTTCCATGGTACTCTTTCATACAACCCACCCTCTCCTTCCTTCCCTGCCCCAACCCCATGTCCCTAAGTCTGCTCTCTGTGTCTGTGTCTAAAATTGGAGTACAATTGCTTTACAATGTTGTGTTAGTTTCTGCTGTACAGAAACATGGATCAGCCACAGGTATACATACATCCCCTCCCTCTTGAGCCTCCCTCCCACCCCACCCCTCTATTCCACACCTCTAGCTCATCACAGAGCACTGAGCTGAGCTTAGTAATATCTTCTTAATTGTCAAAGATAACCTGGCTTAAGGTAAAAAAGAACCCTAAAGTAATGACCAAAACTTGTAATTCTGCCTCCCCCCTCAATCGCTGGACTGATGCGACCCTATAATAGAGCTGAACCCATGCATACCAAGTGCGGTCAGGGCAACTGGCTGACACTTCGGAGTTGTGATTAGAGGACATGATAAATGAATAAGTACTACGGATGCTGCCCATCCTTCAGCATTTATCATCATTGGTCTTATGAAGCATTCACATGTTGGAAAGAGTAATAAAAATGCCCTTATGGGGAACATTGATTTATGAGGGGCTTTTGTACTAACTGTCTGGTGTTAAATATTTACTATATATGTCAAAGTATATAGTTACTTTCTGTTATTTTCAACATTATTTTTGGCATTTATATTTTTAAATGTTTCCAGTAATGGGAATATGGGCAGGCTTTCAACTGTTGTCAAGGACCAGTAGGGTCATTAAGTTGAGGGTTACTAAAAACAGAATCTCAGTTAGGGTGGCATTCTAAGCACAGGTAACCAATAACACAAAATGATTTCTGGCATGTCTAGAAGATTCTTTCCCCTCCATCACTTAAAATTCTACTCTAGAGATTTCTTTTGACATAAAGCTTTGTTTCTTGACAAAAATGACAACACGAGATCTTACAAGGTATTCATATTATAAGGTCTTCTAAGGGTTCTGGACCCAACAATTACAAAGTGTGACTTGTAAGCAATTCTCTGACACCACTTGGGTGTCTCAATTCTGACACTTTCCAGCAGAGCTGGAGTCAGATTCCGCAGGTTGAGGGTTAGTCCCATGACTGCCCTCCCCGCCCCACACTTCAGATGCCAGTTCAAGGCCAGATTATCATCTGTGCTTCAGACCAACCAGCTACGGACCAGAGGTTCCAAAGACCCCCTCCGTGGGTTTGACTCATTTGCTAGAGGGTTCACAGAACTCAGAGAAACATAATACTAGATCACCAGTTTATTATAAAAGGCTGTACTCCAGGAACAGCCAGAGGGAAGGGATATATAAGGCAAGGTTTGGGGAAGGGGCATGGCGCTTCCATGCCCTCTCCTGACAGGCCAGTCACCCCGCACTTCCATGCGTTCTCCAACGGGAAGTTCCCCAAACCCAGTCCTTTCGGGTTTTTACGGGACTTTATTAATAGGCACAATTGATTAAATCAATGACCACTGGTGACTGATTCAACTTCCAGGCCCTCTTCCCTCCCTCAAGGTGGGGGAGTGTGTGTGACGGAAATTTCCAACCAGCTAATCACGTGGTTGGCCTTCTCCTGGCAACCAGTCTTCATCCTTGGGTGAAGTCCAAAAGTCACGTCATCAGTGTAACAAAAGATACCTTCATTTCCTCACTAGATAGGAAATTCCAAATATTTTTAGGAGCTCTGTGCCAGAAATGTGATGAAGACCGAATATTTTTATTATAAATCACAGTATCCCTGGTATGCCTAAGTTAAATCATTCTCTTTTGAACAAGATGGGATACGGAAAAGAAGAAGGATGCAGTAAAGCACTGTCACCTAAAAAGAAAGCACGAAATGGGAGAGACACCATTCCAAGGGAAGGCAAGGATGAGACACCTACGTCACAATTCCAGACCACTTTTACCCTAGTGAAAACTCACGGATACTTTTCCAATAGCTTCCCAATTCCTAAACCTGTAACTTCAATTAAAGGAACACATTTGTTTCATAAAATATTTCCCTAAAGCTTCTGTCATCTTCTAGGGTGTCAAACGCCACTTACTCTACTCAGGCATAAACATACCATCCAGCTTTTCCCCTCTTAAGAGGGAGAAAACCCAAGACAGACCATGTCAGTATTCTCCCATTTAAAATCTACTCTAGAAACCTTAATCCATAGGTTTGATGATAAAACATTTAGAATTAACAGGAATTTAAAACATTTCATATAAAAGCCACACCTTGCACAGTCCGTGTTCTTGTCACTGCCCAGGTCCTGGGCACCAGCGGGTGCTCAAAGGGGCGGCACCAGGGGCCAGAACCAAGAGTGGAACACTGGGGAGTCTAGGGCTCCAGAACTCTGGACAGTTTCCACATCAGACTGATTTGCATTAAAGTGAAAGCAACATTCATGAGAGAAAGCTACAAAGAGAAAATTTCAACAAAAAAAGTGTTTCTTCAGATTTTCAGCTTCTCCTCTCATTGTATTGTTTGGAGCTTTGGTACAGAGAATGCTAGAAGAGTTCATGATTACTTTCTGAAAGGTTAATTAAAACAGTGCAAGGTATTTTTCCAAGTGTGTAAAATAATTCCCAACGTTTGATATTATTATAATTTTACACACATTATAAACATATTATACTTATAAATGTAAATGGCAAGAATGAATGAGAAATGTATTCCTACTTTTTCCTCATACTGTCACGTATTTGAAATAAGAAAATCATAGTAAATCTAGACATGTCTTCCTACCTGAAGATCTGAGGAGACAGAACTGCCTCGGTCGGAGTCTTTTGGCAAAACTGGAGGTGAGCATATCTCTCCGTCTGATGACATTCTGTATAAATACTATAAAACAGTAAAAGCTAACTTTAGTTTACTTTTTGCAATATTTAAAATAAAATGCTTTCTAAGTATGTGTGTGTGTGATAACATCCTATCCTGGAAACAATAATCATTCAACATGTTAAAATCATTCAACATACTGAACACCCACAGACAAAAATCACTGGGTAAGAAAAAGTACTCAGCTCCCAAGTAGTGAGTTTATGATGTGGTCAAGGAGATGAGGCAAATACATGAAAAGACTCAAGGAAAATGGAAGCTCCTCAGAAACAGCCACAGTGGGGGCTGTGAAGCATCAGAGAGTGTGACTGCTGTTCAACAACGCATGAGCGCCTGGATGCTGTGTCTCCTCCTATGAGACACTGAACCCAGAGAGAATGAATGATTTGTGTAAATTCTCTGTTTGGGGGACTGACCTTTTGGGAATACTCTTTTAAGAAAAGCAAGATTATACAGAACAACACATTCTAATACCATGCAAAAAAACACTGTTTAAGATCTTAACCAAAAAATAAGCAACAATATAAGTACTTTTCGTGACAAGTACATAAATTACTTAAGAGGCAAAGAGTGACTATTCAAAATGATCTGAATACCAGTTATATGTAAGACTTGGGGAGAAAGGTAAAATGAAGAAGTCTTGTCATCAAGGACTTTGCAATCTACAAGAAGGGCTAGACATGCATATACTGCTGCTGCTGCTAAGTCGCGTCAGTCATGTCCGACTCTGTGAGACCCCATAGACGGCAGCCCATCAGGCTCCTCTGTCCCTGTGATTCTCAGATAAGAACACTGGGGTGGGTTGCCATTTCCTTCTCCAACGCATGAAAGTAAAAAACGAAAGTGAGGTTGCTCAGTCGTGTCCGACTCTTAGTGACCCCATGGACTGCAGGCTACCAGGCTCCTCCATCCATGGGACTTTCCAGGCGAGATTGCTGGAGTGGGGTGCCATTGCCTTCTCCGCTTTGAGCAGCAGTATGATTTTAAGGATGTTGTAAATTTAATTACTTTTGAAAGAAGTGCTGTTAAACGCTAAAACAACAGAGGCACAAAGTCGAACGGTTGGAGTAGCCTTTTTCATGGTGTAGGATGGTGAGCGTGTGAAGAAATGGGAACAGCCGACTCGGGTGTTGAGACCTGAACGACAGATAAAAGATTAAAGGATATGTGAGGCAACAGTGCAGCATGAGCAAAGACAATGGGATGTAGACATATATGCCAGGAACTGCAAGGATTTTGTGAGCCTGGAGCAAAGGGTTTAGCTAAGGATGAAACAGGCAAGGTAAGGAGCTGCCAGATCATGGAAGATCACAATTACATCATGTGAAAAAGTTTCTTTTTTCTAGGAGAAGTTATTAAAGTCTTAATTAAGTGATAACATGATCAGGCTTGTCTTTTAGAAAGATCACTCTGGCAGCTTTCAGGAGGGATTTGAGAGGTGGGATCCTAAAGAGAGAGCAACTGAGAGCCAACTGCAGTAGTCCAAGACGTATATGTTCCTTCTGGCAGTAATCTGAGGAGATAAATGGGGTCAGAGGTATGACTAAGTTGAGTCGTGGCAGCAGAAATTCGAGACTGTGATCAATAATCGGTTAAGGGGTTAAAGGGAAGAATTGCTGGTCTGGCCCAGATTTCTGGCTGGCAACAATGGATGGTAGTGATACTCCCCAAGGCAATGAATACAGGAAGATGAGTAGGCTGGGGGAAGGGTAATATGGTCTCATTATCAGACTTACTGGGCTGAGGTGACTCTAAGGCACTGAAGTAAGGCTGCAGTAAGCAGTATCTGGCCATGCCAGTAATTCGATGCACAACTCCAAGTACTGCCATTCACAATGGCTACAAGGTGAAAGGTGCTTCTTGGAGTTAAGCAAAGTGGGAGCCCTGCACTGGAGGTAAAGGTTTGGAAATTCATTTTGAGGAAGCATAATGGGAACTGCTGATAAAAGGGAGCGGTTAAGATCACCTAGGAAAAGAAGTGTGAGTTCTTATTCTGAGGTCCCTAGACCCAAACCATGTGCAGTATTTTTAGCGCATGCATATTTTTTCTAGGAAGAGGCTCCTCATCTTCCAATATGTGTCCAGAGGGTACTAAAGCCTTAGTAAAGTTAAGGACCACTGCTGTAGCTAGGATGGGCTTCCCTTGTTTCCTTGTGGTTCAGTAGGTAAAGAATCCACCTGAAAGGCAGAAGACACTGGTTCAATCCCTGGGTCGGGAAGATGCCTGGAGAAGGAAATGGCAACCCACTCCAGTATTCTTGTCTGGAAAATTCCATGGATAGAGGAGCCTGGCAGGCTACAGTCCATGGGGTCGCGAGAGTGGGACATGACTTAGTGATTACACCACCACCACTGTAACAAGAGCAAGGTTAAAATCAGAACTGCTAATATTTAAAGGGTAAGTGAAGAGGAACCAAAAATGATGGGAAAGCAAGTCAGAACAGTAGAACCCTGAGAACAGCATCACAAAAACTGCCAGGAGGCAATGGTCAGAGACAGATGCCAAAGGAAGATGAGAATCTGACAGAATCCCTTGAGTCTGGTAATCAGAAGTTGCTGGGGCATTTGCCTGAACAGTTTCAGTGGAAAGTAGAACAACTCTTAATCAAGTAGGCTGAAAATTACCAGATGAAGAAATTGAAGGAGAAAGGGCAGATCCAGGTAGAAGCGCAGTATTAGAATGGAAACAGAGATTGAGGCTAGACTATGGAAAGGAAATTTTAACTGTATTCAATGAGCATTACTGTGTAGACACAAGATAAATAAACTAAATCTCAGCATGAGTGACTTTAGTTAAGCCAATTAGGGAGGATAAAATAAGCACATGCATCTGCAGCAAGGAAGGCTGCTTTAAGGGACTCAAATCCACCACTGTGGTAACTCTGTCCTTTCTATTTCCATTCATGTCTTCCTTTAGGATGTGTTTGAAGACTGGTAAAAAGAGGGGCTGGGATTGGGGGTACTGGTAATAAGGGGGCTGGGATTGGGGGTACACAATAAGCTGAAAAACATGGTCACATCTTTCTTAATATATATATCCTGCAGACAAAAAAAGAATAGCGTACTTTTAGCAAATATGGTATAAATCTTCCATCTGTCCTGCTTTGATGACATCAAAGTATGACAATTTATCTAAAACCCTACAACAGCAGCATTTCCTTACTGTTTCCAGTTCTGAGACAAAGGAGAAAAATGAAACTTGCTTTGATGGAAAGCAGATGCACATCAGATAATCAAATTTTCAGAATTCTCTAATCCAAGAGCTCAGAAATCACGAGATAAAAAGTTCTGAGCGCTTGTCTATGGCCAAAGAAGTCAAATTAGATCTTGGTAATTACCTGGCTGTTGCTGGAAGCGGGGTCCAGGAATTCAAGTTAATCCCCAAGAGGCACTGGAAGAGTGAATTAACGTGCGAGCTGGCAGCTGAGTGACGTTCCTGCGGCCTTGACCTGTCCTAACTGCAGGCAAGGAGAGGGGGTGCGCCAGCCCCTCCCCACGCCACGGACTACAGAGAGAGGAAAAGGCAGCTGCGAGCAAGCACAGGGCTACAAGTTCTCTTACCCCTGTGCCACATCAAATTGTTACTTAAAAACAACAAAGGGTCACACACGGTCATTTTACCTCATATATCTTAAATGATTCGAACCTACAGCTGCAATTCCGTCATTACACTTCAGGCAACTTTCCTTCCTGCCCTCTCTTCCCCGACACCAAGGAGGGGGAACCTCTCGATCTAGCCGTCCTGCAGAGCAGCTCAAGGGCCCTACTTTCCGGAAGACGCCCCCAACCCCTTCCTGTCCGATCCCCAGGGGCTGCAACCCCGGCCGAGGCTATTTAAATACCACTCCAGAGCCTCCGCCAGGGGCGCCGCTTACCCACCGCCGAGGCTCTCTGCAAACCCCAACTCTACGCTCCGCGTCTTCTCCCCTCGTCGCCGCTGCAACAGCAGGTCCAGCAGCTTCCCCAGCAGCAACCTGACAGTTTCAAACTGCAAAGAGGAAGTAAAGACGGCCCCGGGCATTGGCCACCAGCTTCAGCAACCTGCCGTCCCATTGGTCCGCGCGTCGGGGGCGGGGCTCCGGACCGGGGAAGGGTGAAGCCGGAATGAAGTTGCTTCGGGAGAGCAGGAGCTTGGCTAAGGCTGGTTCGGAGAGGGCGGAGACTTAGGTAGCTCCGCCCCGCGTTCAGAAGCCCGAGATCAGTGCAGTTCTGGCCTGCGGGTTATCAGGCAACCCTGAGAACTGATTTGGTTAGACTGCCAAGCAGGACTGAAGTCAGCTAGAGCGGAATACGGTTGTCTTTTCGACAATGCCCGTAGTCTATGCGTGTGGTCCTCAGGCATATGAATTGTCTCCTTCCTCGGGTGCCCCACGACAGAATCACTATCCCCGCCACCTGCTGATTACTTCAGTCTTGAGTAAGACTGAATTTTTAACAAAGACCAACAGTGATTATGATCGCAAGGGTCTGCGGACCACGCTTTACGAAACTGCTAGACTAGGTTATATTAATGACTTCAAACGTGTCAGATTGCAAGGCAAGCCCTTCTGGCGAAGCGAGTGTTGCCCTTACTGCTAAGTCACTTCAGTCGTGTCCGACTCTGTGCGACCCCATAGACGGCAGCCCACCAGGCTCCCCCGTCCCTGGGATTCTCGAAGCAAGAACACTGGAGTGGGCTGCCATTTCCTTCTCCAATGCATGAAAGTGAAAAGAGAAAGTGAAGTCGCTCAGTCGTGTCCGACTCTCGGCGACCCCATGGACTGCAGCCCACCAGGCTCCTCCGTCCATGGGATTTTCCAGGCAAGCGTACTGGAGTGGGGTGCCATTGCCTTCTCCAGTGTTGCCCTTAGAGTCATTGTTAAGTACATCCTGGTTGTATCACCTACTTACTGTCACCTTGGATAATGCTATCCACATATAGGGTTGTAGGGCAATTAGATGACTAATTATATTATATTTAAAATACCTATCACGCAAACATCGAAAAACTAGCCTTTCAGCTTGTATTGGCATAACGGCTAGAGGTACGTTAGGATCCACATGGCAAAGGGAATGTTCCAATCTGAAGAGCAAATAATGAGATCCTGGTGAAGTTTCAGGCTCCTTGTAGTACCTAGAGGATGAGGCATCCGTTTCTTTTTCTGTAGGTAGCAGTGGCATAACCTGGATCTCACCTACTTACCTGTGAGTAGAAGCAGACTTCTATTTATGCAAGCAATGAAATGAGAAGAGCACCAGCAGTTTCTTTGGCACAAGCTATATTTGTTCCCTGCCCTCCATCTTCTCCATGCTTATTATAAGGACAAATTCCTATTGATAGATACAAATTCACAACTGGTTCAAAAATCTGTTTTTAAATTGAATTGCCATACGGTGACCCCTTACAATGCAGTTGTTTCTGATTCATTATCCCCGTGCCTTCTTATACCTGGCTCCATGTTTCTCTTCTCTATCTCTTTGCGGGGCAGATTTTCATAGAAAATTGATGGGTAAGCCATCACCACTCTTGCATGAAGCTACATTTAAAAGAGAACAAACCTGTCTCTATGTTATTAATTTAGAACAGATTCTTTTCCAAGGTTCCTACAGAGGGAGCCAAAGAGAGGAGTCTAGCATTCCCACAAATCCATAAAAATAGAATTGCCAGCTTGAACCCTGTATATTTATTCATTCAACAAATATTTATCTAACAGTCATCATGTACAAAGCATTCTGTTGGTACTAGGAAAAGAGTGGTAAGCAAAATAGACATACTCTGCTGTCATGGAACTTAGTCTAACTGGAAAAAACAAAGTTAACAACAACAAACCCCCCTCACAAATGCATAAATAATTATGAATTATGTTTGAAGTGAGGAGAAATCGGGAAATGCCTGTGTGATAAAGTACATTTTAGCTGAGACCTGAAGGACGAGTATTTAAAGAATTGCTTTCTTTGAGTTGCAAGTCTGGAGAGAGGGAGAAAGTGGTAAATGAAGAGAAATCCAGGGAAAAGGAATAGGGGGTGGAGATGGGAGAGATTTCAGGGTTAGAACCCTTGCTAGGGTTATACTGGGCGAGCGTGCCATGGTGTGCCCTGAGATCTTGATGTATCACAGCTAGCCCAGTGGATATTTTTTCAACAAGACTGCTGGCTCACAGATTTTCCCTCCCTTCTTTTTCATCATCTACTCCTCCATTCAAATGAACCTGCCTTCGTCTCAGCCTCTCAGGCTGGGCTTTGTTTCCTCAGGTTATAAGTGGCTGACATAGTAAATTAACTTCCATAGATGAGAGGGGCCATCTGTGGCATCTCCAGAGAGGTCCATTCCTTATGAATTATGAGTACTGGCCTTCTGGAAACAATGCTCTAAAACACTGTGACTTGGTGAAATCTGAGTTTCAGCAGGAAGGTTTGCAAAGAACATGGTAGACTGTTTTTGGGCAGTTGGCTTACAACGCGTGTCCCCACATAGAAGTTCTGTAGTCGAACTACACAATCTGTTTAATATGCCTGTGCATCCTGAGAGCCAAAAAGATGGATTTATTGAACACATTTAACTGAGAGAGAGAAGAGGGAGAAAGACTGTCAATAAGCGAAGATGAAGGGAAGTGGTGGGCATCATGGGTGCCGACGAGGCATTGTGGCAGCACTGTGCAAGGCAGGGATTTGTAGAACAGTAAGAGTTTATTCAGAATATCTTATTTCCTGGAATCCATAGTTGCATTTTGCAACACAGCATTCCCTGGCCTTTTAATGGCAGAAGGGAATTTGTTTCTTAGCCCTCATTATCTGCCTTCTGTTCTTCCTAATTATGAAGACATGCCCTTGAATCTCTCTGTTAGCATCCTCTAGTCAAATAAAAACTTCTTTATCCTTAGCATTTCTTTCCCCTGATAAAACAATCTAGAACTAGCTGTGAGAGGTAGATTAATTAGTTTTTCAGAGCACAGTATTACTGAGTCCCACTGGTATTTTGAGTACTATACAGATGCCGTATTCTTGAGTCATTAGGGCTTCTGAGGGTAGGTTTGCAGACGAGAGTATTTCAGCTCAGTGATAGGAATCTGTGCAATTATTTTTTTTCATCCATAATTTTTTTATTAGCGCCTAATACAGGAGACCTGGGTTCGATCCCTGGGTTGGGAAGATCCCCTGGAGAAGAAAACGACTACCCACTGCAGTATTCTGGCCTGGAGAATTCCGTGGACTGTATAGTCCATGGGGTCGCAAAGGGTCAGACACAACTGAGCGACTTTCATTTTCACCTTCTGTTGATTCACAGTATTGTGTTAGTTTCAGGTATACAGCAAAATGATAAGGTTATACATATATGTTCTTATTTTAAATTATTTTAATCCCAAAGAAATGCAATGCCAAAGAATGCTCAAACTACCGCACAATTGCACTCATCTCATATGCTGGTAAAGTAATGTTCAAAATTCTCCAAGCCAGGCTTCAGCAATACGGAAACTGTGAACTCCCTGATGTTCAAGTTGGTTTTAGAAAAGGCAGAGGAACCAGAGATCAAATTGCCAACATCCGCTGGATCATGGAAAAAGCAAGAGAGTTCCAGAAAAACATTATTTCTACTTTATTGACTATGTCGAAGCCTTTGACTGTGTGGATCACAAGAAACTGTGGAAAATCTGAGAGAGATGGGAATACCAGACCACCTAACCTGCCTCTTGAGGAATCTGTATGCAGGTCAGGAAGCAACAGTTAGAACTGGACATGGAACAACAGACTGGTTCCAAATAGGAAAAGGAGTACGTCAAGGCTGTATGTTGTCACCCTGCTTATTTAACTTGTATGCAGAGTACATCATGAGAAATGCTGGGCTGGAAGAAACACAAGCTAGAATCAAGATTGCTGGGAGAAATATCAATAACCTCAGATATGCAGATGACACCACCCTTATGGCAGAAAGTGAAGAGGAACTAAAAAGCCTCTTGAGAGTGAAAGAAAAGAGTGACAAAGTTGGCTTAAAGCTCAACATTCAGTAAACAAAGATCATGGCATCCGGTCCCATCACTTCATGGGAAATAGATGGGGAATCAGTGGAAACAGTATCAGACTTTATTTTTGAGCACTCCAAAATCACTGCAGATGGTGACTGCAGCCATGAAATTAAAAGCAGCTTACTCCTTGGAAGGAAAGTTATGATCAACCTAGAGAGCATATTCAAAAGCAGAGACATTACTTTGCCGACTAAGGTCCGTCTAGTCAAGGCTATGGTTTTTCCAGTGGTCATGTATGGATGTGAGAGTTGGACTGTGAAGAAGGCTGAGTGCCGAAGAACTGATGCTTTTGAACTGTGGTGTTGGAGAAGACTCTTGAGAATCCCTTGGACTGCAAGGAGATCCAACCAGTCCATTCTGAAGGAGATCAGCCCTGGGATTTCTTTGGAAGGAATGATGCTAAAGCTGAAACTCCAGTACTTTGGCCACCTCATGTGAAGAGTTGACTCATTGGAAAAGACTCTGACGCTGGGAGGGATTGGGGGCAGGAGGAGAAGGGGACGCCAGAGGATGAGATGGCTGGATGGCATCACCGACTTGATGGCCGTGAGTCTGAGTGAACTCCGGGCGATGGTGATGGACAGGGAGGCCTGGTGTGCTGCGATTCATGGGGTCGCAAAGAGTCAGACACGACTGAGCGACTGAACTGAACTGAATGGAACACCTTTGGTAACCATGTTTGTTTTCTGTGCCTGTGAGTCTGTTTCTGTTTTGTAAATAAGTTTGTTTATGCTATTTTTTAGATTCCATATATAAGTGATATATTGGAGAAGGTGATGGCATCCCACTCGAGTACTGTTGCCTGGAAAATCCCATGGACGGAAAAGCCTGGTAGGCTACACTCCATGGGGTCGCGAAGAGTCGGACACGACAGAGTGACCTCACTTTCACTTTTCATTTTCATGCATTGGAGAAGGAAAAGGCAACCCACTCCAGTGTTCTTGCCTGGAGAATCCCAGGGACAGGGGAGCCTGGTGGGCTGCCGTCTATGGCGTTGCACAGAGTCGGACACGACTGAAGCGACTTAGCAGCAGCAGCAGCAGCAGCATAAGTGATATATAGCATTTGCGTTTCTCTGACTACTTCACTAGTATGATAATCTTTAAATTCATGTATGTTGCTACAAATGGAATAATTTCATTCTTTTTATGGTAAGTAATATTCCATTTTAATCTGTATCTACCACACCTTTTTCATCCATTCATCTGTCAATGGACACTTTGGCCGGTTCCATGTCTTGTAAATAGTGCCGCTATATCTTTTCAAATCGAAGTTTTCATCTTTTGCTGAATATACCCAGGAGTGGGATTGTTGTATTATATGGTAGTTTTATTTTGGTAGTTAAGTAACCTCAATATTATTTTCCATAGTGACTGCACCAATTTATATTCACACCAACAATGTAGAAGGGTTCCCTTTGCTCCACGCCCTCTCCAGCATTTATTATCTGTAGACTTTTTGATAATGGCCATTTTGACTGGTGTGAGGTGACACCTTGCAGTTTTGATTTGCATTTCTTCAAGAATCAGTGATGTTGAGCATCTTTTCATGTTCCTCTTGGCTATCTGTATGTCTTCTTTGGAGAAATGTCTATTTAGATCTTCTGAAAGTCTAATTATCTAATTATTAGGTCATAATCTTTGGAAAGAATGATGCTAAAGCTGAACTCCAACACTTTGGCCATTTCATGCAAAGAGTTGACTCATTGGAAAAGACTCTGATGCTGGGAGGGATTGGGGGCAGGAGGAAAAGGGGATAACAGAGGATGAGATGGCTGGATGGCATCACTGACTTGATGGACACGAGTCTGAGTAAACTCCGGGAGTTGGTGATGGACAGGGAGGCCTGATGTGCTGCGATTCATGGGGTCGCAAAGAGTCGGACACGACTGAGTGACTGAACTGAACTGAATTGAATCTAAATTATGAGTCCCTCCTTCCGTCCCTCTCCCCTGCTTCCCTTCTTTCCTGTCCCCCTGACCCTGCTTTTTTTTTTATGAAGGGAAGGGAAGAGAAGCTAGAGCCAGCATTTCAAAGCAGATTTGAACACTGTTGTTATAGACTTTGTTTCATCTTCTTGATAGTACCATTTGAATAGATTTTTGTTGTTGTTTCAGTTTGCATGTGATGCGTCATGCCAATCAGTCCACCTCTATCTATGTACATGTTCTAAAGTTCAACTGCAAATTTATTGTTTGCAGTTGAAATGCATTTTTCTGCCAAAAAAATGAAACTTTTTTAACTTCAAGGTCAGCTCCGTTTTGAGTCCATAATAGGGCTGAAATATTCAGAAGCCAAAAAAAAAAAGTAGAAAACAAATTTTTGCAACACTAGTAGATGTAATAAAGAGGAGAAATAATACCAAATGACAGCAATTTTATTGTGTTCTTATCTTGAATGCTGATAAGAAAGAAAAAGGGTGATATGGTGGGGGTAAGGATCCACTGTTTTTGAAGAAGGCCACAGGAAAATGTTACTGAAGGCCTGGGGAATTGATGCGGGGATGGCAGGAGAGGAGAAGACATGGTGAAATTAGCATGAAACAGATCTATGTTTTCTGCTCTAAGATAATACCTGGAGCTTCCCTGCTCGTAGCCCTTGTGAGCATCTGTGAGTGCTGGTCTCACACAAAATACTTCGTGAGCTGAAATACTAGTCTCAGTGTGTGCAGACTGTGTATGCGTCTTGATGCGTCTCCTATTTCAGAATCTGCGGGAGGATAGGTAAAAGCAGAAGGGGATTCCCAGATTATAGGGTCTTTCATATTGCTTATTGTTGGGGGTCTATCTTAAGTCTGATATTAATTTTCATTATATAGCCCCCTTCCCTTCCACCTACTTTCAGATCCCCTGCTGCTGCTGCTGCTAAGTCGCTTCAGTCATGTGTGACTCTGTGCGACCCCATAGATGGCAGCCCGGCAGGCTCCCCCGTCCCTGGGATTCTCCAGGCAAGAACACTGGAGGGGGTTGCCACTTCCTTCTCCAATGCATGAAAGTGAAAAGTGAAAGTGAAGTCGCTCAGTCATGTCCGACTCCCTGCGACCCATGGACTGCAGCCTACCAGGCTCCTCCATCCATGGGATTTTCTAGGCAAGAGTACTGGAGTGCATTGCCATTGCCTTCTCCTAGCCTGCATCAAAATCACTTGATGGTTTCCTAAAACAGTTTGCTGGGCTTTAACTCTCAGATTTTCTGATTAAGTGGGCTAAGGGGCAGGGGGCGGGGAGGCAAGAATTCATATTTCAAGCAAGTTTGCAGGTGACGACGTGATGCTGTGGGTCTGGGGGCCACACTTTGCCCTGGGTCAGGCCTGTCCTGCCCCTCTCTGTGAGCCGCATGCTCTCTGGATACAAGTTTCAGCCTTCCCCAGCCTGTCACAGTCAGACATTTCTTTGGCTCTGCCCTGGACCCTCCAAGCTTCGTATCTGATCCTCAGCAGGCTGAAATTCATTTTCCTCCCAAGTCCCAAAGATACCTTTCCAGACTAAAGACTGTGGAGCCCCAGTTCTGATAGCTGTTCACCTAGGAGATCTCTGGTGTTCTGAATCTTGGAAGTTTCACTCTCTCTCCACCCCAGTTTCCTCTGTTCTTTTCAGTTGCCCGTGGCACGTCCAACCCCCAGCAGATCCGCTCTGCTGAAGTGCAGCTTTCTGCCACCTCTTCTAAGTAGTACCAGGTCTTAATTCCTCCTGTTTGTGACAGATATGTGATCCTGAAAGCCAGCTTGTGTCACCTTTCCCTTCCATAGCTTTTAGCCAGACTTCTGTCCCTTGCCTCAGAGCTGCCATGATAGCAGCTGTGAGCTGGCTTCTGGGGAGACCAGTGCTACAGCTTTGGCTCCCAGATAAGTTCAAATACTTCCCACGTCTCATCACTCACATGTTGACCTTTCTCTCAGAGAAATGGTTTTTCAGAGCTGTAATTTCAAGCCCACAGCAGCCGGAGTAAAGCCAAGATCTCAATAATATTTCTTTTGTTTGGTCCCCACAAACCTGATGACAAAGCCTTCCTCTTAGCTGGCTTCTGTGAGTCACAAAGAGGCTCCCGTCAGGTCCTGTGAAGGGTTTTGCCGTTTTCTTCCTTTCTCACTCAGGATTTCTTCCCGCCACCTCCACCATCCCCGTCCTCAAATGACCTGCAGCTGAGACCTCCCATTTCCCAGAGACACTGCGGCAGCCCAGCGTGCCATCACCCCGCACACCCGCCTGTTCCCGCGGTGGCTCTGCTCTCTCAGACCCCTGCCGAGGCACTGCCGGCCCTTCTGCTACAGCAGGGGCAAAACAGCGCCGGTCGAAATTGCCATCTCTGCTAAATGCATTGGCCCCGTGCGGCCAGAGTTGCTAGGGGCCCGCCTGTTGATGCCGAAAAAGATGGTGGCTTTCATGCGATAAAGACGATAGGTTCTCTGCTAAAGTGGAAAGGAGCCTTAATATTTATTATTTATTAATTAGCTTATTCGGCTGTACCGAGTCTTAGCTGCAGCACTCAGGATTTTCCATCTTTACTGAGTCCTTTCGGATCTTTTTTAGTTGCGGCATGCAAACTCTGAGTTGCGGCATGCGTGTGGGATCTAATTTCCCGACAAAGGATCAAACCCAGTCTTCATGCATTGGGAGCTCAGAGTCGTAACCACTGGACGACCAGGGAAATCCCCATAAAGTGGGAAGGGTCCTTTTGTATCTATTGCCTAATGCTTTTTTCCTGGGTTCCCAGGTAGTGTTTCCCGATGTTGCCCTGTGACAGGAGAGAATTCAGTGAAGGAGCCTTTGGAAGAGATGTCTATCCGCCTCCCAGAATTCCAATGTGTAGGATTAGTTCCAAGAAGTCTCTGCATAGGCACTTGAAACTTTTCTGAACTCCCTGCTCCGCCTTTGTATCCAGTGGAGTTATGAAACTGGGTGCCCACAATGTCAACAGAGCGTGATGTACATCATTTTCAGGCCAAGGAGTTTAAGAAGTAGGCGTCCTTGCTTTCTCTTCTTTCTTTTCCCTCGGGCTGGCTCTAAGACCTCAGGGAACGTCGCACTATAGGATGGAAGGAAACAGCGCATCCGCCTCGGACTCTTCTATAAGCAAGAAAAATAGTTTTCCATGAGATGTTACAGAAAAATCCAAACAAATCTTTTTGCCAGCCCAATATTTTCTATACACATAAAAACATTTAAAATGGTAAACTGCAAGTTATGTATCAGTTCAATTCAGTTCAGTCGCCCAGTCGTGTCCGACTCTTTGCCACCCCATGAATCATAGCACGCCAGGCCTCCCTGTCCATCACCATCTCCTGAGTTCACTCAGACTCACATCCATCCAGTCGGTGATGCCATCCAGCCATCTCATCCTCGGTCATCCCCTTCTCCTCCTGCCCCCAATCCCTCCCAGCGTCAGAGTCTTTTCCAATGAGTCAACTCTTCGCATGAGGTGGCCAAAATACTGGAGCTTCAGCTTTAGCATCATTCCTTCCAAAGAAATCCCAGGGCTGATCTCCTTTAGGATGGACTGGTTGGATCTCCTTGCAGTCCAAGGGACTCTCAAGAGTCTTCTCCAACACCACACTTCAAAAGCATCAATTCTTTGGCGCTCAGCCTTCTTCACAGTCCAACTCTCACATCCATACATGACCACAGGAAAAACCATAGCCTTGACTAGACAGACCTTAGTTGGCAAAGTAATGTCTCTGCTTTTGAATATGCTCTCTAGGTTGGTCATAACTTCCCTTCCAAGGAGTAAGCGTTTTTCAATTTCATGGCTGCAGTCACCATCTGCAGTGATTTTGGAGGCCCCCCCCCCCAAAATAAAGTCTAACACTGTTTCCTCTGTTTCCCCATCTATTTCCCATGAAGTGATGGGACCAGATGCCATGATCTTCGTTTTCTGAACGTTGAGCTTTAAGCCAACTTTTTCGCTGTCCTCTTTCACTTTCATCAAGAGGCTTTTTAACTCCTCTTCACTTTCTGCCATAAGGGTGGTGTCATCTGCATATCTGAGGTTATTGATATTTCTCCCGGCAATCTGGATTCCAGCTTGTGTTTCTTCCAGTCCAGCGTTTCTCATGATGTACTTTGCATAGAAGTTAAATAAGCAGGGTGACAATATACAGCCTTGACGTACTCCTTTTCCTATTTGGAACCAGTCTGTTGTTCCATGTCCAGTTCTAACTGTTGCTTCCTGACCTGCATACAGATTTCTCAAGAGGCAGGTCAGGTGGTCTGGTATTCCCATCTCTTTCAGAATTTTCCACAGTTTCTTGTGATCCACACAGTCAAAGGCTTTGGCATAGTCAGTAAAGCAGAAATAGATGTCTTTCTGGAACTCTCTTGCTTTTTCGATGATCCAGTGGATGTTGGCAATTTGATCTCTGGCTCCTCTGCCTTTTCTAAAACCAGCTTGAACATCAGGGAGTTCACAGTTCACGTATTGCTGAAGCCTGGCTTGGAGAATTTTGAGCATTACTTTACTAGCATGTGAGATGAGTACAATTGTGCGGTAGTTTGAGCATTCTTTGGCATTGCCTTTCTTTGGAATTGGAATGAAAACTGACCTTTTCCAGTCCTGTGGCCACTGCTGAGTTTTCCAAATTTGCTGACATATTGAGTACAGCACTTTCACAGCATCATCTTTCAGGATTTGAAACAGCTCAACTGGAATTCCATCACCTCCACTAGCTTTGTTCACTTTACCACAATTTAAAAAATACATTACTACTGTGATAAGTTACTGAAAATTTGATGTTTACTTGTACAGCAGCTACCATTACCCAAATTGATTTTCAACTCCCTAAAGTTGTTTTATTTGAGACTTCATTTCCTAGAACCATAGTGTAACTCTCGCACATAATGCATCAGGGGCAACACTTCGAGTTTCGCTTGTCTTTTCACACTGGCCTTTTGTCCTTGGCAAGTCTTTCTGTGCCTGGACTCCCTTAGCACTTCTTCAAAGACCTTTCTAGAAACACTCCTGTTATTCTAGAATAGTGGTTTGACGCAAAGACTCCAAGACAAGGTGCCTGGATTTGGCTCCAGATTCGGCTCCTCCCCTTACTAGCTAGCTGTGTGACCTTGGATAAGTTACTTAATCTTTGTGTGTCTTGGTTGTCTTAACCACTAAATGGGGCAATTGCATTACTTACTCTCAAAGGTTCTTGTGAGGGTTCTCTGGACCAAAAGAGACAGTAACACACACCTGGCTAGAGCACACATCGCTGCTCCCTCAGCTTTAACTCCGATACTACTGATAGTGTACCTCATAGCACCTCCAGGCCTACCCACGTATAGATGACCCTTGGGTGGGTAATTTAAGTTTGAGATGAGCTTCTTACTTACTACAAAATAGTAAAATGTTACATTAATAACAGATGTAATTTCCACTCAAACAGTAAGGGCAGATTCTTACATTTTGGAGTACTCAACCCCAAAAGTACTTGAGTAATTGTTACATATCAAGCAATTTGCTGGATCACTTAACGCATATTTTGCTATTAGTTGTTACAAAATTCTGCATAATTAAGCCATGGGAGAAGAACTAAAAATTTAGTTTGACTATAAATGGGGAAATGTGATGCAATATTAACCACTATTACATTTTACAATATTGTATTGTATATTTATCTCTAAAGTATAGAATTATTTTTTAGAATGCTATTCGCATTTTAGAATTTTTATTAGAAAGAAAAAAAGCAAATGAATAAAACCAGGTCAATTAAAGATTGTTTATTTCCTGGAAGAGAAATGATATTAAAAAGTGAGATTTTATTATATTCTTCAAGTGTCATTTTTATTCACTTGAGATATGTAAGATACATAATCCCAGTATTACATAAAGCATGCTCTATCATATACCTTAAAATATGTGTGTATACATATATATATGTATACATATATATATAATTCTGCTAATATACAAATGGAAAGTTCATTTTAAAAGTTATGAGTTGAGGAGTTCCCCTGATGGTACAGTGGATAAGAATCTGCCTGCCAGGGCAGGGGAAAGAGGTTTGATCCCTGGTCTGGGAAGATTCTGCATGCTGCTGAATGACTCAGCTCATGAACCGCAACTACTGAAGCCCCCTGTGTCTGGAGCCCTTGCTCTGCAATGAGAAGCCCACACGTGGAAACAGAGTGCCCCTGATTGGGGCTGCAACTAGAGAAAGCCCATCGGCAGCAGTGAAGACCCAGTGCAGCCAAATAAATAATAAATAAATAAAACAAATCATAAAACAACACATTAAAAGCTATGGTTGATAGAAGTTTATATTTTAAATCATTTTGCTTTAGTTATTATTCAACTTTATTCAATCATTTTTTTTCAAGATTAGTGGACATGTATTTAGAGACTATTCTAGTAAAAATTCAAGTCATTTTTTATTTTTATGACACTGAACAGTTTACACTGAAAAGTTATGTAAACCTCTGAATTCTAAAAGGAAAATGTTAAGAAAATGCTGTTCTATAAAATCAAATTTTAAATTCGAGATTGCCAAATATCATGAAAGATCTGCCTAATCTATAATTCAAATAATTGAAATTCAGTTGAAGCTGTGGAAAGAAATGTGTGAAGTATAAAAGTATTAATTTTACCATGTAGTTAAATGAGGGAATGAAATGGTTGTACTGAATTTCTAAGTCAAGTAACATTGACTACTCAAACATCTTCCAGGCCTCCCCACCCCCACCCAATACAACCCTCTACAGCTGCTGGATTTGTGGGATCTTAACTCTCTGACCAGAGATTGAACCTGGACCCCAGCAGTAAACACTGAATCCTAACCACTGGACCTCCAGGGAAGTCATTCCCCTAAGCATTGTTTTCTTAAAAATCTTTAAAAGTAAATGACTATTAATCCATTTAAGGTCAGTGAATATATAATATTATAAATATGATAAGTATATAATTTAAATAAAAAATTTTTAAAAATAACCTTGTCTTAAAATTATGGAACGTTTGTGTGGGAAGGTTTTTGTCTTTTTTTTTTTTTGATGTAAAAGAGATTTGAAGAAAACTTAATGGAAGTATTGTTATCCAACACTATCATTTAAGAATTACTTTTCAGGGAAAGCAAAATCTTTCAGTATTTCTATTTAAATAACTTACTCTCCTAAAAATAAAATTCTAATCACAAGTGTCTGTGAAAACTATAAATTTTCTCTTCTATACTTTGCCTATGATAAAATGTCAAAATAAAAGTAAAGTGAGTCTTTTTAAAAAAATGAGTACATATAAAGGGCTTTTAATTTATCATTTTGTTACTTTGGGCATGTATTTTTCCTTTTTCCTCAGTTTTCTGTCTCAGCTCATAAACACCCAAATTTCCTTCAATGCCTGTTCCAAACACCACTTCTCTAAGAAGTGCATTTTTGTTTTTGTGTTATTTCTTCTGATCTCTTCCCTACTTGTGCACTTTGTACGCTTAACTCATATTATATTCTGTCGTATATTGCCAAATCCTCTGGAAGAGTGTTTGTGCCTTCCTCAATTTTGTGTCACCTGTGGGATTAAGTACAGACCTTACCTGCATAAATACCTTCAGTTCAGTTCAGTCGTTCAGTCGTGTCCGACTCTTTGCGACCCCATGAATCGCAGCACGCCAGGCCTCCCTACCAATCACCAACTTCCAGAGTTCACTCAGACTCACGTCCATCGAGTCAGTGATGCCATCCAGCCATCTCATCCTCTGGCGTCCCCTTCTCCTCCTGCCCCCAATCCCTCCCAGCATCAGAGTCTTTTCCAATGAGTCAACTCTTTGCATGAGGTGGCCAAATTACTGGAGCTTCAGCTTTAGCATCAAGTCTTCCAAAGAAATCCGAGGGCTGATCTTCTTCAGAATGGACTGGTTGGATCTCCTTGCAGTCCAGGGGACTCTCAAGAGTCTTCTCCAACACCACAGTTCAAGAGCATCAATTCTTCGGCGCTGAGCCTTCTTCACAGTCCAACTCTCACATCCATACATGACCACAGGAAAAACCATAGCCTTGACTAGATGGACCTTAGTCGGCAAAGTAATGTCTCTGCTTTTGAATATGCTATCTAGGTTGGTCATAACTTTTCTTCCAAGGAGTAAATGTCTTTTAATTTCATGGCTGCAGTCACCATCTGCAGTGATTTGGAGCCCCCAAAAATAAAGTCTGACACTGTTTCCCCATCTATTTCCCATGAAGTGATGGGACCAGATGCCATGATCTTCGTTTTCTGAATGTTGAGCTTTAAGCCAACTTTTTCACTCTCCTCTTTCACTTTCATCAAGAGGCTTTTAGTTCATCTTCACTTTTTGCCATAAGGGTGATGTCATCTGCATATCTGAGGTTATTGATAGTTCTCCCGGCAATCTTGATTCCAGCTTGTGCTTCTTCCAGTCCAGCGTTTCTCATGATGTACTCTGCATATAAGTTAAATAAGCAGGGTGACAATATACAGCCTTGACGTACTTCTTTTTCTATTTGGAACTAGTCTGTTGTTCCATGTCCAGTTCTAACTGTTGCTTTCTGACCCGCATATAGATTTCTCAAGAGGCTGGTCAGGTGGTCTTGTATTCCCATCTCTTTCAGAATTTTCCACAGTTTCTTGTGATCCACACAGTCAAAGGCTTTGGCACAGTCAATAAAGCAGAAGTAGATGTTTTTCCGGAACTCTCTTGCTTTTTCAATGATCCAGCAGATGTTGGCAATTTGATCTCTGGTTCCTCTGCCTTTTCTAAAATCAGCTTGAACATCAGGGAGTTCACAGTTCACGTATTGCTGAAGCCTGGCTTGGAGAATTTTGAGCATTACTTTAAATACCTTCCCTTACCTAAATAAACATTTGCTGAATTAAAAATGCTGAATATGTACGGTTTTCCCCTCCTCTATAAAAGGATTTGTGCTGTCTATTGATGTAAACCACTCTCCTTATTTTACGTAGACCCACAAACTCCAGAGCGAAGTTCAGCCTGCGACATGACTCAGCAAAGCTGTCCGGGCTTGGTAGCTTCTACATAGTGGAAGGAAGTTTGTCCCAGCCACGCCAGGTGGCAGTGTGGCCCACGGCTGCATGGCCATCAGGAGGAAAAACAATGCAGTGATATTACAAAGAAAACGTCTGAAAATAATATAACACAAAAGGGATAAATGAACTCAAATTTCTATGTTTTAATCAGAGCTCCCAAGATCTGTGTGATTTATATGATAGCTGCTGACAGGGAAAAGTGAAAAAAGGAAGTTTGTTATTTTTGCTGCCAACAGGTACACAGAGAATTGATAAATATGTATCCTAGCAAACAAGAGTAAATATTTGTATTACATAAGGGAATAGAAGTGACCATATTGAAATTTATTGCTATTATATGATTTTTTAAATATGAGAATAGCTGTTAAAGGCACAATTACTCTTTGGGATTCAAGTTGTCAGGACTATGCTACCTATCAAAAATTAAGAGATTAATCTAATTGTCTTGAAGTAGCTTTTTATTTTTAAAGTTATAAAATGGTTGAGTTCTGGTGCAGGTTAATGATTTATGCAAAATGTTTTCCATACATGTATTATTGTCTTAAAGTTGGGATTATAACTGAAGTCCCTCTGAATTTGGGATATAGTGGGATAAGGCATAATTGGATTATTCTGGTATCTACCATATTCTTCCATGAAGTAGCAGTCTGCAACGCTTGGCAAGTTATTATCATGTCTATATTTCGGTTGGTTTTCTGAGTACCTGTTGCAACTGTAAGATATAGGAAGTCACATCAACAGAGAGAAGTCTCTCCTTCAGGTGTTACTGTGGACATTTGTTATTTAGGGCATTTCTTATTACCTATCATCTTATGAGCCTTCTTCTAATGTTTGGAAAACTTCCTGTCTTATGAGTTCCACTTGCCCAGGTTGAAGTAGAAAACTAACTTTGCTGTAAGGGCACTGGTGTGTATGGCCTGGATTCCAACAATCAGATGCTGTCACACATGTCTTTGATCATCAGCGAGCAATGGAGAAAGGGGACTTCTAAAACTTGTCATCTGGCAAGTATGGCAACAATAGTATTGGGTTCTATAGAGGCATCACTGCAGAGTTTCTGGCATCTACTGAGCATCACCAGCATGAGTTGGACATCTGTGCAAGTCAAGGTGGAGGCACCAACCAGTGGTACCAGGGGTGTCTGAGCTGCAGGGGCCACTACAGAATAACTGGACATCGTTCCTGTCTGCTCAGCACCCAGACTTGGTTCTCAAACCCTCTTGACACTTCTGTGAGCTACCTCTGCTCACATGCACGAGTGCTGAGTCGTTTCAGTCGTGTCCAACTCATTTCAACCCTATGGACTGTAGCCTGTCAGGCTCCTCTGTCCATGGGATTCTCCAGGCAAGAATACTGGAGTGGGTTGCCATGCCTTCTTCCAGGAGATCTTCCCAATCCAAGGACTGAATCCATGTCTCATTATGTCTCCTGTATTCCAGGATTGTTCTTTACCACTAGCGGCACCTGGGAAGCCCGTGAGATTCATACAGCCTTTAATTAATTTTTTTCCACTTAAACCTTCCAAGGTGGACCCTGGAAGGGTCCTTTTTTAAGGATCCTTAAAAAAGGGTGACCTTTTTAAAGTTCTTTGTCACTTAAAAAATCTTGATAGAAACAAGGAGTGATAGAACATACTCTTTTTTTCTTGGGGTTTCCCCAGGTGGTACTAGTGGTAAAGAACCTGTCTGCTAATGCAGGAGATGTAAGAGACATGGGTTCAATCCCAAGTTAGGAAGATCCCCTGGAGCAGGGCATGGCAACCCATTCTTATATTCTTGCCTGGGAAATCCCATGGACAGAGAAGCCTGGTGGGCTACGGTTCATGGGGTTGCAAAAAGTCGGACATGACTGAACGACAACACTTTCATTTTTTTCCTAGACATAAATTTTGGGAAAAGTTGTAAAAACTTAATTGTTTTATAAGTTCAGGGAAAGTTTTATATCAAACCAAGTAAGGAAAAAAGAAAGCCTACAATATCATAATATAATAGAATAGAATATTATAATCTGGAACTGATAAAGATTGAACAAATGAGATAAAGCAACCAAAACTGAGTTAACAAGAAGTCATTTTAACATTTATATTTATAAGTAAAATGCTTTTTATAAATAAGAAGGAAATAGAGGACCTAATGTTGCCAATTCCAGAATCTTTGTGGATTCTGCAAATCTATTCAGTTTCTTCTTGGCTTCTTCCACTACTGGTTTAGGATTGAGCTTTCTTTAGATTCTTTCCCATTTATCAAGCTTTCAAAATTATGCTGCAATTGTCCCTTTTTTTTCCTTTGTCCTTGTGGTTTTGAGTGCTTTAAAAATGTTCTTTTTAATGTTTCAGTGTAGATTTGGGAGGAGTTGAATAAATAGAAATTTACCTGAAGAAAAGAAAATAAAGGGGAAATAATCTTAATGTTCAGAACTAGGAATTTTAATGTTCGTACTAGGCACCCCACCGGAGAAGGCAATGGCACCCCACTCCAGTACTCTTGCCTGGAAAATCCCATGGACGGAGGAGCCTGGTAGGCTACAGTCCATGGGGTCGCTAAGAGTCGGACACGACTGAGTGACTTCACTTTCACTTTTCACTTTCATGAACTGGAGAAGGAAATGGCAACCTACTCCAGTGTTCTTGCCTGGAGAATCCCAGGGACGGGGGAGCCTGATGGGCTGCTGTCTATGGGGTCGCACAGAGTCAGACACGACTGAAGCGACTTAGCAGCAGCAGCAGCAGCAGGAAACACTCTAACTTGATATCAAAGAGTAATTTAGCAAAGTACCAGTCTTTTAGCAAAGCAAAATAGAAGACTTGCTTTTTGTTTGACCAGTACCCTGTTTCTTTTCTAGTTATAGAATCCCTCTTTATTATGGGAAAGCCTTGGCATGGGATTATTTATGAGAAGATAAGAAATAACTGTTGAAGAAAGTGAGGCAGAGGATTAACCAAGGCCATTAGGTAGTACCAAGGACCACCATGTGTGTGTGTGAGTGTGTGAAGTGTGTGTGAAATCGCTCAGTCATGTCCGACTCTTTGCGACCCCGTGGACTGTAGCCCACCAAACTCCTCTGTCCATGGGATTCTCCAGGCAAGAGTACTGGAGTGGGTTGCCATTTCCTTCTCCAGGGGATCTTCCCGACCCAGGGATCGAACCCAGGTCTCCCGCATTGCAGGCAGACGCTTTAACCTCTGAGCCACCAGGGAAGCAAGGACCACCATAGTGTCATGAATTTAAAATGAATTCAGTCCTGCTAGTTGTGTGGTTTCTTTCCAACCATGCTCAGCTGATTAGGTGTGGGTGTGGAGCAGGTAGAATAATTTCGTGTGGGATACTGTTCAGCCAGTTGAAGTGCAGGGCAAAAATAGCGAAGGATGCAAGAGAGTGATTCTAAAGATAGACAATGGACTCTTAGTGCGATAAGGGAGAAAAGGAGGGCACGAGGTAGGTGAGGGAGAATGAAAAGCTAGAAGGCCCACTGGCGTCAGTACATAGATAATTTACAGAGTGAATGGGAGAAAGTGGTTGTCAGAGAATGGAATCACTGACATTGAGATTAAAAAAAGGCTTTTTGGTAAAAAAGAGATATTGTTCATCCATTTTCAATAATACTCTTTCTTTAAATAAAAAATATTTAATTTATAATAAAATTCACATATCTTAAGTATGTGGGTTGATGACTTGACCAATATATGTACCTATGTAATTGCCAGGTGGCTCAGTGGTAAGGAATCCACCAGCCAATGCAGGAGATGCAAGAGATGCGGGTTCAGTTCCTGGGTCAGGAAGATCCCCTGGAGAAGGAAATGGCAACCTCCTCCAGTACTCTTGCCTGGAGAATCCCATGGACAGAAGATGGGCCATAGTCCACAGGGTTGCAAAAAGCTGGACATGACAGAGTGACTGAACGCCCAGTCATACGTAATTACAATCAAAATTAAGATATAGAAGACTGCCATCTTTCCAAGTTAAGATTTATAATGAATTTACTGGAACTTCTCTTTCCTGCATGCTTAAATACTCAGCTGAATCTCTGGGATATACTGAGTCAATCAGCAAATTTTTAAGAAAGCAATCAAGATTCCAAAATGTCTCATCACAAAATTAGGAATTACATAAAGATAATTGAAGTAAAAGACAAAGAACACATTGTTCTCTTGGCTCATTTCATTTCTCCCCAACAATGAATTTTCATGAGTCGCTTGGACAATTAAGGTAAATTGGTATTTTAAAGTCTGTGATTATTTGTGACAGGGATACAATATTTGTAGGCTTTTGTTTGTATATTTATACTGATTATCTATGAGCAACTGTGAGTAAAACACCTTCTGTTTTAGAACAGCTCATTTAGAATAGTACTTGCCAAACATCACTTTGATGTAACATTATATGTAAAACGCAAGGGCTTTAATGACTTGCTTTAAAATATTTAATTGAGAAGAGGAAATTAAAAAAATGGAGGGAATATGATCTTAGAGCACAATATAAATATCTTCTATGACTTTGGGGGGAAGAATCTGTTAGAGTAAGTTTTCTGAACACCTTAAGCTTATGTCTTCAAGAGCTGCCTTTTTTCTTTTAACAAGTGATATAAGACTCTTTTTAAACTTAAACTTGGGGAGAGGGACCAGATCGGGGAGGGGATTAAGAGTTACAAATTACTATGTATAAAATTTAAAAAGCTAGAGGGATGTACTGCACAGCACAAAGAATATAGCCAATATTTTATAATAACTTTCAGTTCAGTTCAGTTCATTTTAGTTCAGTTGTTCAGTCATGTCTGACTCTTTGCACCCCATGAATCGCAGCACGCCAGGCCTCCCTGTCCATCACCAACTCCCAGAGTTCACTCAGACTCACGTCCTTCGAGTCTGTGATGCCATCCAGCCATCTCATCCTCTGTCATCCCCTTCTCCTCCTGCCCCCAATTCCTCCCAGCATCAGAGTCTTTTCCAATGAACCATCTCTTCGCATGAGGTGGCCAAAGTACTGGAGTTTCAGCTTTAGCATCATTCCTTCCAAAGAAATCCCAGGACTGATCTCCTTCAGAATGGACTGGTTGGATCTCCTTGCAGTCCAAGGGACTCTCAAGAGTCTTCTCCAACACCACAGTTCAAAAGCGTCAATTCTTCGGCGTTCAGCCTTCTTCACAGTCCAACTCTCACATCCATACATGACCACAGGAAAAACCATAGCTTTAAATGGAGTATAATCCATGAAATTATTGAATCACTATGTAGTACACTTGATATGCTTAGTTGCTTAGTCATGTCTGACTCTTTGCGACCCCATGGACTGTAGCCCACCAGACACCTCTGCCTGTAGGGATTCTCCAGGCAAGTATCCTGGAGTGGGTTGCTGTGCCCTCTTCCAGGGGAATCTTCCCAGGCCAGGGATCAAACCCAGGTCTCCTGCACTGCAGACGGATTCTTTATCGTCTGAGCCACCAGGGGAGCCCAGTACACTTGAAACTAATATAATATTGTAAATCAACTATACGTCAATCAAAAATGAAATATTAGATTTCCTGCCATCTTAGTAGAACATATAGAATATAATCTGCATGTCCTACAGGTGATAACCATGCACATCAGTTTATCTAGGGATGTTATCTTTGAAATTTCTTAAAATTCATAGAGACCAAGGTGATCAGAGGAGGGAGCAACATAGAAACTTAGGGCCAACTCTCAATGGCATCTTCCTCCTCTTTCCTCCCGTCCTCCGCCCTCCCACACCCATTTGCTTCTAACCTATCCATTTCAACTTAGGAAGGCTGAGGGTTGATTTAGGGAACCCGATAGACTTGGTGACCCCTTTACTAGCTTCAGTTTACATTCTTTGACATTTTGGTTTTGAAGGCTCAAGGGAGACCCTAAATGCTTTCATGCAGGAGTCAAGTGCTAATAATCACAGGCCTTCTCAATTTTGTTCCTATAGGTCTCCCAGTTAATTAAACATAGCAAAAGCCTAGCTGCTGGGGACAGGGTACATTACTGGACTAGATCTGTGTACTTTAAAATTTTGCAGTTATGAGATGAATAAATTCTGGGAATCTAATGTACAGTATGGTGACATGGTGACTATAGTTAATAATGTGTGTGTTCTCAGTTGCTCAGTTGGGTCTGACTCTTTGCACCCCCATGGATTGTAGCCTGCCAGGCTCTTCTGTCCATGAAATTTTTCAGGCAAGAATACTGGAGTGGGTTGCCATTTCCTACTCCAGGGAATCTTCCCAACTCAGGGATCAAACCTGCATCTCTTGCGTCTCCTGCATTGGCAGGTAGATTCTTTCCCATCATGCCACCTGGGAAGCCCCTAATAGTTAACAATACTGTATTATAAACTTGAAATTTGATGAACCTGTAGATCTTACATGTTCTCACCACACACACACACAAGTGGTAACTGTGTGACATGATGGATGTGTTAAATAACTTGATTGCGGTAATCAACTCACAATGTGTACAAATATTGAATCATCACATTGCACACCTTATATACTTGTTTCTCAACTGTACCTCATAAAGATGTGGGGAGATGTTCTGTGAACTTAAAAGTGTAGGAAAAACCTGGTTGGCCCACTCAAAATTTGGTATTTATTTTTTTCTGTTTGTCTCTTGTATTCGAAGCAGATCCTGAGATTTAAGGACTCAATAAAAGTACAGTTGGTCCTCTGTATCCATGGATTCAGATGGAAAATGTTTGAAAAAAATTTCAGATACTTCCCAAGAGCAAAACTTAAATCTGCTGCAGGTCAACAATGACTTACATACCATTTACATTGTCTTGTGTGTCAGTCAATCAGTTGTGTCTGACTCTTTCTGACCCCATGGACTGTAGCCCACCAGGTTCCTCTGTCCATGGGATTTTCCAGGCAAGGATACTGGAGTGGGTTGCCATTTCCTTCTCCAGGGGATCTTCCTGACCTAGGGATCGAATGTGGGTCTCCCACATTGCAGGCAGATGCTTTACCATCTGAGCTACTAGGGAAGCCCAAAAAGTTTGTTTAGTTTAGTTTTTGTATGAAAATCGCTCAGTTGTGTCCGACTCCATGGAATTCTCCAGGCCAGAATACTGGATTTGGTAGCCTTTACCTTCTGGAGAAGATCTTCCAGACCCAGGGATCGAACCCAGGTCTCCCGCATTACAGGCAGATTCTTTACCAGCTGAGCCACAAGGGAAGCCCCCACATTGTATTAGATACTATAAGTAGTCTAAAGATGAACTAAAGTACTCAGGAGTGTGTGCGTAGGTTATATGCAAATAGTATGCCATTTTATATAAGGACTTGAACATCTGTGGACTTTGGAATCTGCAAGGGTCCTAAAACCAATCCCCTCATACCGAAGGAGGACTGACTGCAGTTTAATTGGCAGGTGAAGGCAGGGCCATGTGGGCTTGAAAGAAGAAGCTGAAGTTGATCAAAAGAGTTGTGTTTATTGAGTTGGTTACCCTCCCCATCCCTGCCCTGGGCAGCTGAATTTCAGTCCACAGCTGAGCCCATGCCAGCAGAGTCCCCGCAATCTTGAGCTGATGAAGTTGATGGAATGCTAGCATCTCTGTACTTTCTACTTGCCCACGTGGGGCACTGTGTGCATAAGTGGCGGGAGAAGGCCCTTAGGGACAGAAATGGGGGTCCTGGTAAGGTGGAAGGAAGTCATGTTAAAAGATAAACTGAGCTCTGTTAAAACTAAGAGTTTGAGCAAAAAATTGATATGGCAATGACGCTGCAAGTGGTTTTCTAGCCACTCCAGCTGGAGCTGGAGGGAGACTTTTATGGAGAAAGGCAGAAGCAAACTAAGGACATAATTGATTGGCTATGGCATAAAGCATTTTCGGCTGTTTATGATCTGTCACCTGTAGGTTTCCATTTCGTAACCTTGACATGGTTACAGGCTTAGATTTTGGTTTGCCTATGCTGGCTCCATGACATTAAAGCCTTAGTCTAATGGCCTCCCTGCTTAACCAATTTAACAGGTTGTATGCACTGAAGTGATGCTGGCAAGGGTGTGTCGATGGGCCACCAACAGCGTCCAATGCAGCTGGAGGCCGTCACATGAGAATGCTATGATCTGTAGACTTGCATTTGAAAACAAATTGTCAGCCTAAATAAAGAGGTAAACTGAGGCAAGTTTAAATGGCCAGACATAGAGTTCACTCTGGAATAAAAGAGGAATTGTAATTTAGGAAATGCAAATTGCAGCTAGCTTTAAGCATGTCTGTTGAGGATTTGGGGCCGACCGTATTTATGGAAAAGGTATATGAAGAGCAGGTCATCCAGCCAAAGTCCAAGCAGTAAGTCCATTGGCTTGAGTATGACAAGAGATTCTTGGTGGATGTTTATTGGTCAGAAAATAAGTTTCCATTCTTCTGTAAATCAGGCTTCTAGGGGAAATCATTATTCCTGTTATAAAGTTTCATTTTCCTGAGGGTCCATGCATGAGATTTTCCATTTCACATATTCTGGTTCCAGTTTGGATTGAAATCCTTTCACAAAATTAAGAGACAATTATGACTTGAGCTATATTAACATCTGGAAACATTAGTCTACAATGTTTCTGGAGGAAAAAAACCTAACTGCTATTCACATTCCACCTGTGTGTGTGCATGCTAAGTCTTTTCAGTTGTGTCCCACTCTTTGCAACCACACGGACTATAGCCCACCAGGTTCCTCTGTCCGTAGGATTCTCCAGGCAAGAATACAGGAGTAGGTTTCCACACCCTCCTCCAGGGGATTTTCCTAACCAGGGATCGAACCCTCATCTCTTACATTTCCTGCATTGGCAGGTGGGTTTTTTTTTTACCACTAGTGCAACCTGGGAAACCCTTACATTCTACTTACCTATGGTTTATTTCTCACATAAGTTATCCAGTGAATTGTCTAACACAACCTTGTCTCCATTTTTGTAATAGTTTACTGCCAGTTTGAATTTCTTCTCTCTTGAATAGTCAGATAGGATAGGATAAGCAAGAGGAAATTGATTTTCTAGTGTGAGTTTACTCAACTCCTTCAAATTAGACAACTTTTAAAATTATAAAGTAATAATTCTGAAAAATATTCTAAGTCAAACACTCAGTTCAGTTCAGTTCAGTCGCTCAGTTGTGTTCGACTCTTGGCCACCCCATGGAGAGCAGCATGTCAGGCTTCCCTGTCCATCACCAACTCCCCAGAGCTTGCTCTAACTCATGTCCACTGAGTCGGTGATGCCATCCAACCATCTCATCCTCTGTCCTCCCCTTCTCCTCCCATCTTTAATCTTTCCCAGCATCAGGGTCTTTTCCAATGAGTCAGTTCTTCCCATCAGATTTACAAAAACTTCATTACTGTCTTTATAAGATGATGTTCAACTGTGGGAACAGTGAGTACAGATAAGTAGGAATTCTGTTTCATGTAGTGGGAAGCTTTTTGTTGGAGCATCTTTTTATAACAGATGTTTTCAATGGCTCTTGCATTACAACACTCCTGAGAGGAAAGGATGGTTAATATTTATGCTAACGCACTGGATGGCTCAGCAGGTGAAGAATCCACCTGCAATGCAGGAGACAAGAGATGCGAGTTCGATCCCTGGGACGGAAAAATCCCGTGAAAAATGAAATGGCAATCCACACCAGTATTCTTGCCGGAAAAACCCCATGGTCAGAGGAGCCTGGCAGGCTACAGTCCAATGAGTCGCAAAGAGTCAGACACGACTGAGCGACTAACCACTCAGAAAAGAAAATTACTCCTGGATGTCACTGACTGTTTTGAGTCGAAGTCCAGCAAGAATCCTTCTGCCCAGTGTCACTCACTCCAGTAGGACAAGATCGAGTCCGGTTCAGAAGCAAAGAAAAGTTCTAGTATTGGAGAGGCAGGAGCTTGGCTCTTGAGCACAGCCTCTCCACACAAGCCCTGCGCAGGGCTGCTCTGAGGAGCTCCTGTGGTGGGGGGAGGGGAGAGGGCCGCGGCGCTCGCCCGCGCGGCGCAGGCGCTTTGCTCTCAGCACTTCCGACTGAGGTGCCGGGCGCAGCCATGTTGTATTGAGGTTCCGGGAGCACAGTGTGTGCGTGGACTTGAGGTGTTGGTGTGGCAGTTCTGCGCTGGAAACTCTTAAGGCCTCTGCATATGGCTCCCTAGAGGTATGTGGAACTAGTCTAAGCACAAAAGAAGAGGTTAAACTTTATCATCTAGATTCCATCTTGTTTTTACAGGAATATTCAGTGGGCTCAGTGGTCACAGAGATTCAGATATTTTTGTCTCCTAGCCTCCAATTCCCAATTAGTTTGCGAATGTATATATACATGTATATATATATAATTTGATTATTTTATTTTGTATGTGCAACTTTACTTCCATGGGTTGGGGAATTAGGGTCTGAGGTGAATTTCAAGCGTGAAAGCCACTTGTTGATCTGCAGTATTTACACAGTAAATCACATGGTTCTTGCTGTTCCCTTGGGAATTTGTCCGAAAATCATGAGGTATCAAATAATGTCTGGCCTTAGAAACCTCAAAAGTTCATTTGGGGTTGGTGAGTCTTAGAGCAAATGCCTGGTCTCTCCTGATCACCAGCTCCTCCCCCTCCCACTGAGCAATGATCTCAGTTATAGAGGCCCTACCTTAAAAACAACCCTTAATTATACAACAAAAATGAATGATTTAGAGTGCCAGTGGGTCCTAGTGTGCAAGTGCAAGGGTTGGGTGTATTTTGTTGTGTCACATACTCTTGGGAGTAGTTAGGGTTGTACAGCACAAGGACGGTAACACAATAATTGGGACGAATCATCCATTCTCAAACTTTTTGTCTTTAGGACCCTTTACCCTCTTAAAAATTATCGAAGAAACCAAAGAGCTTTTGCTTATGTGTGTTACATCAATTTATATTTACCATTTGAAAAGTAAAATAAGAAAAAAATCTAAGTATTGGGAAGCTGACAAGCTCATGGTAGAGAATATGAGTTTCTAATATTCTAATTTATTTTCAGAGATTGTTGTTGTTGTTCAGTTGCTCAGTCATGTCCAATTCTTTGCAAACCCATGGACTGCAGCATGCCAGGCTTCCCTGTCCTTCACCATCTCCTTAGTTTGCTCAAACTCATGTCCATTGAGTCAGTGATGCCATCCAACCATCTCATCCTCTGTTGTCCACTTCTCCTCCTGCCTTCAATCTTTCCCAGCATCAGGGTCTTCTCCATTGAGTAAGTTCTTTGCATCATGTGGCTAGAGTATTGGAGTTTCAGTTTCAGCATCAGTCCTCCCAATAAATATTCAGGACTGATTTCCTTTAGAATTGAGTGGTTTGATCTCCTTGCAGTCCAAGGGATTCTCAAGTGTCATCTCCAACACCACATTTTGAAGGCATCAGTTCTTCATCACTCAGCCTTTTTTATTGTCCAGCTCTCACATCCATACATGACAGCTGGAAAACCATAGCTTTGACTAATATGGACCTTTGTCAGCAAAGTGATGTCTCTACTTTTTAATATGCTGTCTAAGTTTGTCATAGCTTTTCTTCCAGCAAGCAAGCATCTTTTAATTTCATGGCTCTGGTCACTATCCACAGTGATTTTGGAGCCCAAGAAAATAAAATCTCTCACTGTTTCCATTGTTTCCCCATCTATTTGCCATGAAGTGATGGGACCAGCTGCTATGATCTTCGTTTTTTGAATGTTGAGTTTTAAGCCAGTTTTTTCACTCTCCGTTTCACCTTAATCAAGAGGCTTTTTAATTCCTCTTCAGTTTCTGTGATAAGGGTGGTGTCATCTGCATATCTGAGGTTGTTGATATTTCTCCCCACAATATGGATTGCAGCTTGTTGCTTCATTCAGCCCCGCATTTCACATGATGTACTCTGCATATAAATTAAATAAGCAGGGTGACAATATACAGCCTTGATGTACTCCTTTCCCAATTTGGAACTGTTGTTGTTCCATGTCTGCTTTTAACTGTTGCTTCTTGACCTGCATATGGGTTTTGTAGAAGGCAGGTCACGTGGTCTGCTATTCCCATCTCTTTAAGAATTTTCCTGTTTGTTTTGATCTACACAGTCAAAGGCTTTAGCATAGTCAATGAAGCAGAAGTAGATGTTTATCTGGAATTCTCTAGCTTTTCCTGTGATCTGAGTTTGTGATTGGCAACAAATGCTGTGTTCTTTTCTTTAAAGTGACTAGAAAGCAAAGTGAAAATGTCCACCAGTGCCCAAATCTGAATAACCATACTTTGTCAGTGTTTTTTCAAGATGATATGGAATTCCTTGAAAACAAGGTGTGTAGTTCAACTTGGAGCTTAAATACTCACACAGTTGTTTTCCTCTAGCCAACTGTTGTACTTTGGTATACAACAAAAGTGCTTTATGAGTACTTTCCATTTTGTAACATAGAATATTAAAAAGAAATGTACTCTAAGCTTGAGAACTAACAACTTTCAGTGCTTTTCCCAGGGAATTCTTATATAAAAGTGGCTTTTTAAAACTCTGACTACATGGCAATGAATTATACAGCAACTGCTAGAATAGTTTGGTGCACTGCCTTGATTGGTGCTAAGGCAACAGCCGCTTCACCCACTTAGCTTTTGCATCATTAGTGCAGATGTTGATACAGTGAAAACAGCAAATATCCGTTTAGGATTATTATGTAAATAATTTTGACCATGTAGTTCCCTTGAAAGGATCTGGGAATCTCCAAGAGCTGGTAGATCATACTTTGAGAATCACTAATTTAATTTGAGATGCTATCATTCAAAAAAAGATTTACTGAATCCTTGTTATTGCCAGGCACTTCTGTGTGCATGGCACATGTTGGTAGACAAAACAAGGAGCGCTGCCTTCATGGAGATTATTTTCTTGCTGGGGTGGTGGCAAACAGTAAGACAGTAGATATAATCAATAGGTGTCTTAGGAGATGGATCAGGAGATGATAAGTGCTATGGAAAAAAAAATAGAGCAAGGTAAGGGTGATTGAGAGTGCTGGTAGGTGACAAGGAGCAGGTGGAAATTTTAGATTTTATGGAAAGGTGATATATGAGCAGTCTTACAAGAGGTGAGGGAATTAGCCATGTAGCTAACTGGTGGAGGAATGTTTCAGTCACGGGACCAGAGTATGCTTGGCATGGTCAAAAAAGCACAAGGAAGCCTGTAAGTGGGGGAGGTGCAAAGGCCTAAGATATGTGGTTAGAAAAGGAAAGGGAGGAACAGATTGTGTAGAAATGGGAGGTACTGGAGGCTTTAAAAGGTTACTTTTCTGCTGTGTTGAGGATAAACTGTATGAGACAAGGTCAGAAAATAGAGATTAATTAAGAGGTATATGTAGTAATCCCGATGAGATAAAAGTGGGTGGGGACAGAGTTATAGATGTGGAACTGGTGAGGAGGGAGAATGGTAGAACTTGCTAATGGTTTTGAAGTGGGTGTAAGAGATAACATGTAAGAATTAAAGATTTTAAAATTTAAAAAATAAAAAAAAATTAAAAAAGAAAAAAAAAAAAAAGAAAAAAAAAAAAAAAGAAGTTAAAGGTAGCTTCGAAACTTTTGGCCTGAGCAACTGAAAAGAGAGTGTAGTGTACCTCATACAAAAATTAACTCAAAACTTACTGTAGATTTCAGTGTCAAGTTATAAAACTTTTGGAGGAAAATACAGAAGAAAGTCTTCATGATCATAGGCAAAGAGTTCTTAAACATAACACAATAAGTATGGCCCATAAAAGAAAAAAAATCAGTTATTGGACTTCATCAAAATTAAAAATATTTGCTCTTTGAAAAGATACTGTTAAGAGAATAAAAATTATGTCATAGCATGGAAAAATTACTTGAAAATTATTCAGTTGCTTGCATATTTCTATCCAGAATATATTTAAAAATGTTTAAACTCAACAGGAAGAAAACAAACAATTCACTTTTGAAAACAACAGGGATTTGAACAGTTACTTCAGCAAAGATGGCAGGAAAGCACATGAAAGGATGCTTCACATCTTTAGTCATTAAGGAAATGCAAATTAAAGCCCCTGAGAGAGGATGGAAGGAAGATTCCAGTAACTAGTAGAAGGAGAGTAGGTATGGATGAGTGCAGACTAGGTGCTATTCAGTTCAGTTCAGTCGCTCGGTCGTGTCCGACTCTTTGCGACCCCATGAATGGCAGCATGCCAGGCCTCCCTGTCCATCACCAACTCCCGGAGTTCATGCAGACTCACATCCATAGAGTTGGAGATGCCATCCAGCCATCTCGTCCTCTGTCATCCCCTTCTCCTCCTGCCCCCAGATCCCTCCCAGCATCAGAGTCTTTTCCAATGAGTCAACTCTTCCCATGAGGTGGCCAAAGTATTGGAGTTTCAGCTTTAGCATCATTCCTTCCAAAGAAATTCCAGGGCTCATCTCCTTCAGAATAGACTGGTGGGATCTCCTTGCAGTCCAAGAGACTCTCAACAGTCTTCTCCAACACCACAGTTCAAAAGCATCAATTCTTCAGCACTCAGCTTTCTTCATAGTCCAACTCTCACATCCATACATGACCACTGGAAAAACCATAGCCTTGACTAGATGGACCTTAGTCGGCAAAGTAATGTCTCTGGTTTTGAATATGTTCTCTAGGTTGGTCATAACTTTTCTTCCAAGGAATAAGTGTCTTTTAATTTCATGGCTGCAATCACCATCTGCAGTGATTTTGGAGCCCCCCAAAATAAAGTCTGACACTGTTTCCACTGTTTCCCCACCCATTTCCCATGAAGTGATGAGACCAGCTGCCATGATCTTCGTTTTCTGAATGTTGAGCTTTAAGCCAACTTTTTCACTCTCCTCTTTCACTTTCATCAAGACTTTTTAGCTCCTCTTCACTTTCTGCCATAAGGGTGGTGTCATCTGCATATCTGAGGTTATTGATATTTCTCCCAGCAATCTTGATTCCAGCTTGTGTTTCTTCCAGCCCAGCGTTTCTCATGATGTACTCTGCATAGAAGTTGAATAAACAGGGTGACAATATACAGCCTTGACATACTCCTTTTCCTATTTGGAACCAGTCTGTTGTTCCATGTCCAGTTCTAACTATTGCTTCCTGACCTGCATATAGGTTTCTCAAGAGGCAGGTCAGGTGGTCCGATATTCCCATCTCTTTCAGAATTTTCCACAGTTTATTGTCATCCACACAGTCAAAGGCTTTGCACCTAAGCAAATTTGCTGGCTGTTCCTGGTGAAGAACTTCCTGTGTTTCGATTAGAAATAATGAAAAGGGAAGTAGGTGTAAAACCTGAAGAACTTACCCTTTCCAATATTTTGAAATGGAAACACACACACACACATATACAACACATATGCATTTTGTATTTGAGTGTGTGTATATGTCTGTGTATACATAATAAACTTCTAGTACGAAGAGGAGAACTTTCAGGCAATATAAAAGACAAATGTGAAGAACAGGTTTTTGATGTATCTCTGCTCTTGATACAACATAGTTGGGGAGAACAGAGATAAATGATTGATTTTTCCAGAGTGTGTTTAAACAACAGGAAGTTTTGATTTCCTCTGGAAGAGAAACTTGCTGTATGTTCTACCTGTTCTTTGAAGAATGTTGAAGCCTTGGCAACTAGCTCTTGGGTAACTATGATCGGCAGTGCAGGCTTCTTTTCTTAAGATCACAGGTTGCCCTTTATTTCTTCAGCTGCAGTTTTGTGCTGTTATTTTTCCCTCTCCATCTGATTCATTCTGAGTCATGGGGAGCACACTCTCATTGTGATGGGGTACACTGCAGAGAGAGCTGCCTTGCTTGTTCTGCACCATTAAATGCTTGAGTCTTCGTATAAGAAATAATTTGGAGAGTCACGACACAGGGGAAAAAAAATGGGAGTATGAGGATTCTGCCTGAAAAGGCAGGATTAGTAGAAATGAGATTGACTAAGAGAGTTTTCTGTTGTTTTCCTAGGGAAAAAAAATAATGAACTAATGTTTGTGAAATCTCTGTGTGTCATGATTCTCAAACAACCAAATAGCTTTTAACGGTGGCATTCTCTCCTGATGAAAGATTCCATTTGAGCATGCCAGGTTCCTAGGCAGGTGATGTAGGCTGGGGGGAGGGATCACCTTAGTGGCAGAACAGCATTACCAAATGTCACATCTCCTTGGTCATTAGTCTTCCCCATACATATTCGTCTAATCCCTCAGTGGGGAGTTGAAGGATGTCATCCAGTCTCACCAAAAAGACATGATTTTCCAGGATGTGGGAGGCTTCTGTTCATTAAGCTGAAGCTGAGTGTACCTTGATGAGTTTAATCTGAGCATAATGACCCTGAACTCAGTGGGAGTTACTTCCCAGGATATAGGACAAGGGCAGTATACCTTGAGGATATTGAAAGCTGGAATAGGAGGGAAGTGTGGTACATTTCTCTTCTTTCCTCCTTCTTTCTGTGCTTAATACAGTTATTTCAAATGTAAGTATGATACATTTAGAAGATGGAGACAATGAATCAAAAATCACTCTTTGACCTCTCTTTTGCCTCAAAGCATTGAAATCTAATTTATTTGCTATAACAGTAATAATTCCCTTCACACGACTCAGGAACAATAGCACATAGTAAAATGACAGAAAATGCAATTTATTGCATTAATGGTGAGCAATTGGAACAAAACATTGATTTAGAAATCATTCTGTGTGTAATTATGTGTGTGCTTTGTGTTAAAAAAATACATAAAATGGAAGGATGTGAGGGAATAAAACATCTTTTCATTAGTATCATATGATCTTTTTGCTTGAGAATCTTCCTATAGTTATAAGTTATAAAAAAGCATATTTGTCCCTGAAACTGTAGCTTGCAGTAAAATCCATTTTCAGCACTTCTGAATTCAGCTCACATAGCCTTCTTGTAGGCTGTAAGAAGGTTCAAGCTGTTCTAAAACAGTCATCACGATCCATTACACTTTGTTCCCTGCAGCTTTTGTTCCCGGTTGCATGTGATACTGTTGATTATGAAAGAAAATTTAAAATATATTCTGACTTTACATTTGGCAGGATTATAGTTTCACTTGTTCAAAGCATTCTTGACTATATTATACCTTCTAGAATATGGTATGAAAACCCAGGGCAAAGGTAACATTTCAAAAAAGGATATGTCAAATTAATATTCCTTTTTTGTTAATAGAATTATCTTAAGAGAAAAATACTTTGTGAGATTGTGAGTTTGTTCAAATGTGGGAAACAGAAGCCAATAATTTAAGCCTGAAAGATTTACTGCAAATACCTATATTACTGTAGCAAAAGCATTTTGCCTCGATATACAATAAAGAAATTTATCTTTAATTGGAGATTGTATTGATTTTTAATAATAAATTATATCACATTTAGTATATTAAAGTATGTTTAGAATATAAGTTTTTTCTTTTTGGATGTTGAATATTATAGAGAAAGATCTACTTTGAGATGTAACATATTTGAAGGGAAAACACATATTTTTATATTAGTTTATTCCTTCAAGCTCTAGGCAAAACTGAATGTTTTCTCCCAGGAACCTACTCCTGCTCCTTTTGGTCATTATTACTTAATATCTTCTGGTTATTAGATCTTCTTTGAGATCTTTTATACTTTCCTTCCTTATGTAATCAGTTACCGTGTCCTACCAAGTTGTCTTCTTTTTATTTTTTTTTAAAGTATAGTTGGTTTACAGTGTTGTGTTAGTTTCAGGTATACAGCAAAGTGATTCATATATTCATATGTATATGAATATATTTTTATATGCTCTTTTCAGATTCTTTCCCAGTATAGTTTATTATAAGATATTGAATATAGTTCTAAGTTTTCTCTTTTAAAAAGAAAATCCTTCAAAGAATCACAGATTTTTATGTCTTAGAAGAAAGTTTCTATAGTCCAGTTTTTTCAAGACTTATTTAAGTAACAGTACCTTTTCTCTGAATGATAGCTAGTCGCCCCCAAATTACTACTATCACTATTACTACTGCTGAATCTGATTTGGTTGAAGTAAGGGTAGGCATGAAGGTCATAGACCTCTATCTGTTTGGTCCATTTTTCTTGGCTGGCTGTCACCTTCAAAGATACTTTATTAAACAAAGGTCCAGAGATTAAGTGTCTTGTCCAAGATCGTTAAGCCAGCTAGTGCAGAGCTGGGACTAGAAGTTGCTACAATTTAGTGCCCTTTGGATCCATCACCCATAACTATTGCTATCACCACCAGAGACCTGGCTTATTGCAGTACATTCTTAGCTGTCTTTGATTTCTCCCCTTGTACAGCCTCATCTACAGAACAGAAGGTATTTTGTGTTCCTCGGTACAGCAAGCTATGGCTCTCCACTGCCTATACAAGCAAGCCCCAGTCTTTATGGGTTCACTTCAGGCTTCTCATAAGCCACTTACATTGTTTCCCAATCAAAAGCCACCATGCCAGCCTGTTTGCTTTCTTCACTGATCATTGAACTATCTCCAAGTCTTTTTTTTTTTTTTTTTAAATATATTCCCCTCTGCCTGGAATGCTGACTTTCCATTGAACATTCAAGGCTCAGATCAAGATCCCCGAAAGCCTGTCCTAACTATACATGTTCATAGTTACTCCTTTTGTCTTTTGGAGGATAGCATGTATTCTGTACCATTATTTTGGCTTTTAAATTTCAAATTGGTAAGGATATGTATTGTCCAGTCAGTAAAAATGTAAGTTCTGCTAGGACATGGACCATAGCTTATTCTGTATGCAGTACTGATGTAGTGCTGGGTGAGAACCAACTATATTTTATGAGTGAATTAAATTGAACTGAGGTGATGAAAAATTCTCCCTGCTCTTGATCACCACACAGGAATCTACTACAGCCTTTCTCACGTAGCAGATGATAAATATTTCATCCATTTCATCCTTTGTCCTTTCCCACTTTAAAAAATCGAATCTAAAAAGATTTTCTATTTGATCATACTCTGTAACTATGCCATCAACCTAATCATTAAGCATTCCTAGTTGAATATAACATGTCAATAATAATGTAAATATTTTATTGCAAATGCCTATTTTTATAAGTTCTCAGTAAATGTCTTTATACTTACATAGTACAATACACATGATACCTGTTCAAAAATTAAGATTCACATCAGAAGCCGTATTTGCTCCTAGAGCAGAGGCTGTCCACACCTCTCTCATATCCAGATGACAAACTCAGGCAGGACTCCAGGACTTGTTTACTTATACACCTACAATTAAAATTCAGAAGGCAGAGTTATATGAAATGAAAAATAGAGTCAGATGCTTATTGATTATTGGTTTGACAGTGAGAAATAGTTTTGATAATTAGGTTATGTGATGAGTATTCTTGATATACTTTGTTAATACCTTTCTTAAAAATATGCAAGCTGAAGACTTAAGTCAATTTATTGAAAGTTTAACAAAAGCAATATATATTAACAATATTGAATATAATTAACAATGTCTTAGTTTTCCCAACTTGTTCTTAGGCTATAGGAAATGATGCTAAATGAAAGCTTAAGAGATACAGTTAATAGTTATTTGATCAGTCTTAGAAAAAACTTTTTGATGTCTCTAATGATAGATAACAAATCTCTTCACAATTCAGGATGATTTCTGTTTCTTTGTTTTCAACAAAATTGAGGAATGTCTCATTAAGTTGTTAACTCGTGGACCACAAAAGTAATATTTGAAGGTGTGCCATTGTGTGGTTTTGGAATATAAAGTAAAAGATGTTCAGAGATGAATGACGTTTCTATAACAAATTTTGCTCCAATTCCATCTATTTATACATGTGAACAAAGGTTCTCAGAGCTCACAAAAACCACTTTATAATTGTTACTGAACCCAGTCTCATTGTAGCAATAAGTAATATTCATCCACTAAAACGTGTATTGAGATAACAAAATCCTCATCTACTCCATTAATGAAAGAATTTCTAAATTCTTTCTTTTATGTTTAAAATCTATATTATATTGCTTTTGTTAAACTCTCTATTAGTAATAATTATAATCATGATTCAGTCTAGGAGGAAAAATTCTGGAAAGATGAAACCGCATCAGGAAAAGATTTTCAAGAATGAAAATACTTTACATGAAGATATTCTGTAGGAAAGCTGGAATGGAAACAAGTTCAAGGAGAATAAAGAATGATACAACATTTCTACAGTATCAACAAGTGTTGACAATCAGCTTGTTCATATAAATATATATATATTGATGCATGGTATTTGGGTATTAATACAGCAGCTTTGGTATTTATATATTTTTGATATAGTAATTATTCCATTATTTTAAAATGTCAACTTTACAACATACCAAAAGTCAAATCCTTTGCAACCATGTAAATTTTTTTATCCAGAAACTCTCTTTTATTACAGTCTTTACTGAAATTCTCAATTGAAGTTTATATTCACTTTAAATGAGCATGGTGAAATGTTTGATAATTTAAGATCTTGTAGAAATTCTGCATCATTATTCTAAATGATACAGTTCATTACATACATTGTATGACGGTATAGAAGATGAAGAAGTCTATGTTTGATGTGTGATGTTGGTGGTTTAGTTGCTAAGTCATGCCTGACTCTTGTGACCTCCTCATGGACATAGCCTGCCAGTCTCCTCTGTCCATGGGCTTTCCCAGGCAAGAACACTGGAGTGGGTTGCCATTTCATTCTCCAGTATTTGAGGTATTCTGACCAAAATTTCTTGCTAAAATAATATAAAAAAATATATCTATAGCTGACTACCCTAATACAGCAACCATGCAAACTTAAAATGAAATAACTTAGATGTGGATTAACACCTGGTGAATGGTACATAGTTTTTCATAATTATTTTAAAGGGAAATATAAGTAAATCTTGGAAACTCCTCTGGCTAAGAAGCACTGACTGTCATAGCATTTGCCTGTCTCCAGCCTTATCAGGTGCTTTCCTCTCGTTTACTTTCTTCTTCCAAAGCTCACTGATTCTTTTTTAGTTCTCTGGATGCTTCCAGTTGCTTCCTGCCTAAGAATTTTTCCTCCTTCCTTATCTACTTAATGGCACCACTCTGTCCCCATTACTAACTCAACTACCCTTAGCCAGATGATGTCTGCTCATCCTTCTGAACCAAACTTCAGTATAAGGTCTTACAGAAGCCTTCTCTAAGTCATTTCTCAAAGGTAGGTTCCCTAGACTCCTCTTTAATACCATAACACCTTAATCTTTTCCTGAGTATCTCTTATCCAAGTTAGAATTTTAAAATTTGAATATATGTGTGTGTGTGTGTGTATATATATATATATATATATATATATATATATTTATTTATTTATTTATTTATTTATTGTGAGTCCTTTAGGGCAAGTACCAATTCCATCTTGCTCACTGCTGTATTGCCAAGAGAGTCCAGCACAGAGATGATGTTAAAGACAGTGAAAAGAAATTATTCATGGCTTTTGTTAAAGATGGTAAGGTAGATTTTATTTAGTTTTGTTGTAACAAATATAGGGACCACGTTGATAGACTTTTTCAGTGGGAACAGAGATTGGGCTCAGCTTTGAATAGAGCATGGGCAAGTGGGAGTTTAGGATGGGGGTCAGTGGATGAAAAATCCCTTGCCAAGAGCAAGGTGGAATTCTGGCTACACCTGTATAACAGGAGTCTTATGGAAGGTAGGCCAGGATGATCAGATACCACCTGGTGGTCGGCAGACGATGAGGAGCTTCATTAAATATTGGGTGGGCGGGGTGTTCTTGTTACAATGACTTAGCAGAGTTATTGTTAAAACTGAATTTTACAAGGAGTACACAGATGAGCCTTTGAGAAGTGTTTGGAAGCTTGACTAAAGTTTGGTCAAGCAAAGACTCTGTGTCAGTGGGTGCATAGAAGTGACTCAGTGTTTACTGAAATGAATATTTGTTGAATAACAGCAGCTTATTCTTAATATCTGCATATGGTCATAGATACTGGTAGAGTATTATTACTCATTTAAGGAAGAAGAAATTCTATATTCATGAACGATCTCAAGAAAACTTCACAAATAGTTCCATGGATCCAATAAAGATTATATACACAAAGAGACTTGCCAAGTGTTAAAATAATTATTCAGACGGTGGCTAGTTCATGTAAATGCTCCGCAACACTTTGAATTCTCTGAGATGCAGTCACCAGAATGGGTTCAGATTTGCAGGAGATTTTTTTGAGGAGAATGTATATTAAAGATAAAGGGGATAAAGGTGGAGTAGGTGGGGAATTCTTCAGACCGTGAGGCAATTAAGACCCTTTTGAAGGACAGGGAAAAGGAAGGAGAATTTGACAGAAAAGTCTCTGACTTCATTATGTGGCTAAGAATGTGCCAAGCAAATCAGTGAAGAGTTCTCCAGCTTGCCACCCATTAGAGGAGTTCCATATCCTACAAGAGGGACCTACGCTAGGACCACTGCCATCTGGAACCAAGACTCAGGAGGGCCCCGGGGGAAAGAAAGCGTGACCTTGGTGCAGACATGGCGGTGGATACCAAGGGATGCAGCTGGGGCTGTTGATCCATCGTGCCCATGCCAGCAGGAGAGCTGAGTGGTGCATTCATGTGGCATTCACACCCAGGAATCTAGAAGTGTGTCATCTGTCCAACACACTGTAGTTTATCTATACACAGTGCTGGGGGCAGGGCCTCTATTTTTTAATTTTTATTGAATAGGTTGTAATTAATGACATATATGTTCCTCCATGAATTTGACTGAGTTCATTCAATGATGGTGCCAAACTTCTTGGCCTAACTTGTGTTTGCCATCAGCTTACTGAATATTCCAGACAATATGGATCTCACTTCTTCATGACCATTTACTGCTTGGAACTGACAGGTTGGTCTTTGGTTATTCCAATGTTGGATTAAAGAACAATTTAAAAAAATGAGGAATAGAGATAGGACTTTAGCGAACAGTCCACACTGTTGTTAAAGTTCTCTGGCACAACCACTTCCAAAATATTGCAACATATAGGAATTCAAAGGAACAAAAATTCAGAAATATTTAATCATAAAAGCACCTCCAGTTCCAGTGGCTAATCACTATTACTTGGCAGTGAGTTCCACTTTGGAGAAATGTAAAGACCTAGGGATAACAAGCACTTGTAAAGGCTGGAGAAGATCAATTCCTGTCTTCTCCTTGGGGTTTCATCTGTCCTCAGCAGTTACAATTAAATCATCAATTCCATTTGCCCCTAGATGAGTTTTGTTAATGGTGCTGTTACAATCCTTGTCAAGTCACCCTTGGAGGCACAGTTTCAAGTGTGGTCACCAAGGTGATGCCACATGGGTCAATATTCACTCTCACTCTGAGGTGACCCAGACTTCACAGACCTTGATTTTAGGCCAGACTTGTACTCTCTTTATATGTAATTATGAATCAATCACATAGAGCACTAATCATCATACAGAGGTCTGATATTAAAATAGCATTGAGGGGTAAAAAGCTTTCAAATTTCCTCTCTCTTATTATCTGACCTTCCCTCCCTAGGGCAACTTGGTTTTAAGTGGCTGTATACTTGCATGATGGTTTTGCTGGGTGTCTCTTTATTTTTTTTTTTTTCTTCTCTTCTGATTCTTTACATTAGATATTAGGAAATGCAAGGAATATACATTTTCATGTATAGTGACCACTTGTTTTCATCATCAAAGTAATATAAGGACCTCTGGTCAAGATAGGATCAGAAACCTCTCTAATCTCTCTTTGTCTCATGAATAGCCATGGTGATAGGAAGGGAGTAGAATTGGGAAAGGACCAGAACTTATAAAATCCATGTGAAATTTATTTCTGACTTGGACATTGGGTGATTCCTATTGTAATAGTGAATAATACCATCTTCTAAAAAAGTCTCTTTGCATCCTCTCAGGACTTAAGAGATTGTGGCTGATGGGAAATATGTTCTTGCATTTGTAATGCTGTTTTAGTTTTACCTGTACAACATTTGCCACGAAGAAGGAAAACTGTAGCATTCCTGTGGTTGTTTGAGGGTGTTAATGGTGTCAAGCAAGAATTGTGATGGAGAAGCTCAAATGGAGGACCCCTTTCCAACTGCTCTTTCAGCAAGAATGCTGATACCTGAAGAAGAAATGTGCCCTCCAGAGAGAGAGAGACAGAGAGAGAGAGAGAGAGACAGAGAGAGACAGACAGAGAGAGAGAGACAGAGACACAGAAACACACACACACAGAAAGAGAGACAGAGATGAACAGATAGACACACATACACATGCAGTGAGCTCTAACCATCATGGCCACAACAGTACTGCAGAGCTGACTAGAAGGAAGAGAGACTTTCATGCTTTCATGCTAATCAATGGTGTGGATTTAATCCTCACCATGAACAAGTCCAAGAATGAGGGCTATCTGTGATCAGACACAAGAGGCTCTGGGGAAAGGAGACAGCACAACACTGTAGAGAAAGGGGAGAAGGGACAGGAGCAACTGGGCTCGTAGTAGAGGCTCTAGACAGCTGCATCCCAGATACTATTTCCTGATCACTCTGGTTAAGGTGGTTTCCTGTGTTCTACAGAATACCAGTTCTGTTTAGATAGGGCACACCAAAAAGGATTCCATGATCAAATAAATTAGGAGATACTTCCTATCATATCCTCCCAGGTGGAGGTGTATAATACACAGAATTGTGTGAAGTAAAAAAGCAGTCTAGCTTTATTTAAACCCAGGGTTTCTCAAACTTTTTGAATATAAAACCTTATTTAGATATTGATTGTTTATATCTAACAGAAAGCGTGTCCTGTTAAATACATGATGGAAATGCCGTGGTAGTGGTTATTACCTTATAATAAATGTGGAGCAGTGAGAACTGGACATCAGAATCCAGAATTCTTATAAATGTACTCAACTCTAGTGCATCAGGGTCATCTGGAAGTGTGTAAAAAATGCCCATTTCAGATCTCATCCTTAATCTAAGAAATCTGAATCCAGATGATCAGGTCTTATGATCTATACTTTGAAAATGTTTCCCTGGTGATTCTTATGAGCCAGCCCAGAACCATTCTATGGATCAGCCTTTAGACACCATGGGCTCAGGGTGTTCCAATTAAGCTTCTGTTGGCTCTGTGAAGATCAAGTCAGATAATCCGTGTAGGTAGTGTTATATATGCTGCTTTTGTTCAGTTACTGAACTGAATATAGCTTACCTGTACTTCAGAGCCCAAATTCTGGTGCCCAAAGCAAGCAAAACCCAGTAATTCTTTCAAATTTGTACTTTAACAAAGTTAGTTTTTCTGAATGTTATTTTTTATTTTTAAATAAAAACAGTACTATTTAGGAATTGAATGAAGGGTAGATGACAGGATAGCATACAGAATAATTTTATGCATCCACAATTCAAGTATAGAAGGATGTAATGTAGGGAAATACAGATTAAACTGCCCTTTTAGTATTTTGGTAGAAATGACACTGATTGTACATGGAGTGACAGTTGAGTGGAGAGAAACCTGGCCAGCTGGAGAAAACATCACCTGGAAAGTTTCTTGGAGGATCTGCTCCAACAGTCTGCTCCTGAGGATCTTCCGTAGATGTCTGCATCATGCTTAGGGCTTAGCCTGACTGTTTACTTGAAGGTAATGAAGCATGAATGGTGATGGTTCTGGTAAGGTTGTGGTTGTTCAGTCACTGAGTCATGTCTAACTCTTTGCGACCCCATGGACTGCAGCATGCCCGGCTTCCCTGTCCTTCACTATCTCCTGCGGTTTGCGCAGACTTATGCCTATTGAATCGGTGATGCCATCCAACCATCTCATTCTGTTGTCCCCTTCTCCTCCAGCCCTCAATCTTTCCCAGCATCAGGGTCTTTTTCAATTAGTTGGCTCTTTGCATCAGGTGGCCAAAGTATTGCAGCTTCAGCTTCAGCTTCAGCATCAGTCCTTCCAATAAATAAATATTGAGGGTTGATTTCCTTTAGGATTGATTGATTTGATCTCTTTGCTGTCCGAGGGACTCTCAAGAGTCTCCAGCACCACAATTCCAAAGCATCAATTCTCTGGTGCTGTCCATAGATCCTTTAAACTTAGCTAAGAAATTATGATTCCATGGTCAGAAACAACTGTGTCTAGTAATGATTCGATGTTGCCAGTGTTTGTTCAGAGTACTGATGGTTGCAGTAAAGTAGGTAGGATTGGAACTTTAAGAAAAACTCCAAAAGTCTAGATTGTTCCTGTGAAATAGATTTATTTTATCATCAAGATTTCTTGGTTTAGCTCAATGGAGAGGAACACAAATTTGCTGGTCTATTCAAAGAAACTGCCCAGGTGATGTTTTCCTGGTGGCCTTCTACATAATTCTAAGGCAGTATACCTAAATTAGAAGAGCCCAAAGAATGTTAGGTGAGAAGTTGGCCTTTGAACCAGAAATTGTCCCCAGAAGAGAAATGTGATATTTTGAGGCAGTGCTTCTGAAATGTGAATGGACATATGAATCACCTGGGATCTTGTTAAAATGCAGATTGTGCATTTCTGCAGGGATAGGGCTTGAGATTCTGCATTTCTTGCATGCTCCTGGGTAATGCTGACGTATCATGAACCACACTGATGTTCTAAGGTATTTGGAAAGCTGTCCTCTTTGGGACCATATCAAGTGGGCCTTAGAAAGCATCACTATGGACAAAGCTAGTGAAGGTGATGGAATTCCAGTTGAGCTATTTCACATCCTGAAAGATGATGCTGTGAAAGTGCTGCACTCAATATGCCAGCAAATTTGGAAAACTCAGCAGTGGCCACAGGACTGGAAAAGGTCAGTTTTCATCCCAATCCCAAAGAAAGACAATGCCAAACAATGCTCTAACTACCACACAATTGCACTCATCTCACACGCTAGTAAAGTAATGCTCAAAATTCTCCAAGCCAGGCTTCAGCAATACGTGAACTGTGAACTTCCTAATGTTCAAGCTGGTTTTAGAAAAGGCAGAGGAACCGGAGATTAAATTGCCAACATCTGCTGGATCATTGGAAAAGCAAGAGAGTTCCAGAAAAACATCTATTTCTGCTTCATTGACTATGCCAAGGCCTTTGACTGTGTGTCACAATAAACTGTGGAAAATTCTGAAAGAGATGGGAATACCAGACCACCTGACCTGCCTCTTGAGAAACCTATATGCAGGTCAGGAGGCAACAGTTAGAACTGGACATGGAACAACAGACTGGTTCCAAATAGGAAAAGGAGTACGTCAAGGCTGTATATTGTCACCCTATTTATTCAACTTATATGCAAAGTACATCACGAGAAACGCTGGGCTGGAAGAAGCACAAGATGGAATCCAGATTGCCGGGAGAAATATCAATAACCTCAGATATGCAGATGACACCACCCTTATGGCAGAAAGTGAAGAGGAACTAAAAAGTCTCTTGATGAAAGTGAAAGAGGAGAGTGACAAAGTTGGCTTAAAGCTCAACATTCAGAAAACAAAGATCATGGCATCCGGTCCCATCACTTTATGGGAAATAGATGGGTAAACAGTGGAAACAGTGTCAGACTTTATTTTTTTGGGCTCCAAAATCACTGCAGATGGTGACTGCAGCCATGAAATTAAAAGATGCTTACTCCTTGGAAGGAAAGTTATGACCCACCTAGATAGCATATTGAAAAGCAGAGACATTACTTTGCCAACAAAGGTCCATCTAGTCAAGGCTATGGTTTTTCCATTGGGTATGTATGGATGTGAGAGTTGGACTGTGAAGAAAGCTGAGGGTCAAAGAATTGATGCTTTTGAACTGTGGTGTTGGAGAAGACTCTTGAGAGTCCCTTGGACTGCAAGGAGATCCAACCAGTCCATTCTGAAGGAGATCAGCCCTGGGTGTTCTTTGGAAGAAATGATGCTAAAGTTGAAACTCCAGTACTTTGGCCACCTCATGAGAAGAGTTGACTCATTGGAAAAGACTCTGATGCTGGGAGGGATTGGGGGCAGGAGGAGAAGGGGACGACAGGATGAGATGGCTGGATGGCATCACGGACTCGATGGATGTGAGTCTGAGTGAACTCCAGGAGTTGGTGATGGACTGGGAGGCCTGGCGTGCTGCGATTCATGGGGTCGCAAAGAGTCAGACACGACTGAGCGACTGAACTGAACTGAACTGGAAACACAAGAGAACAGTGTGTTTATTATACTTCACCCAGATGCATTCTGAACTAACTGTGTGGAAGTGCAGATGGATAGTTACACAGAATTAAAAAATGTTTCCTCTCTATTTTTCACCTTTGCAACACTTGTGGCTGCCAGTTGAGCAAGGCTAGTGCAGCGTGAGTGGCTGCAGTGGACAGTGATGAAAACAAGATTTACTAAAACAAACGTTTCTTATAAATAATTTGGAAATACTTTTGGAATCCATTTCTTGGCAATGGAAATAGAACATTGCAGATCCTTTTAAGTGAATGATTTATTTGTGGGAAGTCTTCAGTTGGTGCTTCTGGAATTACTTAATGATGCTGTGCCACTGTCTATAAATTTGAGAGGATATTGTACAGAACGTGAAAATCCCGGAGGAAGGAAGCCACGTGGGATCATGCTGTCTTTGCACAGTCATCTAATGGAGACTCCATTTGCTGGAGAACTGGGTGACACAACTTGTTATACATTAAATGGCCCCTTGGGGATAGATTAGAGCCAAAACAGGAATCCACAAAAGAAGTCCACTATGTTTGGACAAGCATCTGACCAGGCAACCTTTTTTGTGTTTTTTGGTCATATGACCTCCTCTTTTTCTGTGACTCACTTGTCAAGTACATTATGCCCACACACAGGGCATGTAATAGTCCGAAAGTCAATTATGTTTGTCCCAGCTGTAAACTGACTGCAGAGATGACTAAAAACACCCTGGAATTGAACTTAGAATAGTAATTTTGCTGTTTTTGTTCAATGCTGTATTAGGAGAAAAAAAGATTTTGAGGGCTATCAGATTGGTAAAACTTGGTTTGAATTGGTGATAATATAGTGATAATTATCATGTGTGGAGACAGGGTGGATGCAAGAATGATTTGTATTGTTGTTTTACTGAGTTGGTTTTGTTATTGACCATACAAAGGAAATTAGTCCCATGTCATACATACTCATATTTTTCCATAGTTTGCCTTTTTCTTTGGATTTTGTTTAGTGCCCTTATCCATACATACACTTTGAAATTTGTGTTGCCTTCATACTACCAAGTTCCCCCACTGAAGTGAAGTGAAGTGAAGTGAAGTGAAAGTCGCTCAGCTGTCCGACTCTTTGCGACCTCATGGACTATGTAGTCCATGGAATTCTCCAGACCAGAATACTGGAATGGGCAGCCATTTTCTCCTCCACGGGATCTTCCCAACCCAGGGATAACACCCGTGTCTCTCATGTCTCCTGCGTTGGCAGGTGGGATCTTTACCACTCTGCTACCTGGGAAGCCCTCTACTACAGTATCACCTCTGAATTCCAGGTAAGGCAAGGGCAAAAGATGTTAGCTGATTGGTCTTCTTCTACAGAGCATTCTGGGAGCCTTGCCCAGTGGCCTGTGCTTTCATTTAGTTGACCCAAACTCTGTTCTATAGGTACTTCTGGTTTCCAGAAAGCTGGCAGATGTAGTTTATCAGCTGTGCATTGCCAGCCCATTAAAAACCAGGGTACTATTCATAAGGAAGGAGATTAGATATCAGTAGATAACCAACAGTGTATGCCACTTTCCTGTTCTTGCACATTTTTGCAATGGCGGGACCAGAAATGTCTTGTTTTCTTTTTGTGTAATATCATTGTGCATTCACACTCTTCAATTCATATCACCATTTTGGTAAGGACCAATTTATATGCAAATACGTGAGCTGAAGCATATGACTGCTCCCAATAAGAATGATGGTATCTGTTGTCTTTTGGTGTGTACAGTCGTTGGGGAACCCTAAACGTTTCTCTTCTTTTCACATTTTACCTGGTGATATTTGTGGCATATGTCTTTGGCATATGTCTTATTTAATGCCCAGAAGTTAGAGATTGTCAATTTGTTAGAAATGGGGCAAAGGAAATGGGGATGATAAGGGAAGTTTATCAAGTATGCACAGCAGCATTTCGCTGTTAAATAGCAATGGTTAGCACTTTGCTGCCCAGTGCTTTGACTGTAAGATATGGTTGAAAAATAAAATGAGCATATAAATGATGTTCAGTTAGAGATGTTAATAATCTCTTTAGTGAGCATGATGTTGTCAACATGAACTGCAGTAGTGTACACTAATACTCAGGAAAGTGCTCTGTTAGTTTCCTCCACAACCATCCCCTGGGAGCATATGATTTCTCACGACCAGAATTTCTGTTTCGAAAGACATTCTGAGAGCCATTATAGAATTCTTATGTAGTAATAATGCTATTTTATATATTTTTAAAAAACATTTTCAGAGTATGGCTCTCACGGGTGGATATAGGTTTCGCAGGACCTGAAACTTAACTAAAAAAACTTAAGCCTTCTTTAAGAAGAGAATATAAAATAGATGTAAATGTGAAAACTTACTTATAATGAGAGAAGATAATAAAGATAATTGATAAATTTAAAAAGCTGGCAAATACACGGGTATCACAAAAATCCAGAAAAGTAATATAATATTATGTTTAACATAACCTCTCTAGTACTTTTTACCCCTACATTATTTTTTTTTTCGCTACACAGTATTTGACCAGTATTTGACTCTTCATACGGCAAAGATTTTATAATGTTTTCTATAGAAAGAATAGAAAGATAATTTAATCTTTCCTCTGTTGTTCACTTCAGTTGCTCAGTCATGTCTGACTTTTTGCAAACCCATGGACTGCAGCATGCCAGGCCTCCCTGTCCATCACCAATCCCCGGAGTTTACTCAAACTGATGTCCATTGAGTCAGTAATGCCATCCAACCATCTCATTCTCTGTTGTCCCCTTCTCCTTTCTCCTTCAGTCTTTCCCAGCCTCTTCTGACTCTTTTCAAATGAGTCAGTTCTTCGCATCAGGGGGTCAAAGTATTGGAGTTTCAGCTTCAATATCAGTCCTTCCAGTGATTTTTCAGGACTGATTTCCTTTATGATGGACTGGTTGGATCTCCTTAAAGTCCAAGGGGCTCTCAAGAGTCTTCTCCAGCACCATAGTTCAAAAGCATCAATTCTTCAGCACTGAAGTGTCAGACTTTATTTTATTTGGCTCCAAAATCACTGCAGATGGTGACTGCAGCCATGAAATTAAAAGACACTTACTCCTTGGAAGGAAAGTTATGACCAACCTAGATAGTATATTCAAAAGCAGAGACATTACTTTGCCAACTAAGGTCCATCTAGTCAAGGCTATGGTTTTTCCTGTGTTCATGTATGGATGTGAGAGTTGGACTGTGAAGAAGGCTGAGCGCCGAAGAATTGATGCTTTTGAAGTGTGGTGTTGGAGAGGACTCTTGAGAGTCCCTTGGACTGCAAGGAGATCCAACCAGTCCATTCTGAAGGAGATCAGCCCTGGGATTTCTTTGGAAGGAATGATGCTAAAGCTGAAGCTCCAGTACTTTGGTCACCTGATGCGAAGAGTTGACTCATTGGAAAAGACTCTGATGCTGGGAGGGATTGGGGGCAGGAGGAGAAGGGGACGACAGAGGATGAGATGGCTGGATGGCATCACAGACTCGATGGACGTGAGTCTGAGTGAACTCCGGGAGATGGTGATGGACAGGGAGGCCTGGTGTGCTGCGATTCATGGGGTCACAAAGTGTCAGACACGACTGAGTGACTGAACTGATCTGAACTGAACTGAGCTGAGCTTTCTTTATAGTCCAACTCTCACATCCATACATGACTCCTGGAAAACCCATAGCCTTGACTAGATGGACCTTTGTTGGCAAAGTAAGTCTCTGCTTTTTAATATGCTGTCTAGGTTGGTCATAGCTTTACTTCCAAGAAGCAAGCATCTTTTAATTTCATGGCTGCAGTCACCATCTGCAGTGATTTTGGAGCCCCCCAAAATAAAGTCCGTTACTGTTTCCATTGTTTCCCCATCTAGTGATGGGGATACACTCCCCATGAAGTGATGGGACTAGATGCCATGATCTTAGTTTTCTGAATGTTGAGCTTTAAGCCAACCTTTTCACTCTCTTTCACTTTCATCAAGAGGCTCTTTAGTTTTTCTTTGCTTGTAGTTGATTACAATTTATTTTATAATAGTTAAAAAATGTGTCTTTGACTACTCATTCTTGGTAATGTCATGTAGTATTTAGGGTTCTTGTTAAATTTTGGAAAATGTTTGTTAAACTTCTTTTACATATGAGCTATAAGATCTCATTTTAAGTTTTCTTGTGCAGTAATGAATCTTAAGTACTTTTTGAACTGACAGAGGTAGTCATTGACACTCAGTTACCAGGTCATCAAGCATTGTCCTAATTTTCCTAGCATATTATGAGTTTTACATTATCTGACAGGAGAGAACTTCCCTTTTGACTAGGCATCGATGAGAATATCTTTAACTTGTTATTTTATGTGTCTGATGTTGAAAGGATTTCCACAGACTAGCAGCTGGATCCTTACCTGTCATACTGTTTTCCTACCACTGCCTACAGAATTTCAGTGTCGTATGCCACAGGACACAGTCACATCTCATATAATGACTATACTTGCCCCACTGGGTCCTGATGCTGAATTGGCACTTGAGTGGGTGGTGGTAGTATTCCTGGAAACCTTTCATACAAGAGGATAGCTATCCATAACTTGCTTATACAGGAGTTGTCTGTGAACTACATAAATGTATCCCATCAACTCAGATGAAATTTATCCCCAGATGAACTTAGCTGAGCCACAGCCCCTCCAGCACTGTATGATGGGAAACATGAAAGAGCAGAAATTGAGGTGGCGAGTCATAATCTTAACCAGTTACACCCAAGACAGCTTACTTTCGCAAATTTTACTAAGTTTCTGAAAGAGTGAATGGAAGATTCCTTACCTGGAGATACACTTTGTGGAGGAGTTTTGCATGCAGTGTGTTTATTAGTGAGTGCCCTTAGGGTTAGTACCTGTGGGGTGAAATGGAAGAAGGCAGGATTGGGCAGAAAGAGAAGTTGAGTTGCCTCTGCTGACTTCATGAAGAACTCTGAAGCCTTCCAAGAGTCCTTGGCCTTTCCAAGTTGTCCAGTTTTTCATTTTCATTATTTATTTAAAGAGATAAAACAGTCATATGGTAGAAAGTTCAAAATGTTAAAAAAGAGTACCCAGAGGAAATTCATTCTCCTACCCTTGACCTTCAGTTCCCAGGTACCTTCTCCAGAGTTAACCTGTGTTACCACTTCTTTATGTGTACTTTCAGAGATAGTTGAAGCATGTAAAATCACATTTCATTTTTCTATTTCTTTTTTTCTCCCTTGTATACAAGTGGCAGCATACTATACATTAGATTCTTCATTTTTTTTAAACTTGTTTTGAGTTAATTTTAGACTTACAGAAGAGTTGCAAAAATAGTACAGAGTTTTCATACACCTTTATTCAGCTTCCCCTTGTGCTAACATCTTATGTAACAGAACAGTCATCAAAAGACACACATTTTCTCTCTTAACTGTCGTGGGTGGTTAATTTCTAGTTCTTTTGGGTCTCAGATGAAATGTTACTCCCTCACCAAAGCCTGTAGTCAATCACCAACATCTAGCGCAATGCCTGAGCTATAGTAGACATTCGATTAATTTATATTATTCCTATTTTTGCTGATGAGTAATGCTGCAGTTAACATCACTATGCAACATCTCCATCCACATTGTAGGTTATTTCCACAGGAAACTAACTGAGCTTAAAAGATATGAATATTTTCAAGACTCTAAATACGTTGTTATTGTTGTTTAGTTGCTCAGCTGTGTCTGACTTTTTGCGACCTCATGGACTGTAGCAAATGGATTGAAAATGTATTTGCATTCCCTTTTTATTTTCCTCTGTTGCTGCTTACTAAAAAAAAAATTTATTTCAGTGAGTAGGCATGTTGCTGTCACACGAGTATTTATTATTTTACAGTTTTCTTATTCAGTATCACATGATATCTATTCTGAAAGGCAGTTGTTTTTTTTTTTTTTTTTTGCCAAGACCACAAATGGTTCCCCTCAAGGTTTTTTTAAAGCCTCAAATTGAGCTGTCATCTAGTTCAATGATCCAACAAAAGGATGATAAGACATTTTATATAAATAATTTAGGAGAATTCCTCCTGTCAAAACAAAAAGTGCCTCTAAAAATAAAAGCAATTCAGAAAAAATACTCTAGCAAGTCCACAAGTGATATTTCACACTTATCTTATGCTTTATGTGTGAAAGCCATATCATATACTACAGATAATAAACTATATTTGATTATCACGTTCTGAACTCAGAATATTATGTAGCGATTGAGGGACATGAGTAAGAGAATAAATGTTCTCTTACAGAAAATATGGCAGAAACCAGTCATCAAGATTAAGTGTTTTCTCCAACTGGCTAGTATGTTAGCAACCAAATTGGAGTTTGGATATGCTGGTGTTTTATATTGAGTCAAATTATTTGATAGCCTTTGTCATGGATTGACAAACATTTCTGTAGGGCCATTAGTATATAGAAAAATGCATAGTGACAGAGAACAGAATAGTGATTGTCTTGTGTTGGGGGCATAAAAGGGAAAGCGTTAGTCATGTCCCACTCTTTGTGACTTCATGGACTGTAGCCCTCCAGGCTCCTCCATCCATGGAATTCTCCAGGCAAGAATACTGGAGTGGTAGCCATTCCCTTCTCCAGGGAATCGTCCTGGCCTAGGGATCGAATCAAGGTGTCCTGCATTGCAGGCGGATTCTTTACTGTCTGAGCCACCAGGGAATTTGGATGCAGGAGAGAGATCACACAGGGACACATGGAAACTTTGGGGTGATGAGTATGTTCACTATCTTGATTGTGGTGATGGTTTAGGGTATATATATGTCAAAACTTCTCAAATTATACACTTTCAATATATATAATTGTTATATGTCAACTATACACCAATAAAGCTATTTTGTTAAAACAGTAACACCTAAATAAATAGTAAATTAATGTAGAATTAAATCCATGTATCATCACCAAAGTCATGATAATGCTCAACATTATAATTTGTTGAGTGTTTACGACCCTCCCGGGAATTCTAAGCACTTTTTGTGTGTTTACGGACATTCAGTTATTGCACTAACCATGTGAAGCAGTACTGTGATTATCACGCTTTACAGATAAAGAGACTGAAGCATCCAGAGGTTATGAAATTTAACCGAGGTCATAGAAATAAAAAGTGGCCAAGTCTAGATCTGGGTCCAGTGATTTTGCTGTAGAAATTGTATTTAGGAAGATGGCAATGACGACCCTGTATGCAAGACAGGAAAAAGGACACAGATGTGTATAATGGACTTTTGGATTCAGAGGGAGAGGGAGAGGGTGGGATGATTTGGGAGAATGGCATTCTAACATGTATACTATCATGTAAGAATTGAATCGCCAGTCTATGTCTGACGCAGGGTGTAGCATGCTTGGGGCTGGTGCATGGGGATGACCCAGAGAGATGTTGTGGGGAGGGAGGTGGGAGGGGGGTTCATGTTTGGGAACGCATGTAAGAATTAAAGATTTTAAAATGAAAAAAAAAAAAAAGAAAAAAAAAAGAAATTGTGCTTGTAGGATTAGTCATTATAAATGAAAGCTGAGAGAGACCGTTTAACTATCAGGCAGAGGAAAGATCCAGACATGGGGACAGCCTAGAGTGAGACATGTCAGTATCCTAGGCAACCTGATAGCTTTGGCCCCCTTAAAACTGATATTTCTTTAAAAAAACAAATTTTCACGGGGTTATGAAGAAGCTGATTTTCTATTAATAATAATGTTATACTTTTTCATGTTCTAAATATATATTGACTGTTCAGAAAAATTCATACTTGTTTTAAGTTATCTTTCATTTACCAGTTCTTCCTCTTACGCCTTGTAACCAGTTCTCTAACGATAGCGGTAACAGGATTTGGTGGGAGTCTTACTCATGTTTTACAGCTATTTTTTCCCACTTGTCTGTGCATCTAGTCTTCCCTTCTGTTCTCTTAGGCAAGCAAGAAACGAAACAAGTTTTTGAGAGGTATATTACAGAACTTAAAATTTCTTTCTTCTCAATAAATAAACTATGCTGTACATCATTTTAGCTCAGTTGTTTCATTAGCTTCTAAGCTTCTGTGAGATGACTTGTCTCAGTGTTGCTGCCATTAACTGTTGAGCCACACAACTTGTACGTCAACAAAAATACTCAAGGAACATGGGTTGGCTCTGGCAAAGAGCGTTTTTTCCATCACTCATGGTTACGTTCTCCTTTAGAGGAAGGGGGGCCAAATTACATTTTGCCGCTTATGTAAAGAATTGATTCTGGAGGCTTGAGTTAGTGGCACTGTATTTCCGCTTTACTTCAGATCTGTTTTAATGCCCATTATAGCTGGCTGCTGCTTGATAGCCCATGTCTGAATCCACTTCTGGGGATATTTAAATCCTAGCAGTCTGATCAGAATTACACTCAACAAAATAGGATGGAGTAAGACAGAAACATACTGAAATCTGTCTGTGAAGATTTCAGGAAGTGAGGAGTCACTGAAGGAAAATTTGCTTAATGTTTATCCAGCAGCGCTGAGGACCTGGAAGGTACTGCACTTGGAGTGTGTGCAAACGTGGACCCTCCACGTTTTTGGTGCCTCCAGTTTTCTCCATAACAGGAGCAGCAGGTTCATAGGAGGTGAAGGAGAATGTGGTGATCTGTTCAGTTCAAATGAATGGCTTCATTTTCAAGCTCATTAAGCACTCTTCCCTCTGTCGTGAGTCTCCTTTGGTCAATAAAGGGAAAAACACACCCTGAAGAATAACAGCACTGTGGTGATTGATTTGTTGTCTAATAAATAAGGCTGACTCTACTTATTTGTGGGTGAGATTCAAATTGACTAGCAGTGAAGAAAAACACCTGTTAGTTTTCTCACCATTAAAAGCATACTTAACAACAGTAAAATAATTGCTTTAGGCTTATTCTTTCTCTTCTCTTAGAGATTTGACAGGCTAAATAATCTATCAGTTTGTGTCCCAATTTATGAGTTAGAATAGCGGTGGAGCTTCTGACTGGAGAAAGGAGGATATTGATTTATGACTTGGGAAAAAATGGTCAAACTGTTGATGGGCTATCAACATGTATAAACAAATGAACCACTGAGATCCTGACTAGGGGTTGACGCATGTTTAATTGCATGTGGAGCACAGGAAGTTTTTGATGACAACCAGAAGACAACAGTGAGGAGGAAGGGGCTGAAGTCTCACCGTTTAGAATTGATTCTATGGAATGATTCTAGATGACGCACTTCACTTTTTTGTTATCTTGGTGTTTCCATCCCAAAACTACATATTTAAAGATTGTCTCTGACTTTCTGAGTAAGAATTTCTTGACAGGACTGAACTTGAAATGATCCAAGGACTTACTTAGTTCAAGTATGGTGGGTGCAGATGGCTTGAAATATACAGAAGAATTAATGGTGGAGGTGTCATAGGTGATTTTTATTTTCTGTAGTTCCCAAACTGATATTATCATTAGGAAAAATTAATAAATGTGATTTAACCAAGAAAAATGGGCTTAAACCTTATTGGTTGTGTTCCCAACTAAACTTAATGGAGTCCTCAAGAGCCACAGCCCCTCCAGCACTGCACAGCATAATGGGAAACATGAAGGAGCAGAAGCTGAGATGGAGAGTCAGTAACCTTAATCAATTATAGCTAAGATATCTGACTTTTGAAGATTTTACAAATTTGCTGGAAAAAATGAATATAAGATTCCTTCCCTGGACACACTCGGAGAAGGAGTTTAGTGTGCATTGTGTTTATTATTGAGTGCCCTTGGGGTCAACACCTGTGGATGAAATGGAAGAAGGCAAGATTGGGCAGAAAGAGAAGTTGAGTTGTTTCACTGACTTTACGAAGAACTCGAACTAGAATGGCCTTTCCAGGATGTCCAGGTTTTCATTTTTGTTAATTTTTTGAGCAGATAAAGCAGTCATATGGTAGAAAATTCAAAATATTCAAAAAGACTATCCTGAGGGAATTCATTCTCCTACCCTTGACCCTCAGCTCCCTGGTACCTTCTCCAGGATTAATCTGTGTTAACAGTTTTGTTTATATACTTTCAGAGATATTTTAACTATATAAAATCACATTCATATTTCTATTTATTTTTTCTCCCTTTTATATAAATGGCAGCCTGCTGTCTATACACAAGAGCAAGTGGGTTCACTCCATAACAATATGGAGCCCAGAGATGGGTATTTGACAGTCTTTGCTTTTTCTAGGCCCTAAAATTGCTGTCTCAGATGATGATCCCCCTGTGCTGGGGCCTTTCCTTTCCTTTTCCTATCCTCTTCCTTTGCCCACATGCCCAGCTTTATTTTACTAGTGTGGTGAATACGGGGGAGTCATGATTCCTGGCTATGGTAGGCTGAATGATGACCCCTAAAAGTATGTAGAGCTTAATGCCTGGAACCTTACAAGGCAGAAAGATTTTGCAGATGCGACTAAGTTAAGGATGTTGTGATAGGGGAGATCATCCTGGATTATCTGCTGGGCCCCAGCTGTAATCATCAGTATTCTTATAAGAGGGAGCAAAGGAGATTTGAGTCCAGAAGAAGGCAATGTGAAGACAAGCAAGACAACACTCTGTTGGCTTTGGAGATGAAGGAAGGGGCCATGAGCCAAGGAATGCAAAGACTCAGTTCTAGAGGCTGGAAAAGAAAGGAGATGAGTTCTTCCTTGGAGACTCTAGAGAGAGAGCAGCCCTGAGACACCTTCATATCAGTCTAATGAAACTGATTTAAGGCTTCTAGCCTCCAAAACTGTAAGCGCTGAGAGCATGTGTGCTACTTTGAGTACCAGTTTGTGCTGATACATACAGCCCCAGGGAGTGAATCCAGTGGTCATATCCTGAACAGATAGCAGTAGGCTTTCAGAGTCTAGAGATGGGAAAGGCTTCCTACTCCAGTATTCTGGCCTAGAGAGTTTCCTGAAATATACCACGGGGTTTCAAAGAGTCGGACAGGACTAAGCGACTTTCACTGTAGAGTCAGCAGTTTCCTCAAGTCCTTCATCACAGCAGGAGCATCCAAAACATAAGCAAACGTTTCTCTTGTTAATAAGGATTGATTTTCATGGTGTAACAGCTTTACTGAAAGCTTTCCAACTTGCTGGGAAGGAATGTGATGGAGGGATCTTAAAACTCCACCCTGCCCCAAGGTGAGGCACCTGGACACCCATCATTCCATACCTTTCATTTAGGTTAGTGTTGGTCCTGGCCCAGTTTCTGTGAAGCCAGGTAAGGGTAATGTGCCCTTTCCATCTAGTTGCTCTCATTGGCAGCATGGCAACATGGAGAAGTTGTCAGTTCTGGAACTCATCTTCTCTAGCAGAGCCTCTTTAGGCAAGTGAAAGTTGCTCAGTTGAGCCTGACTCTTTGCAACGCTATGGCCTGTAGAATCCATGGAATTCTCCAGGCCAGAATACTGGAGTGGGTAATTATTTCCTTCTCCAGGGGATCTTCCCAACCCAGGGGTTGAACCTAGGCCTCCCACATTGCAGGTGGATTCTTTACCAGCTGAGCTACTACGGAAGATCTTAGGGCAAGTTCGGTCAGTTCAGTCGCTCAGTCGTGCCCGATTCTTTGCGACCTCATGGACTGCAGCACGCCAGGCCTCCCTGTCTATCACCAACTTCCAGAGCTTACTCAAACTCATATCTATCACGTTGGTGATGCCATCCAACCATCTCATCCTCTGTTGTCCCCTTCTTCTCCTGCCTTCAATCTTTCCCAGCATCAGGGTCTTTTCCAATGAGTAAGTTCTTTGCATCAGGTGGCCAAATTATTGGAGTTTCAGCTTCAGCATCAGTCCTTCCAATGAATATTCAGGACTGATTTCCTTTAGGGTGGAATGGTTGGATCTCCTTGCAGTCCAAGGGACTCTCAAGAGTCTTCTCCAACACCACAGTTCAAAAGCATCAATTCTTCAGTGCTCAGCTTTCTTTATAGTCCAACTCTCACATCTATACATGACTACTGGAAAAACCATAGCTTTGACTACGTGGACCTTTGTTGGCAAAGTAATGTCTCTGCTTTTTAATATGCTGTCTAGGTTGGTCATAGCTTTTCTTCCAAGGAGCAAGCATCTTTTAATTTCATGGCTGCAGTCACTATTTGCAGTGATTTTGGAGCTCCAAAAAGTAAAGTCTGTTGCTGTTTCCATTGTTTTCCCATCTACTTGCCATGAAGTGATGGGACCAGATGCCATGATCTTCGTTTTCTGAATGTTGAGTTTTTAGCTAACTTTTTCACTTTCATCAAGAGGCTCTTTAGTTCTTTTTCACTTCCTGCCATAAGGGTGGTGTCATCTGCATATCTAAGGTTATTGATATTTCTCCTGACAATCTTGATTCCAGCTTGCACTTCATCCAGCCCAGCATTTCTCATGATGTATTCTGCATATTAGTTAAATAAGCAGGCATACTCCTTTCCCAATTTGGAACCAGTCTGTTTTTCCATGTCTGGTTCTACCTGTTGCTTCTTGACCTGCATACAGATTTCTCAGGAGACAGGTCAGATGGTCTGCTATTCCTGTCTGTTGAAGAATTTTCCACAGTTTGTTGTGATCCCCACAGTCAAGGGCTTTGGCATAATCAGTAGAACAGAAATAGATGTTTTTCTGGAACTCTTTTTGCTTTTTTGATGGTCCAATGGATGTTGGCAATTTGATCTCTGGTTCCTCTGCCTTTTGTAAATCTAGCTTGAACATCTGGAAGTTCATGGTTCATGTACTGTTGATACCTTTCTTGGTGTATTTTGAGCATTACTTAGCTAGCGTGTGAGATGGTGCAGTTGTGTGGTAGTTTGAATATGCTTTGGCATTGTCTTTCTCGGGGACTGAATTGAAAACTGTCCTTTTCCAGTCAAGCTTGCTGTCAAATACTTTTTGTGCTTCTCTGTTCACGTGAGGCAGAAACCTACCATAGCATCCTTCCCCACTAAGCTATGATTGGATCTCTTGGTGCCTCTCTATTCAGAGCTCCCAGTACTGCCAGATGAGGGACATCACACAAGAGGTTTTTAAACCCAGTACCAAGGGTGTGCTGGGCCTAACAACACTCAGGAGAACTCCAGACTGACTGTATTTCTGCCACCAGACAGAGGACAGAAGTGACCTGATTAGATTTACAAATGTGTCTCTGCTTTTAAAAAGCATTCCTTCAGAATCTCTTCTGGGAATCATGGATAGCATCCCTGGAAAATCTCCTCAATTATGAAGAAACTCAAACTGTGAGGACTTATTAGGTGTGTTAATTGTTCTGACTTCATCAGAGGAAGATGTATCATAGGAAAAAAATGATTTCCAGCTATTTTTCTTTTAAAGTTACAAACAAGTTCTTTACTGTTTATTGTCTCTATTGGTTGGTGTTTGCATGGTGTACACCAGATATTCTTGTGTGTCACTCTGTCTTCAGCAGCTTTCCTTTCGACTTTGAGCTGCATCAGATGCTAGTCTGGTTTTCACCTAAGGGCCCAGTGAGCTGTCTGAGCGTGGCCTCAGTCTCAGCACTGTCTGCTTGTCCAGTTGTTTCGGTGTCCCCAGTGGTGTTCAGGGTGATGGGGCGTTCATTACCTCTGCTGGCTCCCCGGGAGCCCAGAGCACACACCCTTCAGATCTCTGAGTGCCCTTAGTCGTGGCCCTTCTGTGGGTCTCCGTAGGGAGAGTTGAACTTGGCAAATGTGCATTTGGTTCATAGACACAACCTGATTGACGAGCTAGGCCTTTAGCACACTGGCTAACTGAGAAAGGGTAATTTTCATGTCTGGGTGAATTTAAGGGTAGCAGAGCTGCCTTAATTGAATCTCTTATCTGTCCCTACATTTTCTTACAATTCTTTTTTTCATGAGTGGTTTAAACATAAGTATCTTTTGCAGTGAGATATGAGATGAAAATTTGAAACGAGGGACAGCATGTTTTATACATTTGGAATGGGTTCACTGCAAGTGGTACACTCCTCGAGGTCTCCAGATATGTTCATTTTGTTGGACAGCTTTGCCCAGGGCCCACTGTTTGTGCCCTTATAGCCGCTATTCCTGAAAGCCATTTAGAGTAAATCTGCAAACTGTAGTCATCAGATAATTAAAGCTTTCTGCAGAAAGGAGAAGCCAAGATCCCAAGTTTAATAAGAAAGATTTCTTGACAGTTTGACTGCTAGTGTTGAGGCCCCTTTTATTACTGTCTTAAAAGTGAAAGTCGCTCAGTCGTGTCTGACTCTTTGCAACCCCATGGCCTATACAGTCCGTGGAATTCTCCAGGCCAGAGTATTGGAGTGGGTAGCCTTTCCCTTCTCCAGGGGATCTTCCCAACCCAGGTATCGAACCCAGGTCTCCTGCATTGTAAGCAGATTCTTTACCAGGGAAGCCTGATTGTTTTAAAGACCCTAGTTTTAAGAGTGAATATATACTTTTTAGGGAAATGCACTAAACAGGATGACGGAAGGTAAGTTTACTATAAATATCTCTGAGTTTTCTTTTAAAGGAAACATATCTGCATGTTCATATATACAAATATATATATATTCTATAAATTGCTAGATGAGAGGAAAGGGAATCACTGAACTCTGACATTTAATAATACAATTTTCTCTTTGTATGGTCCAGTTGGACCCCAGTACCATTAGGAATCATTTTATTTCCCACTTAAGGTTGCTGCCATTCCAAGGCATGGGTTCAGTTCTCGAGGACTTTTCTCTGGGCCTTTGGCTATGTTTGGCCATTAACAGAGCTCTGAAAATGCTACCTCCTGGAGCTTATTATTAATCTCTCTTTGTATAACTCACTTCCGGACAGCTCAGCTTTCCTGGTAAGGGACTTGTTTCTGATAAATTGCCTCTTGCCATTAAACTTCCTTGAAATCTCATATTTTATTCTCTTCTATTGATTTAGTCTCTTTCCTGCTCTCTTTGCTTATCCTTGCCCATCATCCGCCACCATTACTAGCTATGGTAGGGAGATGACTAATACTTACGAGTAGGTTGAACAATTCAGGTGCAGCATTGCTTTGGGGGTATATGAGGACCACTCTGTCCTCAGGGAAGAGGTGGGTCTTCAAATGAAGAACCAAAGCTTGTATTGCTCTATCGCTGCAATACATTTACCCCCGTAGACCCAGGGCCTTGGAATAAACAACAACAGTGGGTATGATGCTAGCTGCTTAGGCCAGATCTTCTTAGCTGGAGATTTGTATGCGGGAAGTTCATTAGGAAGAGCTCTCAGGAATAACATTTGTCAGGGATTGAAGGAGGCAAGATTGGGGAGAGGGAAATGTGAAAATAAGGTAACAGTTTCAACAGGAGAGTCTGCTGATTTTACAGAGCTGGGATGACCCTTCAGAGCTGTCCTGAATTGAGCAAGAAAGCGGGGAATTGATAGTCATTATATGTAGGTTGATTATTATTACCCAATGAGAAGGGTATTACTATTGTTTTTTTTCCTTTCTTTCGTTATTCCTATTTAACAGTTAGGAAATCATGGCCTAGTGAGATTAAGAAACTTGCCTACAGGCACATGGTTAGTATATAGGAAAAGCAGAGTTTAAACACAGGGAATATCCTTTTCTGCTTGTCTTGCTTTTAGTTTCCTGGTGACAATCAGTCTTTTAATTGTTGGAATTTCTTAAACTTAAAATGGTGATGTTAACAGCACATCATTTTCCTTCTTGATGAAATATCAGTGTGCTTGGGATTAGGTATATATTTATTTGCTCAGTTCTTCCTGTAGCCTCTCACAGTGAGAAGCTAGCCAGTGTATGCTGCTGTGGCAGTTCTGGGGAAAACTGTGAATGTGAATGTGTGTAGAATATGTTTTCTATGCAGGAGAGGAAAAGAATTACACCTTTGTGTTCCCTCAAATATAAATCCTGTCTATACACAATTATAGAAAGAAGTTCAGGTTTACCCCCAAGAAGGCATGACTATGGAAACTGAATGTCTACCTAATTCCCATCACAGACCTGTCTTATGGCAGTGAGATTCTATGTAATTGAAGGTTTGCTTGTACTTGCAGTTTTATTAAGAACTGTTATTGCAGCTCTTATTTATTACTGGTAAGAGTGTAAAATGGTTGGTGTAGCCACTTGGAAGACAGTTTGGCAGTTTCATACAAAGCTAAATGTAGTCTTACTATATGACCCAGAAATCACCTTCTTAGGTATTTACCCAAATGAATTGAGCATTTCTGTCCACACAAAAACCTGTACATGAATGTTTGTAGCACTGCACTCATAATCTCTAAGAGTTCTGTGCAACTAAGATGTCCTTCAGTAGATAAATGGATAAACAAACTGGTACATTCATACAATGGAATACTATTCAGTGATGAAAAGAAATGAGCCATTAAGCCACACGATGACAGAGAGGAAACTGAAATGCAGTTTCCTCCATGAAATAAGCCAGTCTGAAAAGGCTACATCCTGTGTTATTCCAATTATATGACATTTTGGAAAGGCAAAATTACACAGATAGTGAAAATATTAGTGGTTAGTGAGGGATTAGTAGGGGAAATGCAGATTTTAGGGTGGATGGTAAAGCCATACTGTATGATACTATAGTAGTGGATTCATGATATTATACATTTGTCAAAACCCATAAAATTTTGCAGCACAAATTCTTAATGTATAAAAATTAAGAAAGAATCATTTGTAATAGGGGGTCAGGGGGTCTCAGCATAGAATGCAGACTGGGACAAGAGAATCTGAATGTATTACAAATATTTTATACAGTCTCACCCAAGTGAGTAAAGGGAGGTGAACAGACCTCAGTCATGTTGGAAATGAGAGGAGTTCGTAAGATGAATGGCAAAAAGAATTGTCTGTGAGTGCTTACTCTAGTGGATGAAGTTGTTTTCCATGGGGGTGCAGGTTAACAATTCTGTTACTATTCTGCATGTATACTGGAATTGAATAATTAAGGATCATCCATGCAGAAGAGTCCCAAACAATTTATGTAAGTACCTTGCCCTAAAAATGGGAGAGCATAACACCCCACTCCTTAAGTGTGGGCTGCACATAGTGACTTCCTTCCAAAGAGTACAGTATGGAAAGTGATGGGAGAAATGAGTGACTTCAGTGGAGAAAGCTGTCAAACACTACTTCAGCCAGGTGATCAAGGTCAATGTCAATGGCCATGAATCATACTGACAGAATGTACCCTTAATATTATATGATGAGAATGATACTTCATCTCTATAATCTTTCTCCCCAAAAGTCTATCTGTGAGAAGCATATCAGACAAATGAAGTGAGTTCCTACACTATATCTGATCAGTACACCTCAAACCTGTCAAGATCATCAAAAACAAGGAAAGTCTGAGAAGCTGTCTCAACCAAGGGGGCCTTAAAGAGACATGCTGGCTAAAGTCATGTGGCATCTTGGATGGGCTTCTAGACCAGAAAAAGGACATTAAGTAAAAAGTAAGGGAATCTGAATTAATGATGGAAGTGAAAGTGTCTGACTCTTTGCCATCCCCGTGGACTATAGCCCACCAGGCTCCTCTGTCCATGGAATTGTACAGGCAAGAATACGAGAGTGGGTTGCCATTCCCTACTCCAAGGGATCTTTACAACTCAGGGATCAAACCTGGGTCTCCTGTGTTGCAGGCAGATTTTTTTTTTTTTTTTACCATCTGAGCCACTCTGGATGTTAGTTAATAATACATCAATCACTGGCTGGGGTGAAGGTTTTAGGGGAATTATGACTGACAGGAACCAAAAATATGTTTAACAAGAAATAGGCTAGGAATCTTGGGTAGATAAGAACAAATAACCACTTTCTACCGCTTTGAGGCTCATTTCCCTTCCCTGCACATCTCACATGGATTTTCAGGAAGAATTTTAAATGCCTTATCCTAATATTAAAAATAGCTTATGAAAGACCAAGAACACATTAGTTATTGTAACCTAATAACCTAAGCTTCAAGTTTAGGCTCTCTGGGTGGAGTTCATCCCTCTTCTTGTTCCAATGTGATTCTGCCTTGACATTCTAAAACCTCAAACTTGATTCTTTTTTTCTTACTTAATTTGTATGGAAGAATGTTCTGTTTTGACATGTGGCTCTACATCCTTCCTTTTCACTATGTGAATAATACTATGATTTGCCCGTTTTGCTGAGGGACATTTGAATTGTTCTATTTTTGGCAACTGTAAATAATACACTGGCAAATATTCTTGTGTGTGTCTCTTTGTTCACTTTTACAAGAGTTTTTCTAGGCTACGTCCTAGGAGAGGAATAGCCGAGTCAGAGTATGGTGCATTTCTAAATTCTTCTATTGTTAAATTGCTTTCCATTTTATAGTCCCATCAACTGTATGAGAATCTTATTCCTGATCTCCTCAATAACACTTGTTATTATCAGATATTAACAATTTGCTTATCTGATGGGTATGACTGATTATAGTTCTTATTTTTCTCACACGATGTTAAACTTAGGTGGCAGGTATTATTATTAACTCCATTTTATAGATGGAGAATGTAAGACTTAGAAAATAATTTGTCCAAGGCCTCATACTTAGTAGGGGACAAGAAGTCAGGAATGATCCTGGAGAATCTCAATTCCAAGCTATAACATTTTAGCTAACACTTGACTCAGGCCCGGATGTGTTATTAAAATGCATAAACAATGCAAGAAGTTGCGTTTTTCTCTTCATTCTGTACTCCTCCCATAGTCTGCCCTCTCTTCAAACTTTTTTCCACTTATTCTTTTTGTCCTTCATTGCCTTTCTTCATCTTTTCTCTTCCTTCTCCCCCTTAGCCCCTTTCTCCCTCCCTTTCTTCTTCTCTCTATCCCTGTATTTTAAAAAGCGATTTTAGTCGGGTTATCCTACACAGTTACTCATAGATTTGAGAAAATAAAGTGAATAGGTATAATAAAATCTTGAGAGATTAACCAATTTTCTTACATTGTATGTGATGAAATGAAAAATTCACACATTTCAATCAAGATTGAAATGGAAAGAAGCAAAGCTGAATCATTGGCATGTGTGCAATTTGAAAATGACTATTAGCAAAAACTCTCTCTGGAGCAGCTGCTTCTGATACACACCACTTGTCTCCTGTAATTAGAACAGAATTTAAGCTTCCTTAGGAACTGAAATTATGCCGCAAATTTATAATTAACAATAAAATTTTGAATGGAGAGTTGTCCCTTCATTCCCCACTACCTTAATTTCTCTCTTTAATTTCTTCGGCAAGTTCTTTTCTTAGCTAAAAAAAAATTATCACCTAAACAGGTAATGTGAGGAATATGATTGCAAAACAAAAGACAAACTCAGGATGTTGTAAACCTTGCAGTTGGAAGAGCAGTGAAGTAAATTGAATTCAGTCACCAAAGCACCAGGTTCAGCAAATTCTGGACTTAAGAGTTTGTTAGGAAGAAGATACAAGAAGCTGAATCAGTATTTTCACACAGAATGTTATAGTTCATCTTGTTGCCTTTTTATTACATAAAGAGGAAGTCTCTCCTCTGTGCCCACATAGCCTCTCTGCATTTTTAGGAGGTTTTTGCCTTCCATGAAACTTTTTGGTTCATGTGGTTGCTACCATCATACTGCAGAAGATCCTGGACAGCAGAGCCCATGGCTAGTTCAGCTAGCACTCACAGATATTAGCGCCTTGTCTGGCACAAATAGGTGCACGGCATATGACCACTGAATTACATTAAACTGAATTTAATAAAATAACAAACATCCTGCTTTCTAATTCTGATCGTCTGTGAAGAACTGGCTCAGAGCCCATGATGAACTGTTAAGATGATAGCAAATCTCTTCATCTCCATAGCCCCAAACTCTGGAAAACAGCTCTGTTAATAAAAAAATTGAAGTATCCTAGGTAGGATATTAGGAGTGAGGTGTGTTATAGCTTACAGGTAACCAATAAAGGCAATTCTGTTTCTTGAGATGCACCTGAAAAAATAATCTATACCTTGGGTAGGTAGATTTAACCTTGTTTGAAACTTTTTCCCCTTAAATCAAGACTTGAGTTTGGATGGGTGTGAAGGGTGAGTTGAAAAGAATATCTTAAAAGTTAATTTGAAAGGAAAACATACAGGAATTCACACATACATAGTTGAAAGAGTAGTAAGCAGTGGAAAGTTTCCAGACAAGGTATTAAAATATATTATAATCTATAGTTATTTTTAAAATAATACTCTTATTTATATTTGGTTGCCCTGGATCTTTGTGGCTGTGTGGGGGCTTTCTCTAGTTGGCGGTGAGTGGGACTACACTTTGCTGGGGTGCTCGGGCTTCTCACGGTGGCGGCTTCTCTCGTTGTGGAGCACAGGCTCTAGGCACATTCAGTCATTGCAGTGCAGGGGCTCGGTTGCTCCTGGACATGTGGAAGTCTTCCTGCACCAGGGACAGAACCCGTGTCCCCTGCATTGGCAGGGGAACTCTTACCCACTGTACCACCAGGAAAGTCCCACAATCTGTAGTTATTAAAACACAGTGGCACTAGGGCAGGAACAAATCAACTTGTTTATCTGTTCACCTGTTGATGGACATTTGGATTTCTCCCAGTTTTTGCTATTATGAATGGAACGTCTAACAACATTCTTGTACAATTCTTTTAATTCACTCTGATAATCTCTTTTAATTAGAATGTACAGATTATCTATATTTAGTGTGATTGTTGATATGGTTGGATTTAAAACTACTATTTTGTAACCTTTTTTTAAAAAAAATCTGCTGTGTTCTTTGTTCCTCTGTTTTTTGGGGTTAACTGAGTATTTTATATGGTTTCCCTGGTGGCTCAGTTGGTAAAGAGTCTGCCTGCAATGTGAGAGACCTGGGTTCGATCCCTGGGTCAGGAAGATCCCCTGGAGCAGGAAATGGCAACCCATTCCAGTACTCTTGCCTGGAGAATTCCGTGGACAGAGTATTTTCTAATATTTCATTTATTTCCACAATTGACTTATTAGCTATCCTTGATTTGTTTGTTTTTAGAGGTTATTTTCTAGTTTAGAATGCACACCTTTACTTGTCACCCTCCATTGAGGGGTGGCAGAATTTGTTAGGGGCTTCCCAGGTGGCTCAGCGGTAATGGATCCCCCTGCAATGCAGGAATACAGGAGATACTGGTTTGATTCCTGGGTCGGGAATGTCCCCTGGAGGAGGGCACGGAAACCCACTTCAGTATTCTTGCTTGAAGAATTGCATGCACAGGGGCCTGGTGGTCTGTAGTCCATAGGGTTGCCAAGAGTCAGCCACGATTGAAGCGATTGAGCACACAGGCACCGTTTGTTGCTCTTTCCCCAGTGACTTCAACAGAAAAATGTGGTTGAGGTGGGCTTTGTGCCTTTCCCACTCGACTGAGGGAAACCCTCCCCTGTCTCTCCCCCTGCTTAATCTTTCTCAAGAGCACCCTTTGGAGGTCTGCGTGGAAGAATCACAAGTGAATATGAACTCCACCTGTGTCTGAAGCTCCCACGAATTCTGTGATATCACACTAGTCCATACCGGGCCTTTAAGCAAGTTGTTAAGAATTTTAGCTGAATTCTTCTTGCCCACTTGTATTGTGTTCAGTGTCTCTTTCTCCCATACTCTGCTGCAAGTATGCCAGTGTTTTCTACCTCCTTGGAGGCCCCTGTCTTTCCTTGGCTTTCAAACTGCTTCACTGGCCTTTGACGTCAGCTCTCTGATGAGTTTTAAAAAAGTTGTAAACTAGCAGTTCATCCTTTATTGTTGTTCTTGGGATGAGAATGATACCTTTCCAGCTACTTGCTAGGCAGAAACAAAATTCTCACAATAGAGGAATTTTAATGCACGAATCTATAATGGAAAAGCTGAGGAGCCAAAAAGGGGTTGGTGAGCAAATCAAAGATTTGTAACATCAGGAAGCCTAGTCTGGGACATGAAGGGAGGAGGTGCTGTTCCAGTAGCTAGGGTAACCAAGCAGAATCTGAAATCATTAGGGGGGCTTGTCTGGTGGGAGCTGGAGCCACAGGGGTAACACACACACTGCTTGAAGAAAAAAAAATACTATCTTCTCTTGTCCTCTTGCCTTTCAGTTTTCTGACAGTGCCACCCATTGGCCTAACCAGCTGTTTCCAACTGACACAACAGCCTGGAGAATGTAACCTGCTGAGATCAAATTACCTCCCTTATTCAGTTCAGTTCAGTCGCTCAGTCGTGTGTGACTATTTGCGACCCCATGAATCGCAGCACACCAGGCCTCCTGGTCCATCACCAACTCCTGGAGTTTACTCAAACTCATGTCCATCGAGTCGGTGATGCCATCCAGCCATCTCATCCTCTGTCGTCCCCTTCTCCTCCTGCCCCCAATCCCTCCCAGCATCAGAGTCTTTTCCAATGAGTCAACTCTTCACATCAGGTGACCAAAGTTTTGGAGTTTCAGCTTTAGGATCAGTCCTTCCAATGAACACCCAGGACTGATCTCCTTTAGAAGGGACTGGTTGGATCTTCTTGCAGTCCAAGGGACTCTCAAGTCTTCTCCAACACCACAGTTCAAAAGCATCAATTCTTCGGCACTCAGCCTTCTTCACAGTCCAACTCTCACATCCATACATGACCACAGGAAAAACGATACCCTTGACTAGACGGACCTTTGTTGGCAAAGTAATGTCTCTGCTTTGGAATATACTATCTAGGTTGGTCATAACTTTCCTTCCAAGGAGTAAGCTGCTTTTAATTTCATGGCTGCAGTCACCATCTGTGGTGATTTTGGAGCCCCCCAAAATAAAATCTGACCTGTTTCCACTGATTCCCCATCTATTTGCCATGAAGTGATGGGACCAGATGCTGTGATCTTCGTTTTCTGAATGTTGAGCTTTAAGCCAACTTTTTCACCCTTCTCTTTCACTTTCATCAAGAGGCTTTTTAGTTCCTCTTCACTTTCTGCCATAAGGGTGGTGTCACCTGCATATCTGAGGTTATTGGTATTTCTCCCGGAAATCTTGATTCCAGCTTGTGCTTCTTCCAGCCCAGCGTTTCTCATGATGTACTCTGCATATAAGTTAAATAAGCAGGGTGACCATATACAGCTTTGACATACTCCTTTTCCTATTTGGAATCAGTCTGTTGGTCCATGTCCAGTTCTAACTGCTGCTTCCTGACCTGCATATAGGTTTCTCAAGAGGCAGGTCAGGTGGTCTGGTATTCCCATCTCTTTCAGAATTTTCCACAGTTGATTGTGATCCACACAGTCAGAGGCTTTGGGATAGTCAATGAAGCAGAAATAGATGTTTTTCTGGAACTCTCTTGCTTTTTCGATGATCCAGCGGATGTTGGCAATTTGATCTCTGGTTCCTCTGCCTTTTCTAAAAGAAGGTTGAACATCTGGAAGTTCACTGTTCATGTATTGCTGAAGCCTGGCTTGGAGAATTTTGAGCATTACTTTACTAGCATGTGAGATGAGTGCAACTGTGCAGTAGTTTGAGCATTCTTTGGCATTGCCTTTCTTTGGGATTGGAATGAAAACTGACCTTTCCAGTCCTGTGGCCACTGCTGAGTTTTCCAAATTTGCTGGCATATTGAGTGCAGCACTTTCACAGCATCATCTTTCAAGATTTGAAATAGCTCCACTGGAATTCCATCACCTCCACTAGCTTTGTTCGTAGTGATGCTTTCTAAGGCCCACTTCACTTCACATTCCAGGATGTCTGGCTCTAGGTGAGTGATCACACCATTGTGATGATCTTGGTCATGAAGCTCTTTGTTGTACAGTTGTTCTGTGTATTCTTGCCACCTCTTCTTAATATTTTCTGCTTCTGTTAGGTCCAGACCATTTCTGTCCTTTATTGAGCCCATCTTTGCATGAAATGTTCCCTTGGTATCTCTAATTTTCTTGAAGAGATCTCTAGTCTTTCCCATTCTGTTGTTTTCCTCTATTTCTTTGCATTGATTGCTGAGGAAGGCTTTCTTATCTCTCCTTGCTATTCTTTGAAACTCTGCATTCAGATGCTTATATCTTTCCTTTTCTCCTTTGCTTTTCCCTTCTCTTCTTTTCACAGCTATTTGTAAGGCCTCCCCAGACAGCCATTTTGCTTTTCTGCATTTCTTTTCCTTGGGGATGGTCTTGATCCCTGGCTCCTGTACAATGTCATGAAGCTCAGTCCATAGTTCATCAGGCACTCTCTCTATCAGATCGAGTCCCTTAAATCTATTATTTCTCACTTCCACTGTATAATTATAAGGGATTTGATTTAGGTCATACCTGAATGATCTAGTGGTTTTCCCTACTTTCTTCAATTTAAGTCTGAATTTGGCAATAAGGAGTTCATGATCTGAGCCACAGTCAGCTCCCAGTCTTGTTTTTGCTGACTGTATAGAGCTTCTCCATCTTTGGCTGCAAAGAATATAATCGATCTGATTTCAGTGTTGACCATCTGGTTATGTCCATGTGTAGAGTCTTCTCTTGTGTTCTTGGAAGAGGGTGTTTGCTATTATCAGTGCGTTCTTTTGGCAAAACTCTGTTAGCCTTTGCCCTGCTTCATTCCGTACTCCAAGGCCAAATTTGCCTGTTACTCCAGGTATTTCTTAGCTTCCTACTTTTGCATTCCAGTTCCCTGTAATGAAAAGGACATCTTTTTTGGATGTTAGTTCTAAAAGGTCTTGTAGGTCTTCATAGAACTGTTCAACTTCGGCTTCTTCAGTGTTACTGGTTGGGGCATAGGCTTGGATTACCATGATATTGAATGGTTTGCGTTGGAAATGAACAGAGATCATTCTGTCATTTTTGAGATTGGATCCAAGTACTGCATTTCGGTAGAACATAGTAGGTGAAGGATGAAATATAGAATGATGAAATATTTCCTTCTCCATACTAAGCTTCCTCTATCTTGCAAATGTAGTTATATTACAGTTTTTGTCTAAATAAATGAGTGCTACAATATTATGAATATGTATATACATGTCCATAGCTGAGCCATCAGGGAAGCCCAGTGGTTAAATACGTGTGTACATGCTGAGTCACTTCAGTCGTGTCTGACCCTTTTCAACCCCATGGACTGTAGTTTGCCAGGCTCCTCTGTCCCTGGGATTCTCCAAGCAAGGAAACTGAAGTGGGTTGCCATGGCTTCCTCCAGGGGATCGTCCCAACCCAAGGGCTGAACCTGTGTCTCTTATGTCTCCTGCATTGGCATGGTTAAATACATGTAGCATAAAATTTACCATCTTGACTACTTTATTTTTTTTTCCTTTTTTTAAAAAATTTTTTTAAATTTTAAAATATTTAATTCTTACATGCATTCCCAAACATGAACCCCCCTCCCACCTCCCTCCCCATAACACCTCTCTGGGTCATCCCCATGCACCAGCCCCAAGCATGCTGTATCCTGCATCAGACATAGACTGGCAATTCGATTCTTACGTGATAGTATACATGTTAGAATGCCATTCTCCCAAATCATCCCACCCTCTCCCTCTCCCTCCGAGTCCAAAAGTCTGTTATACACATCTGTGTCTTTTTTGCTGTCTTGCATACAGGGTCGTCATTGCCATCTTTCTAAATTCCATATATATGTGTTAGTATACTGTATTGGTGTTTTTCTTTCTGGCTTACTTCACTCTGTATAATCAGCTCCAGTTTCATCCATCTCATCAGAACTGATTCAAATGAATTCTTTTTAACGGCTGAGTAATACTCCATTGTGTATATGTACCACAGCTTTCTTATCCATTCATCTGCTGATGGACATCTAGGTTGTTTCCATGTCCTGGCTATTATAAACAGTGCTGCGATGAACATTGGGGTACATGTGTCTCTTTCAATTCTGGTTTCCTCAGAGTGTATGCCCAGCAGTGGGATTGCTGGGTCATAAGGTAGTTCTATTTGCAATTTTTTAAGGAATCTCCACACTGTTCTCCATAGTGGCTGTACTAGTTTGCATTCCCACCAACAGTGTAGGAGGGTTCCCTTTTCTCCACACCCTCTTCAGCATTTATTGCTTGCAGATTTTTGGATCGCAGCCATTCTGACTGGTGTGAAGTGGTACCTCATTGTGGTTTTGATTTGCATTTCTCTAATAATGAGTGATGTTGAGCATCTTCTCATGTGTTTGTTAGCCATCCGTATGTCTTCTTTGGAGAAATGTCTATTTAGTTCTTTGGCCCATTTTTTGATTGGGTCGTTTATTTTTCTGGAATTGAGCTGCAGAAGTTGCTTGTATATTTTTGAGATTAGTTGTTTGTCAGTTGCTTCATTTGCTATTATTTTCTCCCATTCAGAAGGCTGTCTTTTCACCTTGCTTATATTTTCCTTTGTTGTGCAGAAGCTTTTAATTTTAATTAGATCCCATTTATTTATTTTTGCTTTTATTTCCAGAATTCTGGGAGGTGGATCATAGAGGATCCTGCTGTGATTTATGTCAGAGAGTGTTTTGCCTATGTTCTCCTCTAGGAGTTTTATAGTTTCTGGTCTTACATTTAGATCTTTAATCCATTTTGAGTTTATTTTTGTGTGCGGTGTTAGAAAGTGATCTAGTTTCATTCTTTTACAAGTGGTTGACCAGTTTTTTCAGCACCACTTGTTAAAGAGATTGTCTTTACTCCATTGTATATTCTTTCTTCCTTTGTCAAAGATAAGGTGTCCATATGTGTGTGGATTTATCTCTGGGCTTTCTATTTTGTTCCATTGATCTATATGTCTGTCTTTGTGCCAGTACCATACTGTTTTGATGACTGTGGCTTTGTAGTAGAGCCTGAGGTCAGGCAAGTTGATTCCTCCAGTTCCATTCTTCTTTCTCAAGATTGCTTTGGCAATTCGAGGTTTTTTGTATTTCCATACAAATCTTGAAATTATTTGTTCTAGTTCTGTGAAAAATATGGCTGGTAGCTTGACAGGGATTGCATTGAATTTGTAAATTGCTTTGGGTAGTATACTCATTTTCACTATATTAATTCTTCTGATCCATGAACATGGTATATTTCTCCATTTATTAGTGTCCTCTTTGATTTCTTTCATCAGTGTTTTATAGTTTTCTGTATATAGGTCTTTAGTTTCTTTAGGTAGATATATTCCTAAGTATTTTATTCTTTTAGTTGCAATGGTGAATGGAATTGTTTCCTTAATTTCTTTTTCTACTTTCTCATTATTAGTGTATAGGAATGCAAGGGATTTCTGTGTGTTGATTTTATATCCTGCAACTTTACTATATTCATTGATGAGCTCTAGTAATTTTCTTGTGGAGTCTTTAGGGTTTTCCATGTAGAGGATCATGTCATCTGCAAACAGTGAGAGTTTTACTTCTTTTTTCCAACTTGGATTCCTTTTATTTCTTTTTCTGCTCTGATTGCTGTGGCCAAAACTTCCAGAACTACATCTTGACTACTTTAAAGTGTACACTTAAGTAGTGTGGGGTCTGCTATGCTTAGTCACTCTGTTGTGTCTGACTCTGTGACACCATGGACTGGAGCCCACCAGGCTCCTTTGTCCTTGGGGATTCTTCAGGCAAGAATACTGGAGTGGGTTGCCAGGCCCTCCTCCAGGAGATCTTCCCAATGCAGGGATCAAACCCAGGTCTCCTGCATTTGCAGGCAGATTCTTTACCATCTGAGCCACCAGGGAAGCCCAAGAATACTGGAGTGGGTAGCCTATCCCTTCTCCAGTGGATCTTCCCGACCCAGGAATTGAACCAGGGTCTCCTGCATTGCAGGCAGATTCTTTACTGGCTCAGCTACCAGGGAAGTCCTCAGTAGTGTAAAGTGTATCAAATTGTTGTGTAACCAATCTTCAGAACTTTTTCATACTCAGAAACTCCCCCTTTTCCCCTCCCCACAACCCCTGATATCCACCATTCTATTTTCTGTTTCTGTGAGTTTGACTACTCTAGATACCTCATGTAAATGGAATTATACAGTATTTGTTTCAGTATAATGCCCTCAGGGTTCACCCATGTTGTGTCAAAATTTCCTTCCTTTTATAGACTGGGTGATATTGGATTGTATGTATGTACCGTATTTGTCCATCCATTCCTCATTGTTTATTTGGGTTGCTTCCAGTTTTGACTATAGTGAATAATGCCACTATGAGCATGCATGTACAAATGTCTCTTTGAGACCCTGCTTTCGGTTCTTTTGGATATAGTATCCAGAAGTGAAATTGTGGGTTCATATGGTATTTCTGTCTTTAGTTTGTTTTGAGGAACCATACTGTTTTCTATAGTGGTTGCACTATTTTACGTTCTCATCAACAGTGCACAAGGGCTCTAATTTCTCGACAGTCTGGTCACCACTTGTTACTTTCTTTTTCTTTTGGCTGTGGCATGTGGCTTGAGGGATCTTTGTTTCTCAACCAGATATCAAATGTTGGCCATGGCAGTGAAAGCACTGAGTCCTAGTCTTTAGGGAATTCCCAGCACTTGTTACTTTCTGTTGTCTTTTTTATAGCAGCCATCCTAATGGATGTGAAGTGATATCTTCATTCTGGTTTTGGTTTGCATTCCCCTAATGATTAGTAATGTTGAGCATCTTTTTATAAGCTTCTTGGATATTTTTAAAACCTCGTTGGAGAAGTTTCTATTCAAGTCCTTTGCCCATTTTTAAATTTGGTTTTTTGTTTTTTGTTGTTGGGTGGTAGGTATTCTTTACATATTCTCCATATTAATCCCTTATATCAGATATGTGATTTACAAATATTTTCTCCTCTTTCATAGATTGCTTTTTCGTTTCACTGATTGACATAAAGAAGTTTTGTGTTTTGATGTAGGCTAGTGATTTATTTTTACTTTTATTGTTTATGCTTTTGGCATGATTCCCCCAAAATCCTTACCAAGTCCAATGTCATGAAACTTTTCACTCTATATTTCCTTCTAAGAATTTTGTAGATTTAAGTCTTACATTTAGGTCCTTGATCCATTTTGAGTTTACTTTTGCATATGGTTTAAGAGTGCAAAACCATTCTTTGTGCATGTTGGAATCCAGTTTTCCAAATACCATTTGTTGAAAAGACTGTTCTTTCTCCATTGAATGGTCTTGGTACCCTTGTCAAAAATTGTTTGCTCATATATGTGAGGGTTTATTTCTTGGATCTCTATTCTGTTTCACTGATCTATATGTCTATCTTTATGCCTGTACCACAGTGTTTTGATTACTGTGGCTTTGTAATAAGTTTTGAAGTCTACAGGTGTGAGACTTTCAACTTTATTCTTCTTTTTCAAGATAGTTTTGGCTATTCGGGATCCTTTGAGATTTCGTATAAATTTTAGGACAGATTTCTTTTTTTTTTTTTTAAATTTCTAAAAAATCACCTTTGGGATTTTGATTTAGATTTGCATCAAGTCTGTAGATTGTTTGTATAGTACTGACATTTTAACAGTGTTATTTTTTTTACTAACTCACCCCATCCGTGCACTCAATTGTGATTGATCTTGCCCAGGCTAGAGATCTTCTGATCTCTGGTCTTTTTGCTCTTCTTCACACCTTGTCTGAATGGGCTGGTGGAGTACTGTGGGCATTGGGGTCCTATCTACTTACAAAGACTTTCAGTCAATCCTCTTGTTGTTAGCCCAACCTAAACTGTTGGACTCAGTGATATCTGGCTTATCCAGTTCTTGAAAATTCCCAAGGTTCAGTAATTTATCAAGTTTTTGACACATAATTAGCTTACTTATTGGAGTTTCCATTACAGATTCCAGTGTATTTTTTCACTGGTCTATTAGGCTATTTTTCACTTATTGTTTTTCAGTATTCAGATTTTGTTGACGTCTCTCATATGCTGTTCAGTCAGTCAGTTTGGTCGCTCAGTTGTGTCCGTCTCTTTGCAACCCTATTAATTGCAGCACACCAGGCCTCCCTTTCCATCACCAACTCTCAGAGTTTACTTAAACTCATGTCCATCAAATTGGTGATGCCATCCAGCCATCTCATCCTCTGTCGTCCCCTTCTCCTCCTGCCCCCAATCTCTCCCAGCATCAGGGTCTTTTCCAATGAGTCAACTCTTCGCATGAGGTGGCCAAAGTATTGGAGTTTCAGCTTCAGCATCAGTCCTTCCAAAGAAATCCCAGGACTGATCTCCTTTAGGGTGGACTGGTTGGACCTCCTTGCAGTCCAAGGGATTCTCAAGAGTCTTCTCCAACACCACAGTTCAAAAGCATCAATTCTTTGGTGCTCAGCTCTCTTTACAGTCCAACTCTCACATCCATACATGACCACTGGAAAAACCATAGCCTTGACTAGATGGACCTTTGTTGGCAAAGTAATGTCTCTGCTTTTGAATATGCTGTCTAGGTTGGTCATAACTTTCCTTCTAAGGAGTAAGCGTCTTTTAATGTCCGGGCTGCAGTCACCATCTGCAGTGATTTTGGAGCCCCCCAAAATAAAGTCTGCCACTATTTCCACTGTTTCCCCATCTATTTCCCATGAAGTGATGGGACCAGATGCCATGATCTTCTTTTTCTGAATGTTGAGCTTTAAGCCAACTTTTTCACTCTCCTCTTTCACTTTCATCAAGAGGCTTTTTAATTCTTCTTCACTTTCTGGCATAAGGGTGGTGTCATCTGCATACCTGAGGTTATTGATATTTCTCCCAGCAATCTGGATTCCAGCTTGTGCTTCCTCCAGTCCAATGTTTCTCATGATGTACTCTGCATATAAGTTAAATAAGCAGGGTGACAATATACAGCCTTGATGTACTCCTTTTCCTATTTGGAACCAGTCTGTTTTTCCATGTCCAGTTCTAACTGTTGCTTCCTGACCTGCATATAGGTTTCTCAAGAGGCAGGTCAGGTGCTCTGGTATTCCCATCTCTTTCAGAATTTTCCACAGTTGATTGTGATCCACACAGGCAAAGGCTTTGCAATAGTCAATAAAGCAGAAATGGATATATTTTCTGGAACTCTCTTTTTCGATGATCCAGTGGATGTTGGCAATTTGATCTCTGGTTCCTCTGCCTTTTCTAAATCCAGCTTGAACATCTGGAAGTTCATGGTTCATGTATTGCTGAAGCCTGGCTTGGAGAATTTTGAGCATTACTTTACTAGCGTGTGAGGTGAGTGCAGTTGTGCAGTAGTTTGAACATTCTTTGGCATTGCCTTTCTTTGGGATACGCATATGCTGTAAATATCCTTTATTTTCTTCCTTGTGGATGTATAGTTTTAAATTCCCTTTCCTCTCATTTTAGTAGGATTTTGGAGGAAACAAGGAAAAAATAATTATATTCAGTCCACCAAGTTTACTCACATATTTATGTATTATCACAATGTCACATTATTACATTTTAAATAATTAAAAGAACTTATAGGAAGAAGTGGTTTTATTGATAGTTATAATTAGGCAAATTAGTTTGCTGGCTAATTCAACTTAAAAATAAAATGCTTTGCTATTAATAGTAAGGTGATGAGGAAAAATGGAAACAGTTGCTTACATTATTAGATATTTACTTTAATTTTCTCTTCATTTGACTATTTCAAGAAAATAAAGATGGAGAAGATGGCAAGAGATTATAATAATAAAAAACTTAAAATACTAAGAAAAGGCAGAATACAAATTTGTAGGTATTGCTCAATCCCAGATATGTAAGTCTAGAATGTGAAGATTAAAAGGTGATTCTTTATTTTCCCTCCGTACTCAAGTAGAAATTGTTATTATAAATATTATTTACTTTTTCTTTGTTGCATTCACAGTGCTTTGATGTTTACCAGTAGTCAGTTGAGTCTGTAAAGGGGTAAGAAGTAACATCGGGGTGGGAGCGGAGCCAAAGGAGAATAGATGAGAGCAAAAGGCTACATACCTTTGAAGACGCTGAACTCTGACAGGCGCGCAGCTTTGAAAGCAGTCCTCAGTAGTTTTTTTTCCTGGCTGCTATAACTGGCTATGACTTTGGATTGCCTTCCTCTCTTATCGAAGTTCAGCCTATTTGTGATTGTAAACATGTCAGTCAGACCATACTGGGACGTGCAATGAGGTATTTCCTCTCAGTTTTCTGCGTTCTCCAAATTTTGTATAAAGACTGTCTTATAAATGCTGGTGAAAAGAGGTTCAAGAGAATTCCAACAGATGGCATCAACAGGAGGCAGAGGGCAGAGGGCATACAGAAGAGGAAGAAGGACCCTAGGTACCAGGTGGGAAAGGGGTGTCGTGCCCTGAACAGGCCAATGGAGCTCCTTCTAAGGGAGACCTCCTTGCCCCTAGCCCACAACAAGAGACTGGTAGGCATGCTGTGATCCCACCCTGGGCACAGCTCATTAGAAGAGGAATTCACTTTGACCTAGAACTAAACTGTGGTGGTTTAATAGACATTGGCAAATTCTTTGAAACTTCTATTTTTGAAACCTGGGGTCTGTGTCCCCTCTTTTTGAGTCTAAGCTGACCTCAGTGATCAGTTAACCCATAGAGTATGGTAGAAATGCAGTCCATGGGGTCGCAGAGTCAGACACGACTGAGCGACTTCACTTTTTTTCTTTCTATAGTTTCTTTTGGAGAAGGAAATGGCAACCCACTCCAGTGTTTTTGCCTGGAGTATCCCACGGACGGAGCGGCCTGGTGGGCTGTGGTCTATGGGGTTGCAAAGAGTTAGACATGACTAAACAGCTAACACACACACACACACACACACACACACACACACACACACACGGCAGAAATGACATTATATGATTAGGAAGCTAGGTCAGAGAAGGTCATGTATCTTTCACCTGGTTCACTGGAATGGTCACACTAGACTATTACATGCCATGTAAAAATTTTATCATCCTGAGGCTGCCATTCTGCAATGAACCCCAAACTATCCATATACAGAGACCACACACAGAGCCCCTGAAACCTCAGAACAAAGAGAGCTGCCTTGCCAGCTACCAGCTGCTTCGCTCCTGGTGGTCTTCTAGTTCCAGCCTTCATCTGATTACAACTGCATGGACACCCTGGGCCACAGCTCTCCAGCTGAGTGCTTCTTAAATTCTTGATCCCCAGAAACAGGAAAGAAAAGAAAATGATGGTTGGTGTTTTAAGCCACTAAAGTATATTGTTAACTGACACAGTTATAGGCAGTTTCCCAAAAATTTATTGGTAGATAACAAACTACTCCAAAGCTTAGTGGTATAAAGCACTCTTTTATGCTAATATGCTGTGCTTTGCTTATTCGCTCAGTCATGTCCTGACTCTTTGAGACCCATGAGCATAGACAGATCCTCTGTCCATGGGGATTCTCCAGGCAGAATACTAGAGTGAGTTGCCATGCCCTCCTCCAGGGGATCTTCCCAACCCAGGAATCGAACTGGGGTCTCCTGCATTGCAGGTGGGTACCTCACCAGCTGAGCTACGCAGGAAGCCCTAGATACTGTCAATCAAGAATTGAGACAGATGCAGTAAGAATGGTTCGTCACTGCTCCATGGTATCTGACGCATAAGCTGGAGGGACTCAGGGGCTGGGGATGATTGAATGGCTGGGGTCTTGCATCGTGTGGAAGCAGCTCCCCCACACGTGTGGTGATTGATGCTGGCTGTTGGCTGGGACCTCAGCTGGAGCACCTGTCTGGCTCCTCTGTGTGGCCTGGGGCTTCCTCATAGCATGGTGGGGCTGGGTTCCAAGAGCAGGCTAATAGTTTCTTAAGGTCCGGGCCTGGAAAACTGCACAGTGTCACTTCTGTTGTGTCACGCATCCTAGATTCAAGGGGAAAAGACATACAGTCTCATCTTTGGATGGGAGGGGTGTTCAGGAATTTTGGATACACTTAAATTACCATCTAGCACACAACCCATAGTCTAGGTATTGATCTGTAACATGGCCTGGTTCAAAGAGATGAACCGGATTAATTATTTTCTCTTTTTTAAAAATTTAAACTGAGTAATATAAGGGAATTATATAGTTAGAATTGGGAGGTAGAGCTGAAAAGAATAACTTGACAAACAGACAAGGCCAAGGGTAAACCAAGGTTATGAAGAAGCAGAAACCATGAGAAAGCAGAAGGTCTGTTGAGTAGAGATACAATGAAGAGAGAAGGAGAAATGAAGTAAAATTCATGTGCCCTGGGGAGGGGCCATAGTAAGACAGGGGGTGTCTAGAACGGCCTCCTGTCTGGCAGTTCCGGTTCAGTTCCAGCTCATGCATTGCTTTTAACAATGGGATTATCTTTCTTACCCAGTTTTCTAGGTCACAGTTAATAATAGTGTCCTACATGGCAAGAAGATGTGCTTAAATGAATGAGGTTGGGAAACAAGTTTCCTCTTTTCTCAGAGTTGTTACTGACATGATTGAGAAGCACCATTAGAGAGAAATTACTGTGTGAAGTGGTACTGCTGAGTGGTGAGAAAGAGCCACTCTGCTCATTATGTCCACCTGAAGTTGATCATTAGTGGCTAGGAAGAGGAGTGGGAAGTGGGCACAAGAAAGTAATGTGTTATTTCTAAAGATGGATTGTTTTCAAATGCCTTTTGAAATGGCAGTGAATAACCAGTAGAGATCTGGTTTTATCGAACCGCAGGGATTATATTTGTAAATAAGAAATGAAAGAACTTCAAAATACATGTGTTCAATAGGCTTTTCCTGAAATTCGAGAATATTTGCATTATCTGGTATGTATGGTCTCATGACTACTTAATTCAGTGACATATGCTTTAGAAAATTTATTTTATTCAAATGTAGTTGATTTACAATGTTATATTAATTTCTATGGTATTGATTCAGTTATCCACATGTATACATTCTTTTTCCTAATGGTTTATCACGGGATACTGAGTATAGTTCTATACTCAGTACTACTGTGCTATATACAGTAGGACCTTGTTGTTTATTCATTCTACATATAATCGTTTGTACCTGCTAACTCCAAACTCCCAGCTCATCCCTGCCTCCCTGATTCCTCCTTGGCAGCAACAAGTCTGTTCTCTATGAGTCTATTCATAGATAAGGTCATTTGTGCCATATTTTAGATTCCACATATAAGTGACATCATATGATATTTGTTTTTCTCTTTCTGACTTGCTTTACTTAGTATGAGAATCTCTAGGTCCGTCTGTGTTGCTGCAAAGACATGATTTCACTTTTTTATGACTGAGTAGTATTCCATTATATATATATATATACACTGTATCTTCTTTATCCATTTATCTGTTGATGGGCATTTAGGTTTCCATATCTTGATTATTGTGAATAGTGCTGCTGGGCACATAGGTGTGCATGTATCTTTTTGAACTACAAGTTTTGCCTGGATGTGTGGGTGATACATACTTTTCAAAGAAATGTTTTGCTACGCAAGAAACTAGATGTTCTCAGAGTAGTCTTAAATGGTGTGTTTGGATTTCAGCTACTGGTATATATTGACCCTCTTATCTAAAGGGATAGTTAGGCACAATTATTATGTTAAATAATTAAAATAAATATTAAATGTTAGTGAGTCATGTGAAAGTATGTAAAAAGCCCAGGAGTTTTTCAAAGAATGATCTTTGCTAGCAGGTACAGCTTTCCCCTGACCTGATTTCAGATTGTTTCTTTACTCTCACAGCAAGAGCAGCTCAAAACGTGCAACTTTATTGGCAGAATTCTGAGTCTATGGTCAAAGAGATCTGTAAGAAAAAGGCATATATTAGTATTTTTCCCTTGAATAATTAAGCAGTCATTAAGGTGCCACTACTGAAACAGCATTGACTCCAAGAATATCATCTTATTAGAAAGAGTAAAGAATTCTGAGTTGTGAATAATGCTGATAGATGTTATATGATATGAAGTCAGATTAGGGGAGGGTTGTACCTGCTAACTAGGGTCATTCTTTGAAAAACTCCTGTGCTTTTTACACATGTTCACCATGACACACTAACATTTAATACTTACTGTAGCTATTTAACCTAACCATTGTGCCAAAGATATAATTGATCTTTCTCCTGTAGGGGAACATAGAGTAACAGTGCTCTAATTTTGTATTTCTCTGTTCTATAATGACAGGCTGTCATTTTCTGTAATTTACCAGAGATGATGAACAATGTGGGTAGGCTGAATGTTGTTGCTTAGTAACCGCCTTTTAAAAGTTTCTTAAGTGTAATTGCCTCTCTGCCAGGGAAACATTGATCCAGCTAATCTGCATTGAACCACTCTCTAAGCAACTCAACATATTAAACACCCTCATGTTTTTAATTTCAAATTATTTGCCTTTTAAAATTCTGTTAAGGTAAGCCACTTTTGCTGTGAGCACTATTTGCCTTTGAACAAAGTGAGACTTTCAAATGACTGTACATTGTCATTTCCTTCATTGTTTTTCTGTATATCTTTTCATATTGCCTTTTTTAAACAGCTGAGGGTAGAAACTTGTGAAGAATCATGAAAATCTTTGGTTCTATTCCGAATAATTCTAAATGCTTTCACACACCACCAGTCTTTACCCATGTATCAAAATGTGCACCATATGAACATTCTCTTTGCTTCTATCCCTCATCCCATTAATAACCTCTTGTTATTAATCAAATGTCTGTGTTGCTATTTAAGAAAATGTGGAGTCTAAGCGGACACCTGGCACATAACTTCAGTTTTTACAGTTGTGTCTGCATATGCACACTGACTTGAGGGAGGAAACACGCCAAAGCTAGAGTTCTGTTAAACACTTGTTGTTAGTGTTTGAAGATAATATTTCAGATGATTAATTGCTGCACTATTTCAAGTCCACCTTGTATAGCTGCCGACTTTTTATCATGTGGCAGGAAGAACTAGTGATGTAGAAATAATTCACAGCTGAGGTCAAAGCTGACTTATTCTTTGATTCTGAGTTTGACGTGATTGTGAGATAGAAGAGGCCAGAAATGGATTTGAGGAGCTGAAACAATATGTTTATATTTCTGCCTGTTAATCCCCAGACTCAATAATTGACATCCAAGCTAGAGGTGAGGAGAGAGTTATAGAGGGCACAAAGGAAATTAGAATCAGCGTAGTGACTTCACACCCAAGTGTATGTCTCCACCCCCTCAAATCTTCCTTACATTTCAAGATCACAGAGAGGAGAGTCTCAGGAAAAGTTTGAAACAACTGCAAGCCTCCTAGAGAAATCCCTTGGTCCATGCTGTCTCAACAAAATGGCAGAACACTCACATTTCCCATGGTTCCTGGGATCCAGTTATTCCTGGGGCCCCAGCATGAGGACACAGAAGTTAGTGCTGGGAGAAGGCAATGGCATCCCACTCCAGTACTCTTGCCTGGAAAATCCCATGGGCAGAGGAGCCTGGTAGGCTGCAGTCCATGGGGTCACCAAGACTCGGACACGACTGAGCGACTTCACTTTCACTTTTCACTTTCATGCACTGGAGAAGGAAATGGCAACCCACTCCAGTGTTCTTGCTTGGAGAATCCCAGGGATAGGGAGCCTGGTGGGCTGCTGTCTCTGGGGTCACACAGAGTCGGACACGACTGAAGCGACTTAGCAGCAGCAGCAGAGAGCTGATAAACCATCTGCCAGAAGGTCACTTTACAGGACTGAGAAATAGGAAGGAAGGAAGAAAGGGTTAGTCACTCAGTCATGTCTGATTCTTTGCAACCCCTTGGACTGCAGCCTGCCAGGCTCCTGTCCATGGAATTCTCCAAGCAAGAATACTGGAGTGGGCTGCCTTTCCCTTCTGCAGGGGATTTCCTGACCCAGGGATTGAACTCATGTCTCCTGCATGGGCAGGCAAATTCTTTTGCCACTGAGCCACCTGAAAAGCCCCAAGTGACCTAGATATTGAGCTGGGGTCTCTTTCATTGCAGGCAGTTTCCTTACTGCCTGAGCTAGCAGGGAAGCCCACAGGGTTGAGAAAGTCTTCACAGTAAGAATGCTGTTTGCAGTTTCAGCCAAGAGCAAGGCAGATTGCAGAACTGAGCCTGAGCTCTGTCTGAGGAAGCACTGAACACTTCAAGAGGACAGACAAGTTACACCCCCAGGGGACATCAGCAGAGACGCAGTCTCAGAGAGGTGACATACAGCCTACCGATGCTGCAGTGCTTCTGCATGGACTCGGATAGCACCCCAGAGACAAGGATGGAGGAAGACTGAACATTCAGTTTGCCAAGGTTTAACTTGGTAAATGATTTGATTACAAGTTGGAGTTGATTGAGTGAAAAATCACTGCTGGACCAAGAAAATCCAGGAACTTCTCATTTTAAGTTCCCTCCTGTTGTACAGACAGAGGAAACAGATTTAATTGTTGTACAAATAGAGCAAACATGTTTGCTGTACCTGTATGCTCAGCCTGCTATTGTGTCAAGATGGCAGAGGCTGAGGGGATGACGGTGAAGTTTCTGTCCTATACGGAATAGTTTGGTGCTATGATTAAGAGTAAACAATTTGAAACAGGCAACTACTTTTCTGTCTGAGGGCAGCTTATTGATTCTACTCAGTTTGTTTTTTCTCTTCTGCAGAAATATGAAGTGTTCAACTTTGCAGGGCTGTTGTGAGGTTATGAGATGAAATACACCACACTTTCGGCACATAGTGTCTAGAATAAAATCACAGTAACATATTCTCTTTTAAAATTTTTATTAAAGTTTATTTACAATGTCGTATTACTTTCAGGTGTACAGCAAAGTGAATCTGTTGTACATATACATATATCTGCTTTTTTTTAAAAAGGATCCTTTTCCGAAATAGGCCGTTGCACAATATTGAGTAGAGTTCCCTGTGCTATGCATCAGGTTCTTATTAGTTACCTGTTTTATATGTAGTAGTGTGTGTATGTCAGTCTCAGTCTTCCAGTTTCTCACCCCCCACCACATCCCCTGGTAACCATACATCTGTGATTCTACTTCTGTTTTGTAAATAAGTTCATTTGTACCCCTCCATTTTTTTTAGATTCCACATATAGGCAATATCATATTTGCCTTTCCGTGTCTGACTTCCTTCACTCAAGTAAGTGTGACAGTGTCTAGGTCCATTCATGTTGCTACAGATGGCATTGTTTTGTTCTTTTTATGGCTGAGTAATATTCCATTGTACGTATGTACCACATCTTCTTTATCTGACAAGGGATTAATCTCTAAAATATACAAACAGCTCATACAGCTAAATATCATAAAGCAAATAAGCCACTCGAAAAATGGGTGGAAGACCTAAATAGATACCTCTGCAAAGAAGACATACAGGTGACCAAACAGCACATGAGAAGATGCTCAGCATCACGAATTATTAGAGGAATGCAAATCAAAACTACAGTGAGGTGCTACCTCACACCGGTCAGAATGGCCATCATCAGAACATCTACAAACAATGAATGCTGGAGAGGGTGTGTAGAAAAGGGAATCCTCCTGTACTATTGGTGGGAATGGAAATCGGTCCAGCCACTCTGCAGAACAGTATGGATGTTCCTTAAACAAGTAAAAATAGAATTAGCGCATGACCCAGAGATCGCACTCCTGGGCATATACCCAGAGAAAATCACAATTTGAAAAGATACAGGCACTTCAGTGTTCATTGCAGCACTGTTTACAATGGCCAGGACATGTAGGCAATGTAAATGTCCATCAAAAGATAAACTATCATATTCTTGACCTCCAGTTTGCTCCTTCGTCCTCATGCCACCTCCAAGCCCTCCCACTCCTCACCATAGAAGAAGGTGCCACACAGGTAGAACTTCTTCATGTTCTACTATTCATGTCTGTATCCACAGTGTCTGGCACAAAGTAGATGCCTAATAAATAGCTGTTGAATGAATAATTTAGAAAGGAGTCTGGAGAGATAGCTGAGTGTATTAAAATGGGTTCTCCCTATTGAAAATGAAAGTCACTCAGTGGTGTCTGACTCTTTGTGACCCCATGGACTATACAGTCCAGGGAATTCTCTAGGCCAGAATATTGGAGTGGGTGGCCTTTCCCTTCTTCAGGGGATCTTCCCAACCCAGGGATCGAACCCAGGTCTCCTGCACTGCAGGTGGATTCTTTACCAGCTGAGCCACAAGGGAAGCCCAAGAATACTGGAGTGGGTAGCCTATCCCTTCTCCAGTGGATCTTCCCAACCCAGGAATCAAACCAGGGTTTCCTGCATTGCAGGCAGATTCTTTACCAACTGAGCTGTCAGGGAAGCCCTTGGGTAAGTCTCAAATGACTTCAGTGAGATAAATGAAAGAGCAGATGGGTGTGAATGAGTCTCAGGAGAACAGGTTGTAATCAAAGGGAAGGACACAGAAAACAATCATGGTCATATGCTCCCATATGTATTCAATAGAAAGGGAACATTTATCCATGGTGTGCATGGACAAAAAATTCCTGAGCAATTAAATGATACCTTTATAGACCACTGTTGTATTTTTCACCACTTCCCAGTGGCTCAGTGGTAAAGAATCCTCCTGCTCATGCAGGAGAGGTGGTTTCTATCCCTGGCTTGGGAAGATCTCCTGGAGAAGGGAATGGCAACCCACTCCAGTATCCTTGCCTGGAGACTTCCATGGACAGAGGAGCCTGGAGGTCCACAGTCCATGGGGTTGCGAAGGGTCAGACACGACTAGGCACACTTGCATGGTTGTATTTTCCAACAGTGTTTGCCTCTTTATGGGGACATGGATGTGTGTCTGTTTCTACTGTGTGTTTCTGAGTGTCTGTAAAATACTTGGACTAGATTTTTCAATCTGACCTGCTTGATTTAGATCTCTATATCTATTTATTTATCCATCTGTCATAGGAAAATGAGTTTTTCTATGTGAAAAATGTAAACAATAGAATTTAACCATATCACAAGATCAATACTAACACTTAAAGAACTTTTTAAAAAAATTCTATTCCTTTAAGAAGCTTTAAGAGCTTGTAAAGATGAAGAAAAATTGAAAAGATTTTCATTTGACACTTCAAGACCACTGTAAATTTTTAGAATATAATTAGCCCTTAGACCTGGTTCATTTATAAAATGGGTAACAGAATTGACCTTGGAATAAGAGCAAAATTGTAAAGGCTAATGGGATTAGGACATAGTGTACCTTCTTTTTTCTTCTCCTTTTGTAAAAATATAAAACCCTTAGAAACTAGAGTTTTTATTATTTTATCATAATTGTCAAAAATGATGGGTAATAGTTTTCAAAAGGAATAAAATTTTTTGTTTCTAATATTTAAAGAGGTTTAATATCCTTGACATAGTGATGCTGTATAACACTGTTTTTCTTGAAAATCCTCCTCATTTGATTTCCATATTCTTTGCCACATAAGGAATGCCCTGTGTACAAGTGGTCTGCCTTAATATTATGACAATTCCATCAAGCTATACATAGCTTAGTTCAGTTCAGTTGCTCAGTCGTGTCCGACTCTTTGCGACGCCATGAATGGCAGCACGCCAGACCTCCCTGTCCATCACCAACTCCCGGAATTCACTCAGACTCACGTCCATTGAGTCCGTGATGCCATGCAGCCATCTCATCCTCTGTCGTCCCCTTTTCTTCCTGCCCCCAATCCCTCCCAGCATCAGAGTCTTTTTCAATGAGTCAACTCTTCGCATCAGGTGGCCAAAGTACTGGAGTTTCAGCTTTAGCATCAGGCCCTCCAAAGAACACCCAGGACTGATCTCCTTTAGAATGGACTGGGTGGATCTCCTTGCAGTCCAAGGGACTCTCAAGAGTCTTTTCCAACACCACAGTTCAAACGTATCAATTCTTTGGCGCTCAGCTTTTTTCACAGTCCAACTCTCCCATCCATACATGACCACAGGAAAAACCATAGCCTTGACTAGACGGACCTTAGTCGGCAAAGTAATGTTTCTGCTTTTGAATATGCTGTCTAGAATATGCTGGTCATAACTTTTCTTCCAAGGAGTAAGCGTCTTTTAATTTCATGGCTGCAATCACCATCTGCAGTGATTTTGGAGCCACCCATTTGGAATAAACTCTGACACTGTTTCCACTGTTTCTCCATCTATTTCCCATGAAGTGATGAGACCAGATGCCATGATCTTCGTTTTCTGAATGTTGAGCTTTAAGCCAACTTTTTCACTCTCCTCTTTCACTTTCATCAAGAGGCTTTTTAGTTCCTCTTCACTTTCTGCCATAAGGGTGGTGTCATCTGCATATCTGAGGTTATTGATATTTCTCCCGGCAATCTTGATTCCAGCTTGTGCTTCTTCCAGCCCAGCGTTTCTCATGATGTACTTTGCATAGAAGTTAAATAAGCAGGGTGACAATATACAGGCTTGATGTACTTCTTTTCCTATTTGGAACCAGTCTGTTGTTCCATGTCCAGTTCTAACTGTTGCTTCCTGACTGGAATATAGGTTTCTCAAGAGGCAGGTCAGGTGGTCTGGTATTCCTATTTCCTTCAGAATTTTCCACAGTTTCTTGTGATCCACACAGTCAAAGGCTTTGGGATAGTCAATGAAGCAGAAATAGATGTTTTTCTGGAACTCTCTTGCTTTCGATGATCCAGCGGATGTTGGCAATTTGATCTCTGGTTCCTCTGCCTTTTCTAAAAGAAGGTTGAACATCTGGAAGTTCACTGTTCATGTATTGCTGAAGCCTGGCTTGGAGAATTTTGAGCATTACTTTACTCGCGTGTGAGATGAGTGCAATTGTGCAGTAGTTTGAGCATTCTTTGGCATTTCCTTTCTTTGGAATTGGAATGAAAATGGACCTTTTCCAGTCCTGTGGCCACTGCTGAGTTTTCCAAATTTGCTGGCATATTGAGTGCAGCACTTTCACAGCATCATCTTTCAGGATGTGAAATAGCTCCACTGGAATTCCATCACCTCCACTAGCTTTGTTTGTAGTGATGCTTTCTAAGGCCCATTTGACTTCACATTTCAGGATGTGTGGCTCTAGGTGAGTGATCACACCATCGTAATTATCTGGGTCATGAAGATCTTTTTTGTATAGTTCGTCTGTGTATTCTTGCCACCTCTTCTTAATATCTTCTGCTTCTGTTAGGTCCATACCATTTCTGTCCTTTATCAAGCCCATGTTTGCATGAAATGTTCCCTTGGTATCTCTAATTTTCTTGAATAGATCTCTAGTCTTTCCTGTTCTGTTGTTTTCCTCTATTTCTTTGCATTGATCGCTGAAGAAGGCTTTCTTATCTCTTCTTGTTATTCTTTGGAACTCTGCATTCAGATGCTTATATCTTTCCTTTTCTCCTTTGCTTTGTGTTTCTCTTCTTTTCACAGGTATTTGTAAGGCCTCCCCGGACAGCCATTTTGCTCTTTTGCATTTCTTTTTCTTGGGGATGATCTTGATCCCTGTCTCCTGTACAGTATCACAAATCTCAGTCCATAGTTCATTTTTTCCAAGGGATTCCTGCCTGCGGTAGTAGATATAATGGTCATCTGAGTTAAATTCACCCATTCCAGTCCATTTTAGTTCGCTGATTCCTAGAATGTCGACGTTCACTCTTGTCATCTCCTGTTTGACCACTTCCAATTTGCTTTGATTCATGGACCTAACATTCCAGGTTTCTATGCTATATTGCTCTTTATAGCATCGGACCTTGCTTCTATCACCAGTCGCATCCACAACTGGGTATTGTTTTTGCTTTGGCTCCATCCCTTCATCCTTTCTGGAGTTATTTCTCCACTGATCCCCAGTAGCATATTGGGCACCTACCGACCTGGGGATCCTCTTTCAGTATCCTATCATTTTGCCTTTTCATACTGTTCATGGGGTTTTCAAGGCAAGAATACTGAAGTGGTTTGCCATTCCCTTCTCCAGTGGACCACATTCTGTCAGACCTCTCCACCATGACCCGCCCGTCTTGGGTTTCCCCACAGGCATGGCTTGGTTTCATTGAGTTAGACAAGGCTGTGGTCCTAGTTTGATTAGACTGACTAGTTTTCTGTGATTATGGTTTGGGTGTCTGCCCTCTGATGCCCTCTTGCAACACCTACCATCTTACTTGGGTTTCTCTTACCTTGGACATGGGGTATCTCTTCATGGCTGCTCCAGCAAAGTGCAGCCGCTGCGCCTTACCTTGCACGAGGGGTATCCCCTCACCGCCACCCCTCCTGACCTTGAACGTGGAGTAGCTCCTCTCGGCCCTCCTGCACCCGCTATACATAAGTGCTCCTTTATTTGTGAGAAAAGATTAATTCTTGTGTTTCTTTGAAAATAACTATTTGAACATGTCATCATTGAATAAGGTCGAACAAATGTTTCATGCTTCCATAAAGATCTTTCTCTCAGATCAGTAGCAGGAAAGAGTTATTTAAAGGAAGCTAATAGAATCCAACTGAGTGGGAAGGATTTGGTCCAGTGATTCTTGAACTTTAGCGTTATGAGAAATATCTGAAGGATTTGTTAACCTGCAGAGATTTTAATTTACTGGATAGTGTATTTGACTGAATGGTGGTCTGCAAAATGATATCTTTACATTCTGTCCCACAGAATCGGTGAATATGACCTCATTTAGTCATCCTGGATTATGAGGGTGGGCCCTAAATCTGTAGAGATAAGAGTCTTTATAAGAGATACACAGAAGAGGGAAAGGCACAGAGGGGACACAGCCATGTGAAGGCAGAGGTTAGAGTTTTGTAGCCACAAGGCAAGGGACGACTGGAGCCACTAGAAGCTGAAAGAGGCAAAGTGATTCTTCCCTAGAACTTGGAAGGACTCACAGGCTTGCTGACAGCTGGTTCCAGCTTCTGGCCCTTAGAACTATAAGGGAATACATTTTTGTTGCTTTACTGTAAACTGTTTCAGCAGCCCTAGGCTACTAAAACAGGTTTAGATCAAGAACCTGAATTTCCGACAAGCTGATGCTCAGATAAGTGGACTGTGATTTGAATAGAACTGGTTTAGTAGATGCAGCAAGTTTAAATGAAAAAGAAATCCAATTCAGGGATATTCCATGAAAAGATGAGTGCAATAATTTAGATCATCAGACTGTTGAGGATAGCTGAAGATGAGCAAGAATGGAACCAAGAAGTCAGCTTGAATTACTTTTTCTCCTTTTTGATTGTTTCTGCTGCCTTGAGTGTTCTATGCTCACAGGAGCCTGTTAACCTCAGGGTATCCTCAGGCCTCCCTTAAGCTTCATTTCCTGGATGGGAGCTTCCAGATTAGGTCAGCCTTTGTAGTAACACTATTGCAGTTCTCTGTACTTCTTTGTGGCATTTGTTACCGTAGTAATGATTGCTAATGTCTGTCTTTCTGGAACATTGTATATTTTTAAAGGACAGAGGCCACAAAATTCTTACACATGGCTGTACCCCCAGTTCTAACACAGAGTCTGACACACAGTATGTATTAAAAAAACTTATCAGTGAATAGAAGTTGAGCCCTGTCCTAACTAAGGTGGAATTAGAACCTCAGAGATCACTACTCTGAGTAGAACATATGCTGTAGAACCTCAGAGATCACTACTCTGAGTAGAACATATGCTGTTTCCCTATTGATTGCAGATTTTTATTAAGCAGATTTAATAGATAAAATCAGATGTTAGAAGGAGGCCAAAATGATTATTAAGTACTTCTTTCTGTTGCAGAATGATTTACTGAATTATATGCTCTCAATCAAAAGATGGGCCTTATAAATATATTTAAGCACTGTCTACTCTGATGATTGATATGATCATGCTTTTCACCTTTGAGGCAAGTTGATTTTCTGTTGGTTTATGTTATTCATATGCAAAAAAAGACACTTTCTGGAATGTATTCATTTAATAAACACAAAAGACATATTTTTATTACGCTTTTAAAGATAGGCTTTGAAACTGCAGCTTCTTATTTTTTTAATCAATAATATGAAATCAACTTTTTGAGGGGACCATTACTTTTCATTTCTGAGAACAAAATGACCAATTTGTTACCATGACTACCTAACACTAGTCAGAATTTAATTGTTAAATCCCAGGCTGTCACATAGATTGGTGTTCAGTTTTGGTTGAGTCACTAGCTTCAATTCTGGCTGTGCAAAGTAACCCAGGAAATTTCAGCAGAAATTGTTTTCTCACAGTAGTTCATTCTTCTTCTGTGGAATATCTTTTTTCTTAATCTTTCAAAGTTGACTTTTTTCAGCTTTATTGAGGTGTAACTGATGACTAAAATTGGAATATATTTAAAGTATACAATGTGACCGTTTGATATAAAGGATGCTTCAGTGAGATATCTTAAATGATTTTTACCAACTAGATAATATTTTATATATTAGCTGCTAGCTGAAGTATCGGAGAAGGCAATGGCACCCTACTCCAGTACTCTTGCCTGGAAAATCCCATGGGCGGAGGAGTCTGGTAGGCTGCAGTTCATGGAGTCTCGAATAGTGACACGACTGAGCGACTTCACTTTCACTTTTCACTTTCATGCATTGGAGAAGGAAATGGCAACTCACTCCAGTGTTCTCGCCTGGAGAATCCCAGGGACGGGGGAGCCTGGTGGGCTGCCATCTCTGGGGTTGCACAGAGTCGGACACGACTGAAGTGACTTAGCAGCAGCAGCAGCAGCAGCTGAAGTATATTCTGCTAGTAAGTCTAGTTTTGAATTACTATAAAAACTTTGAGCCCAAGTTTTAAATTTGTATCTATCTGAGTCAAAAAGCCCATACTATTCTCGTAAGAGTATATTTAAAAATAAAATAACTGGTGTAGGCACTTCCACTTCAGGCTAGGTTGTAAAAGTGTGATGTTATGGTTTATGAGAAATATAAATTTGGCCTTAGTCCATGATTTCTGGCTCATAGGTCCCAAAAATGCTCGGAATTTTCTGAAAAATAAGAGCAATAGGAGCATCTTTTGTCATAACTTTTGGTCTCTTGTCCTTGCTTTCTGAAATCACTTCAGAGCCATAAAGGTGAAATGGGGTCTTGTTCGTCACTATAAGCAAGACCGCAACACACCACAAAAAACTGTTTATGTTAATGAGGTGGCTTCTGGACCCACACCTAAGGATGGGAGTGATGGGCAGGGGAGTCAATCATGGGATTAGAGGGTTGGAACTTTCAGTTGTTCCCCTGCCCTATCTCTGGGAGGGGATAGAGGCTGGCAATTGAGTTCAATCACCAGTGACCAGTGATTTAATCAATCATGCCTATCTAATGAGTCCTCCTTAAAACCCCTGAAGGATGGGCTTGGAGAGCTTCTAGGGTGTCAAAGATGGCGATGAGGGGAGATTGGTGAAGAATGTTGCCAGAGTGTGATGGTAAGTGTTTACCAACTAGGTCTCTGAACAAAGGAAAAACTCCAGATTATACTGTTCATCAATTTCTGTGATGTAGATACTCCCAACATGGCTGATTTCAAGCTACCAATGTAATATTAATGAACTTGAAGTTGGATAGAGATGCATGGTGGAACAACATTAAGTAGCATTTCCACAACAGAGACAAAACAGACATAAACTTTTTAAAAAACTTTATTGATGTATGGTTGATTTACTATAGAAATAAAGTAGAAGGAGAAGTCAATGGCACCCCACTCCAGTACTTTTGCCTGGAAAATCCATGGACGGAGGAGCCTGGTGGGCTGCAGTCCATGGGGTCGCTAGAGTCGGACATGACTGAGCAACTTCACTTTCACTTTTCACTCTCATGCATTGGAGAAGGAAATGGCAACCCACTCCAGTGTTCTTGCCTGGAGAACCTCAGGGACGGGGGAGCCTGGTGAGCTGCCGTCTCTGGGGTCGCACAGAGTCGGACACGACTGAAGCGACTTAGCAGCAGCAGCAGCAGTTGATTTACAGTGTTGTGTTAATATCTACTATACAGCACAGTGATTGTACATGTGTGCATTCTTTTTCATATTATTTCCACTATGGTTTACCACAGAATATTGAATATAATCTTGTGCTATACAGAAGGACCTTATTTATCCATACTGTGTATCCATGCTAATGTATTTTTTATCTGCTGACCTCAAACTCCCAATCCATCCCTCCCCTGCCCAGCATCTCCCTTGACGATCACAAGTCTGTTATCTGTGTCTATGAGTCTGTTTCTGTTTTGTGGAAAAGTTCTATAAAAGTCATATTTTACATTCCACATATAACTAATATCTTATGGCATTTGACTTGCTGACTGACTTCACTCAGTACGACAGTCTCTGGGTTCATCCATGTTGCTATGAATGGCATGATTTCATTATTTCTTATGGCTGAGTAATACTCTGTTGTACATAAATATCAACCACATCTTTATTTGTTTGTTAATGGACACTTGAGTTGGTTCTATGTCTTGGCTATTATAAACAGTGCTGCAGTGAGAACAGGGATGCATGTATCTCTTTGAATTATAGTTTGTCTAGACATATGCCCAGGAGTGTGATTGCAGAATTGTATGGAAACTGTATTTTTAGTTTTTTGAGAAACCTCCATACTGTTTTCTATAGTGGTTGCACCAACTTACATTCCTACCAGCAGTGTAGGAGGGTTCGCTTTTCTTCACACCCTCTCTAGCGTTTTTTATTTGTAAGTTTTTGATGATGGCCATTCTGACCAGTGTGAGGTAGTACCTCATTGTAGTTTTGATTTGCATTTCTCTAATAATTAGCAGTGCTGAACATCTTTTCATGCATTTGTTGGCTTTCTGTATGTTTTCTTTGAGGAAAGATCTATTTTGGTCTTCTGCCCAGTTTTTGATTAGGTTGTTTGTTTTTGTTACTGAGTTGTATGAACTGTTTGTATAGTTTGGCAATTAAGCCCCTTTCAGTTGCATCATTCAAATATTTTCTCCCTTTGCATAGGTTGTCTGTTTTTTTAATGGCTTGCTTTACTGTACAAGAGCTTATAAGTTTAATTAGACCCCGTTTCTATATTTTTCCTTCCATTTTCACTACCTTGAGAGAGACTGACCTAAGAAAACATTGGTACAATTTATGTTAAAGAATATTTTGCCTATGTTCCCTTCTAGGAGTTTTATGATATCATGTCTTATATTTAAATCTTTAAGCCATTTTGAACAACAGATATCTTAAGGGCATGGAGAACAAAAAGCTGTAAAACTGGAAAGTTATGATTTTTGAGTATTGATTGCCTTTGTTTTTAATACTGGAAATGTAGAGGTAAATGTCTTTTTATTTGCAAATAATCTGATTATTTATGTAGAACATTTATGAGGTTCTGGGACCATTTTCCCTTACTTGTGGCTTTTTAAACTTGTCCTTTACCTTCAACTGCTGTGGTTCGGAAGTGTTTTTACGTCATGTCATGGCTTCACATTTTGAGGTTTTGCTCAACTATTTTGTTCTGATTCACTTGGTGACATTAGTGCCTGAGATATTTTTAGAGACTCATATTCTGATAGTGAAATAGCTCATTTACCAAACAAGATTTTATGCCCAGATATCTTTCTGAGCTGAGTGTCACTTTTTCTTATTGTTTTCTAGAACCCCCTAATTACATTTCTGTGTTGATTTATTCTGCTGATTCAATTTGCTTACTAGAGCATCTTTAAAATGTATTAATTTTCAATACATGGCTAATATAAATTTGGACATACTCAACTTTCTGCCCATTACATAGAGAAAGCAGTTTATAATTAGTCTTAAATAATATGTTTGAATTCACAATAATTTGAATTATTCTAAAATAATTTTAATGTAATATTCTAAACATCCTATTTACAGTTTCTTATTTTACCAAAGACATGAGAAGCAATATAAAAAACACATTCTTGTTAATAATTTGTGGTTATGTTTTATCAGATAATAAGAGAAAATAAAGGACAAGAGGACTTTCTAGAAAAATTGATTCTGATATCTTCTGCTTTGTTTAGAAATAATGCAAAACTGAGTTTTGTAATGACATCTCTGGTTTTCCAAACCACTGCTTGTTGAGTGCCATTCACTTATTTATTTACCAAATAAAACCTACTGTGTAGCTGCTCTGAGCTCCTTCAGTGAAAGCTGACACAGGTGAGGCTTGGATTCCAGGCTGGATAGTTAGAATCAAGTTTCCCACAAAGATGGAAATTGACAGCCAAGACAGATCTGTTACAGCGACCTGTCTTGGCTGGAAAACTAGGACTTTGAAATAAGGCTGAGGGCTGTGTGGGTGGACGTCCCTGGGGAATTTGGCTCTGTGGTCTCCCCTGAAGTCTCAGTCCACACTGTTGGAGTCCCACCCAGCCTAGTGGCATGCGCTAGGGTTCAAAGTTATATTATTTAGGGCTAATTATGAACTATTTCCTCAAGAACCCATCCCCCTCCTCTACAGGCTGCCAGGGATTCCTGGCATAACCAGCTGGTAAGAGGGGTCCTTCCACCCTGAAGGACCAGCGAGAAATAGCTAGCATGTACCAGCAGGGCCTGGAAAGTCCCCCTAGGAGTGCTGTGGTGGGAATCAACTCATACAACACTTGAATATGAAACTCATCAGGGACTGATTTTTTTTTTTTCTCTGCCATTCGTGACAGAGTATTTAAAAACAAAACCAGGAGAGTAATATGAACACATTTGTTCTCTGAAGGGACCACTTGACAACTGTATGTGAAGTGGGTCAGAGAGGGGCGAAGACTGGAGGGAGGGAATCTCTGTGTTAAACAGTCAGGCCAGGAAATACTTGTTCCTAGAACAGAACCACCGAAACAGTTTGCGTAGCAAGACTCACTTAAAAACCTTCTCTTCACCAAGCCCATCAATAAAAAGCTGTTGTGCTGTGAGTTGAGAGTCAGGCTGCTGAGGGCTGAGAAGGGAATTGGAGGTGAGGACACAGAGCCCAGGGCTGGGTGGTGACAGCCTCAAAGGGAAGGCAGACTGGAAGCCAGCACCTTTCTGCTCCCGGGGACCTGCTCACCAGGCTGGTTTCCCAACACTACTGCACGGCCACGGCTGTTGACAGCGTCCCCCTGACAAGCCTTCTCTCGTTCGTGGCATGAATTGCAAAGTACAGGTTTTGCTTGAGAGATTTCTATCAGAATTCTGAGTTTTCCTTCTTTATTTACCTGAGACAATATTTTATTAAGACAAACCTAAAAGGAGCAGCCAAGCAAGCGTTTGTTTTCTTGCAAGTTTTAATTAGAAAGAAATGCCAAACACGTTTGGGTATGTTTCTCCTTAATCCTTCACACCTCTTAACAATTTTGTTCTTGGACTACTTTAATAATGTTTCTTTTAAACTCAGCATGGATTCTATAAAAAATCAGATTTGTGTAGTTCCAGCAGTGGTTGGCTTAGGCTGAAGAAATGAATTAAATTTCAATCTTTAGCAAGTTTAGTAAATTAGAAAACTGTGCAGTTCAAACTACACTCTCATATCTTAGTGTTTCTGTGTTGCTTCGCTCAATCAAGAAAAGAAAGAAGAAAAAAATATAGCTTGTGAAAATCACCATACTGAGAGTATTGCTAGTTTCCTTAAGTAAAGAAGGTAATTTCCCCCTTGTCCGTAAAGAAAATTGTCATGGTTTTCTCCCTATTCCCCGTTAGCAGTGTACAATAGCACTTTCCTCAGTGCAGGTTAGAAAAGAAATAAGGGATCCCTGGGTAAGAAACTAATGGAGCACAGACAAGAAGACCACAGGTTCTGTAGATTTCCACTTACACACCTACAAAACAGTCCAATAGAAAGACTAAAAATGATCATGAAAGATACGAAAGGGTGGCCCAGTTTGCCAGGAAGTTGGTCTGTTGTCGGGCAGATGAGACTGAATTGAAGGTTGTACTAAGGTGAATCAAGGCTCTCCACTTGAAGCCTGGGAAGTCGAGGCACACAGTTCTCAGCAGAACTTCCCCTCCTTCTCTTATTTAGGAGGATGCCTGGCATGGTGGTCTGGCAGCGGGTGACAAGTGGGGCCTGTGCCCCTGGGACATTCCACACTTGAGTGGGGCCAAGAGTGATTTTGTTCCTGGTGTGCGCTGAACAGAGACATCTGTCCCCAACAAAGGCCTCATCTGGCTCCTCGTGAGGAGAAGCATGCCAAACAAGGACTCAGGGTATTACTGCAGCTAATTCCTGGCTGCTCAGTAAACACAAAGTGTAGCGCCAGCCTAAGCACTGTTCTTCCTGCTGTGACTGCCTCTGGCTTTGTCTCTGGCTTAGTGACCCAGGCAGTTCAGTATTTACACTCTGAATGGAAAATTATATTAAATCCCAACCTTACGCTTCACTTTTTATCTGGGCCTGAGAGATCTGGACGAATATCCAAGTAATCTTTGACAGACTCTTTCTCGCCTCCACAACTGAACAAGTACAGATACCTCTTTAAGGAAGAGCAAACAGGAAAAATCCATCTGACATGTAAAAAGATATTGCTGTTTTAAAAGAGGGAGCTATGCTGCAGAGCCAAAGCAAGTGCCTTCTTATGAACTGCAGTTACTGTTCAAAATGCAGGGGGAAAGTTCAAGTTTTAAATTTATGATCTTCACATGATAGAGAAGAGGTTACTGAGTCTACAGAAGTAAACAAGATAGTCACAAAGAACAACCTGAGGTCGGAAAAAAGAGAACAGAAGAAAAACGACTGATTGTCATGGTTGAAGCCTAAATGAAGATCAGGTTCGGGGTTGCAGAAAATTCAATTCGTGAAGTAAATGATAACCCCTGGAATTCACCCAGGATTCAGAGGAATAAAGAGATGAAATGATGTGAAAAAATTTTAAAGATAAGTAATGAAAGACTGAGCAAGAATCTCAGAAAAAGGGAACAGAGTAGGTGTAGGAAGAGAAATAACCAGGAAATAGATTAAAAAACTTTCTGGAGCTGAACAAATATTAAACAATAATTGTTTTCAGATTAACAGGTCAACAAGTTCTGGTAAAATTAAATAAGATCAACCCCTAGACAGAGCCTGGCAAATATTTTGACTTTCAAAGATTAGAGAAAAATCTATATCTATTCATAAAAAGTTATCTACTAGGAAGGAAAAGCCCCAGGGTTTCTCCAATATCAAACGCCTAAAGATAAAGGGGTAACTGTTACAGACTTCTGAGGGAGAAAGATGTGACCCAAAGATTTTACTACATGGGCATTGAGAGAGGAATTTAAAAATAAAATGCTGCATTTTAAGAAAATGGAAGGTCACATGTGCATAAATATTGTTACCAAGTTCTATTAAACATCTACTTTTCTTCTGTTCATCTTATGGTAGAGCATAGAAAAGATGGAAATCTTTTCCATCTATTTAAACATGTTTAGCATAAGCCTAATGTCAAAATCTGGTGGATATAGCAGGAAAAAACGACAGAATAGCTTCATATAAATACAGATTTTAAAATGTGGGGGAAAAATAAGTAAATTGATTCAGTAGCACACTGTGAAAATAATATGCCAAGTTTAGGTGGGTTTATTTCAGAATTGAAAGGACTGTTTAATATTCGGAAATCTGTTCATTCAGTATGCCATCCGAGGCCAAAGGAAAAAAAAAGGTTCCAGATAACGACAAACAAGGCATTTAATACAATTCGACTCCAATTTCTGGCTTTAAAATGTTTATAATGAATAAGAAATGGAAAGAAACTTTTCTTAAAAAAATCCAAATCTACTATCATGTCTGATACTGAAGCAGTGAAGGTATTGCTATTAATGAGAACAAGACAAGAATTCCTGATACTACCACTGTTTTTTTCTGGGAGATTCTTATTATAATTATATGAGAAAAAGAGTTAAGAAATATACATACTGGAAGAGAAAAATACAAATTACTTTTATTTGCAAATAACAAGACTATTTACCTAGAAAACCTCCCAAAATAAGGGAAACACTAGTTATGGTTACTAATTTAAAAATAAATATAAAAATAAGATTGTTTTGTTATATGCTGCAAAAAACCAGTTAGAAATTACAAAGGGAAAATTTCATTCACAATAAGACAAAAACACCAAATAAATAACTTGTAAAAATCTTAATAAGAAATGTGTAAGACCAATATAAGAGCATTTATTAAATTTATTAATAGTAAGAAAAAGATCTGAATAAATAAAGAGACATCATGGTTAGTATTGGGAAGAATAAAAATTATACATTCTTCCCAAAAAGATATACATTCTTCCCAAATTAATTTATACCTCTTGAAGTCAATTCCAATTAAGACCCAAATTTGATTATTTTTATATTCAAACAAAATTATTCTTAAGTTCCTCTGAAAGAGTAGTTTCTAGGAAAAATAATATAATTGGGGGAAAACCAGATATCAAAATATAATTTAAAAATACAATAATTAAAACACCTATAAACATCTGCTCATTCTCTCTGGAATGAGAAGGTATAGGTGGATTCAAAGAAGAGAACTGGTAAACCAGAAAAATACATATTTGATATAAGTATTTTAGAGAAATAAAGCTCATAGGTTTCAAACAACAGTTAATTTAGAAATAAAAATGATTATGTTAGATTCCTACTTCATTACCGTGAAATAAATTCCAGTTAGTTAAAATATAGAAATATGAAAAATAAAGCCATTAATATTTTTATTATTTTCCCTGATCAATACGGATTGGTATTATTTCAGAGAGAAAGCTTCAGAGAGAAAGACATAGATGAATATATAATTTAGTACCAAAGTCAGAAACCAGAGGAGAACATTAGTATATTCTAGCTACCTCAAAATTAAAATGATCTGTTAAAATCATTATGTACAAAACATGAAAGTAATAAAAGCAAAATATGTCATTATCTGTGAAAGAGGTTATAAAACTCTTATATTGGCACCTCTCATAGTAGGAACCAATAATAATACTTGTTGAATGTATGAATCAATAAGTGGAAATGAAAAGCACTCTTAGGAAACAATGAGAAAAACAGTAAAGCCCCAGTGGAAATGAGGGCAAAGGGCATGAAAAGCAATTTCACAGAAGAAATACAAGTGCTTAGCATCAGTTCAGTTCAGTTCAGTCGCTCAGTCGTGTCTGACTCTTTGCGACCCCATGAATCGCAGCACGCCAGGCCTCCCAGTCCATCACCAACTCCCGGAGTTCACTCAGACTCATGTCCATCGAGTCCGTGATGCCATCCAGCCATCTCATCCTCTGTCGTCCCCTTCTCCTCCTGCCCCCAATCCCTCCCAGCATCAGAGTCTTTTCCAATGAGTCAACTCTTCTCATGAGGTGGCCAAAGTACTGGAGTTTCAGCTTTAGCATCATTCCTTCCAAAGAAATTCCATGGCTGATCTCCTTCAGAATGGACTGGTTGGATCTCCTTGCAGTCTAAGGGACTCTCAAGAGTCTTCTCCAACACCACAGTTCAAAAGCATCAATTCTTCGGCGCTCAGCCTTCTTCTCAGTCCAACTCTCACATCCATACATGACCACAGGAAAAACTAGAACCTTGACTAGACGGACCTTAGTCGGCAAAGTAATGTCTCTGCTTTTCAATATGCTGTCTAGGTTGGTCATAACCTTTCTTCCAAGGAGTAAGCGTCTTTTAGCATACATATAAAAAATTCCATTGCATTAGTATAAGATAAATCCAATTAAAATGAGTCACCATTTAATTAAGTTGGCAAATATTAGAAAGAATCCTAGTACTTTAATCCCACAGAGTCATGTGTTCTCATACCCAAGATAATAAATATTGTTGTGAGATACTCTTTCTAGACTTCAGTTTGGGAATATGCATTAAAAGTCTCAAAATATTTGTGTTTATGTTGGAAACAGCCATTTCACTTTTGGAATTTTATCCTAAGGGAAAAAAAAATCAGAGAATCACAAAGGAGTTATTTATGAGGATGTTCATTGCAGCATATTTAAAATGTAAAAAAAAAAAAAGGAAGGACCAATTAAATTTCTAATGAACATTTTAAAATGTTTTTGAAGAATATTCAATAGAGTGAGAAAACACAATCTAGATTTGGGTGGAAGGCAAACTGACAGTGTTATGTATTGCTGATACTAATGACTGTCTATAATATCTGTTGAAGGCTTGCTAAATGCCAAGCATCATACTTATATTGTACCTGAAACATCTGCCTATCCTTCACTGGGTGTAAGTTCAAGTCTTATACCCATTTTGCAGAGGAGAAAAGGTCTGTCTCTTTTTGAGAATCTACTTCCTTTAATTTCTTTAAATATATATATGTGATACATAGAAAGACTGATAAAATATCCTTTAAAATGCTATAATGGCAGGAAAATGGGTAATTCTTTCTTTTTTATATTTTTATTATTTTCCCCAATTAATATGGATTGGTATTATTTCAGAGAGAAAGCTTCAACAATTTTTAAAGCCCCCAGATTAACTTAGCTCAAGCCCTAAACCACTTCCTCCCCTTCCCCAGCACACAGGTTCTCAGTGAGAATTCTTTCACCACCAGAATTAAAAAGCAGAGGTATTACTTTGCTGATAAAGGTCCGTACAGTCAAAGCTATGGTTTTTCCAGTAATCATGCATGGAGGTGAGAGTTGGACCGTAAAGAAGGCTGAGCACCGAAGAATTGATGCTTTTGAACTGTGGTGTAGGTGAAGACTGTTTAGAGTCCCTTGGACTACAAGGAGATCCAACCAGTACATCCTAAAGGAAATCAGTCCTGAATATTCATTGTAAGGACTGATGCTGAAGCTAAAATTCCAATACTTTGGCCACCTAATGTGAAGAACTGACTCATTGGAAAAGACCCTGATGTTGGGAAAGATTGAAGGCAGGAGGAGAAGGGGACCACAGAGGATGATATGGTTGGATGGCATCACCGACTCAACGGACATGAGCTTGAGCAAGTTCCAGGAGATGGTGAAGGACAGGGAAGCCTGGCGTGCTGTAGTCCATGGGATTGCAGAGTTGGACACGTCTGAGCAGTTGAACCACAACAGCAATGAGAATTCATGTCCATAATTAGTGGTCTTGACATAATATAATAAATCATTTATAGCTATTAAACATAAACAGTACACTGGCCATACCATATACTGTAATGCCTAAATGAGTGGAGCCAGAGTGCTGGGTCCAAATCCTCCCTTAGACTTACCATTCATTTCACCTTGGATGAGTCAACTAATCTGAGGAAATTAGTCATTTTCTCTGTAAAATGAAGAGAAAAGTAGTCGCTTCCTCCTTGTTTACTTTGAACAGTAAATGAGTTAATATGTGTAAAGCATAGTGACTGGCCCATGTTAAGTACTACATAGTGTGAGGTATTATTTTTATTAGTAAACTTATTAAATCTTGAAAGTACATAATATTATTTTAGAAAAATTTTTAGCAGACTGAATTGTTTCAGGTAAATTTTTGGTTTGTTAACTGGGAAATAGCATTCACTAGAGCTGGACATTGTCTGAAATTCTATTCAAGGCATTTTCACAGTGCTATTGTTTACCAGCCACTCCAATAATTGAAGATGCAAGCAAATAAAAATTCTGATTAATAAATTAATAAAATCTGGGGCTCAACAAAAGTGCGTTTGGGTTCTGTTAAACTTGGAAAGATTCACTCCACTCTTGGGGCATTTTCTTGGGGAGGGCAAACAGAAAAATAACACTCTGGCTTAATCATGCTCCACAGGTGTGAGCACAACTTTAGAAACACCAAAGGGGCCATGTGAATGGACTGTCTGATTGGCTTTCAGTAGCCTAATAAATGCTTGACTTTTGTTAATGTGGTAATTTTGGAATGATAAGTGGAACCTGCCAACAATGCCATTTTGCTTGATTGCACCGTAATTGCTTTTATGTTATTGATCTCAAACTGTGCATAATAAGAGACTATTTTAACTCTAATAATAAACAATACATTTTGTTTTTATATGGCTGAATACTATCCTACAGAAGCCTCATCCTTATGTTCTAGAATAATGGTTTAATATAACCATTCAAGGAAGTCCTGCCTTTTCTGACTGTTCATAGGGTTGATGGACTTGCTTATTCTTATTTCACAATGTAAAACTGGGTTGAGGTGTGCTTGTTGAGTATGTTGCAGACTTACCTAAATAATGAATTTAAAACACATTGTAAAAAAAATTCTATAGAACTCAATAACAACATACTTCATTCTAGTGTGCAAACAGTATTAGATCTTCACAGCACAGTTAGTGATAATAGTAAAAACCTTTGTGACATTTATGATGCTAAATAATACTTGAAATTCAAGGCAACAAAAACAAGGAAACAGTAGAAGAGAGGCTATTTTGAGTGCCCGTAATGCATTTGTGACTCAACATGTGAAGGTTTTACAGGGCTTGTTTATCCTAGAGGTGTGACGCATGCAAGAAATTTAGCGCTCATTGTTCCAAAGCGTGGCTCTTTGTGACAAAGAAAGCTATAGGGATTTACCAAGAAAATATTCCCCCTCATCATCCTATCACCCCTGCACCCCCAACCCTAATTAGAGTCTGTCTTTGTTGTTGTTTAGTCCCTGAGTCGTGTCCTACTCTTTTGCGACCCCATGGACTGGGGCCCACGAGGCTCCTCTGTCCATGGAATTTTCCAGGCAAGAATATTGCGGTGGGTTGCCTTTTCCTTCTACAGGGGATCTTCCTGACCCAGGGATGGAACACACATCTCCTGCTTGGCAGGCGGATTCTTTACCACTAAGCCACCGGGGAAGCCCTAATTAGAGTATAGGGATGTCTAATGTTTTGCGCTGATGGGACATTCCGCAATTTCTCTGTGTCGACTTACCTATTAAAATAATATCACGTCAACTTCTATAGCATTTGTTATGTGCCAGACACTATTTGGATGCTTTACATTCCTTAACTCATTGAATCCTCAATAAGAACACTACAAGACAGGTAAATTATTGTCCCCGTTTTAAATATGAAGAAACAGGCAGAAAGTCGGCACATGACTTGCTGAGGTCAAATGGCTAATAAGTAGCAAAGCCAGAAAGTCTGGCTCTCTAAAGATGGGGCTAAGAATACTTGCATCACAGAACTATTCAGAGCATTGATGAGATATCTTACAGAAAGTTCCCAGGACTCCAGAGGGTTTGTTCTAACGCCACTTGTGTGTATGTCTGTGATTTTTCTGTACTTCTTGTGCAGCTCAGTGCCTGATTATTTCCTTTTAGTTCTCTTGCCCTGTGTTCCACCACTGACCATGGAGGGCTTTGATGTAAAGCATCAATCCTTGGGAGCCATTTTTCTGCAGACATGGCATCCAGGTATGTTTCTTCGGGTATCAAACATTGTAGTAGTCAGCGTGGTAATTACAAGGACAAAGCAAAATAAGAATGGTAGGTGGTAGTGCCTAGAGTGGTTTGTCTCCCTGATAAACCATTCCAAATAAATATGCATTGTTAATTTTTTCTGGAGAAGGAGATGGCAACCCACTCCAGTATTATTGCTTGGAGAATCCCACGGACAGAGGAGCCTGGTGGGCTACAGTCTGTGGGGTCGCAAAGAGTTGGACACGACTGAGTGACTAACATACACACACAGAGACACACACACACATATTAATTAAATTTCTTACTACACAAGTACAGCTTAAGAGCTCACCCTACCAAACTCCCTTTGTTTCTAATTAAATTGCCCCTTCTAAGCCTTACAACAATATAGAAATCATTTAATATAAAGATTCTAAAGCCACTAGTGATACTGGTGTTGCTATTGCTGCTGCTAATGCTAATAGTGTTTGACATTGTTTTTTTGTTGGAAGGTTTGCCAGGCATTCTTCTAAGTATCTTAGACATTTCTTCATTTTACCCTTACAACAGACCTAGGAGGCAGGTAACAGTATTTCTTTTTTTTTTTTTTTTTTCCATTTGCTTTACTTCTAAGTCTTTTTTTTTTTATTATTTTTTTAAATTTTAAAATCTTTAATTCTTACATGCATTCCCAAACATGAACCCCCCTCCCACCTCCCTCCCCATAACATCTCTCTGGGTCATCCCCGTGCACCAGCTCCAAGCATGCTGTATCCTGCATCAGACATAGACTGGCACTTATTACCCTCTTCTCTGTCTTCCCACTTCCTCTGGAATCACAAAGCTCTAAGTTGCAGAGTCAGAGTTCAAGCAAGGGCCCGCCAGACTCGATGCGGGGCTCTCAGGCACAGTTTGCTCTGGGGCCCTAGCACACCTCCTTGGAGCAGTGCCTTGTGGGTATCTACTCGTAGTGCGTGTTCTCTGCCCCATGACCAAACCACGTGCGAGTGTGGCTGCAGGAGTGCTCGGTGGACAAACAGTCCTGCATCTCCCAGTCTTGCTTTTGGTTGCAATTAGATAGAACAGCATACTAATTCTGACTCAGTGCCCTAGGCTGCAGATTTCTCTTGTTTATTGCAAGGCACTCTCAAATAAAGGCTTTTAAACAAGCTGTATTTATAATATTGTTTAATCACTCTCTCTGGTAGAGAAAGCAGAATTTCACATTTAGACAGCTGCCAATCTGTTACAATTTTTTTTTTTTTTTTTGGTGTCTAGTTCAGGAAGAGTTGAAACTTAAATGTGATTTGACCTTTTTTTTCCCCTCCCTGGGAGTTTGACTACCAGAATATCTGAAGCAAAGAGCCAGGTTAAACAACCTTGTAGAGTCCTTCTTGGCCTATGACTGTGGGCATTAGTGACCACTTTTTTGGAGACTTCAGTAAATCCTTAGAGAAAGGAATATTCATTTTCCGTGCTTCTCTTCGTGTGCTTCTCTTCCCTGCCTTGGCCTCTGTCATCACTGTTCTTACACTCCTGCTTTCTTTAAGCAATAAGTCAGGCAGGCCACACCACTGATCTGTTTTCACTGAGATGTCAGGGTGTGCTGTGTTCTCTGCCCAGCACTCCAGAGCCTTCTTTAGGTGACACTTCTGTGAACACCTCTTCCTGGCCCTCTGCCACAACAATCTCTCAAATTGGTGTTTGGCTTCTCAAGTTCTATCAGGTTCTTTAAACATTGTATTTTTATTTTTATGAAAATTTAAAAGTTAAAAAAACAGATAAAAATCAAAACCTCTTTTTGTGCAAAGATAATTCATGATTAAGAGACATTTTCATAAGACTCGACGTTCATAAATCAGTGTTCCTCACTTAATTCCTGGAACCCTTGAAATCCACAGACTTTCTCAGAAGACAGATGGAGCTGGAACATTTGCATTTCCTGTCTAACAGCTGCTCTGAGGTCTTCCTTTTGCAGGGGTATCTCCCATTGTGCTAGCTCCTCACCCTGTTCTGTGTCCTCTCTGCTTATTCCATCCCTTTGTTTCCCCTTTTTTCTTGCAACTCCCACCTTCTCCACTTATATCAATCACTTCCTCTGAGTCCTTTTTTATTCCCTGTGTCCTTGTCACTCTCTGAGCCTACCTTTCTCTTCTCCTTGACCTTTGCCCTCTGCCCCTGGTAATTCCACTTCTGTTTCTGGCTTTAAAGGTATTAACTGGCAGGAAATGGAAGAGCAGAGAAAATCAGCCTGTGCTAACAAGTGATCTGAATAATACAACATATTTAAAGAAATATGGAGCCCCTGGTGGCTCAGATGGTAAAGAGTCTGCCTGCAGTGCAGGAGACCCAGGTTTGATTCCCTGGGTCAGGAAGATCCCGGAGAAGGAAATGGCAACCCACTCCATTATTCTTGCCTGGAGAATCCCATGGACAGAGGAGCCTGACAGGCTACAGTCCATGGGGTCACAGAGAATCAGACATGACTGAGTAACTTCACTTTCACTTAAAGAAATATGATTTTCTTTGATAACACTGTGCTCAAGAGGGAGGGAATAGAGCTCTAGAAGTTAGCAAGTCTTAATAAGAGAAAAGAAAGATTAAAAATGAGTGGGTCATTGCTCAAAGATGAAAATTATTGTTAACTGCCTTTTTTCTATAGGTGGCCGACATTTCTACAGCTGTACTATGGACTCAGTTGTTCGCTGTTTAGTCACTCAGTCATGTCCGACTCTGAGACCTCATGGACTGTAGCCCGCCAGGCTCCTGGGTCTGTGGGATTCTCCAGGCAAGAATACTGAAGTGGGCTGTCATTTCCTTCTCCAGGGAATCTTCCCGACCAGGGGGTCAAACTTGCACCTCCTGCTTGGCAGGTGGATTCTTTACCACTGAGCCACCAGGGAAGCCTCTTTACTAAGTAAATTCTTTTAAAAACACTTGCATATGTGGGCTATCTTATCATACATAGGCTTCTGCTTCTAAGATTTCTGAGGTTTTAATTCTCCAAAATTTATTTTATTTCCTACACATCTCCCAGGAAATAGAGCTTCCAAGTATTCTCTGAGAGTCTTCAGGACCAGTCCCCTGTCTTCTGCAAATTCACACCAAGTACCACACTGATCCCCTCCGAGAGGTGTGGGATGAGGGAGGCCCTTGGTCTTGTCTTTATTTGTATCGTCCAGTGGAGTATGTTGTTATTATTTCCTGCTGCTGCTAAGTCGCTTCAGTCCTGTTTGACTCTGTGCGACCCCAGAGACGGCAGCCCACCAGGCTCCCTTGTCCCTGGGATTCTCCAGGCAAGAACAATGGAGTGGGTTGCCATTTCCCTCTCCTATTATTTCCTAGCTTATATAATCTTTAGTTATTTCCTCTTTATAAGACATGAATATGTATGTGTTCTGAACCAGACCAACTTATTTTGAACCTTTGGGGAGGCTGTAAGTGATTAATTAGTAGTTTTTGCTCTGACAAAATCTCCTCAAGGCTAGTTCACAAATCGTAGAGATCAAAAGATATGAAAAGATGATGGCATCCCAAGCCTTCCTCTTAAACATGATGGCATGAGCACATTAGTTCTTCTCAACTCCCTCTCCTACTAAAATAGCAATCAAAGGATAAACAAAGGTGAAGAACCACAGAGATGCTGAGAATGGAAGAAATTATGGCAGCGGATGAGAGAGAATGAATACAATTTTGGAATAAGGAAAGCAAATGGATAAATGTAAAAAAAGTTAGCCTGCCAGAGAAAGCTGAAAGTTGTGACACTGTAGAGGAGAAATCAATAAGGAGAAAGTAAATTTTGAATCACTGAACCCTAGAAAATTTCAGGAATTAGAGACACCAGATATTCCTAAAGGTGAGACTACAGGGCAGAACCCCAAACAGAAAACTAGTTGAAAGCCCTTTGAAGAGTCAGCTACATTTCCAGGTTCCTTCTTCCAACCCGCTCAGCTAATCAGTAAGCATGCTCAGCCAATTCTCCCCATAGCAGAAGGCTGGATGTTCACTGTCTTAGAGATACTGAGCTGTATGAAGTCAGGTGTCAAGGAGACCAGACATAGATGGGTATAGTGGTGTGGCACTATACTAAAAATAAAGTGAGGGAATTAAATGAAAATCCATAAGCTGAGGGATGAGCCCCATCCCCAGTCTCTTCTTCTTGGCTCTGAGAATGCTATACTTCTATGATAGAAGATTGGAGCAGTTCCATTGGGGGTTATCCAGAAAAACCCAAGAATATTAATTCGAAAAGATACATGCATCCCAGTGTTCATAGCAGCATTATGTACAATTGCCAAGATATTGAAGCAACCTAAAATGCCCATCAACAGATGAATGGATAAAGATGTGATGTTTACATTCAATGTGCTGTGCTTAGTTGCTTAGTCATGGCCAGCTCTTTGACACCCAATGGAGTGTTGCCCACTAGGCTCTTCTGTCCATGGGGATTCGCCAGGCAAGAATACTGGAGTGGATTGCCATGCCCTCCTCCAGATGATCTACCCAACCAAGGGATCAAATCCAGGTCTTCCACATTGCAGGCAGATTCTTTACCCTCTAAGCCACCAGGGAAGCCCATGAATACTGGAGTGGGTAGCCTATGCCTTCTCCATGGGATCTTCCTGACCCAGGAATTGAACTGGGGTCTCCTGCATTGCAGATGGATTCTTTACCAGCTGAGCTACCAGGGAAGCCCATTTATATACAATGGAATACTACATATCCAAAGGTTGGAGAAGGGAATGGCAAACCACTTTAGTATTCTTGCCTTGAGAACCCCATGAACAGTATGAAAAGGCAAAATGATAGGATACTGAAAGAGGAACTCCCCAGGTCAGTAGGTGCCCAATATGCTACTGGAGATCAGTGGAGAAATAACTCCAGAAAGAATGAAGGGATGGAGCCAAAGCAAAAACAATACCCAGTTGTGGATGTGACTGGTGATAGAAGCAAGGTCCGATGCTGTAAAGAGCAATATTGCATAGGAACCTGGAATGTTAGGTCCATGAATCAAGGCAAATTGGAAGTGGTCAAACAGGAGATGGCAAGAAACAGGAGATGGCAAGAGTGAATGTCGACATTCTAGGAATCAGTGAACTAAAATGGACTGGAATGGGTGAATTTAACTCAGATGACCATTATATCTACTACTGCAGGCAGGAATCCCTCAGAAGAAATGGAGTAGCCATCATGGTCAACAAAAGAGTGCGGAATGCAGTACTTGGATGCAATCTCAAAAACGACAGAATGATCTCTGTTGGTTTCCAAGGCAAACCATTCAATATCACAGTAATCCAAGTCTACACCCCAAATATTAACACTGAAGAAGGTGAAGTTGAACGGTTCTATGAAGATCTACAAGACCTTTTAGAACTAACACCCCCAAAAGATGTCCTTTTCATTATCAGTTCAGTTCAGTTCAGTCGCTCAGTCATGTCCGACTCTTTGTGAACCCATGAATCGCAGCATGCCAGGCCTCCCTGTCCATCACCATCTCCTGGAGTTCACTCAGACTCACGTTCATCGAGTCCGTGATGCCATCCAGCCATCTCATCCTCTGTTGTCCCCTTCTCCTCCTGCCCCCAATCCGTCCCTGCATCAGAGTCTTTTCCAATGAGTCAACTCTTCGCATGAGGTGGCCAGAGTACTGGAGCTTCAGCTTTAGCATCATTCCTTCCAAAGAAATCCCAGGGTTGATCTCCTTCAGAATGGACTGGTTGGATGTCTTTGCAGTCCAAGGGACTCTCAAGAGTCTTGTCCAACACCACAGTTCAAAAGCATCAATTCTTTGGCACTCAGCCTTCCTCACAGTCCAAATCTCACATCCATACATGACCACAGGAAAAAATATAGCCTTGACTAGACGGACCTTAGTCAGCAAAGAAATGTCTCTGCTTTTGAATATACTATCTAGGTTGGTCATAACTTTTCTTCCAAGGAGTAAGCGTCTTTTAATTTCATGGCTGTAGTCACCATCTGCAGTGATTTTGGAGCCCCCCAAAATAAAGTCTGACACTGTTTCCACTGTTTCCCCATCTATTTCCATGAAATGATGGGACTGGATGCCTGGAATGCAAAAGTAGGAAGTCAAAAAACACCTGGAGTAACAAGCAAATTTGGCCTTGGAGTACAGAATGAAGCAGGGCAGAAGCTAATAGAGTTTTGCCAAGAGAACTCATAGCAAACACCCTCTTCCAAAAACACAAGAGAAGACTCTACACATGGACATCACCAGATGGTCAACACTGAAATCAGATCGATTATATTCTTTGCAGCCAAAGATGGAGAAGCTCTATACAGTTAGCAAAAACAAGACCGGGAGCTGACTGTGGCTCAGAACATGAGCTCCTTATCGCCAAATTCAGACTTAAATTGAAGAAAGTAGGGAAAACCACTAGACCATTCAGGTATGACCTAAATCAAATCCCTTATGATTATACAGTGGAACTGAGAAATAGATTTACGGGCCTAGATCTGATAGATAGAGTGCCTGATGAACTATGGACTGAGCTTCATGACATTGTACAGGAGACAGGGATCAAGACCATCCCCATGGAAAAGAAATGCAAAAAAGCAAAATGGCTGTCTGGGGAGGCCTTACAAATAGCTGTGAAAAGAAGAGAAGTGAAAAGCAAAGGAGAAAAGGAAAGATATAAGCATCTGAATGCAGAATTCCAAAGAATAGCAAGAAGAGATAAGAAAGCCTTCTTCATCGATCAATGCAAAGAAATAGAGGAAAACAACAGAATGGGAAAGACTAGAGATCTCTTCAAGAAAATTAGAGATACCAAGGGAACATTTCATGCAAAGATGGGCTCGATAAAAGGCAGAAATGGTATGGACCTAACAGAAGCAGAAGATATTAAGAAGAGGTGGCAAGAATACACAGAAGGACTGTACAAAAAAGAGCTTCACTACCAAGATACTCACAATGCTGTGATCACTCATCTAGAGCCAGAAATCCTGGAGTGTGAAGTCAAGTGGGCCTTAGAAAGCATCACTACAAACAAAGCTAGTGGAGGTGATGGAATTCCAATTGAGCTATTTCACATCCTGAAAGATGATGCTGTGAAAGTGCTTCACTCAATATGCCAGCAAATTTGTAAAACTCAGCAGTGGCCACAGGACTGGAAAAGGTCAGTTTTCATTCCAACCCCAAAGAAAGGCAATGCCAAAGAATGCTCAAACTACTGCACAATTGCACTCATCTCACACGCTAGTAAAGTAATGCTCAGAATTCTCCAAGCCAGGCTTCAACAGTACGTGAACCGTGAAGTTCCAGATGATCAAGCTGGTTTTAGAAAAGGCAGAGGAACCAGAGATCAAATTGCCAACATCCGCTGGGTCATGGAAAAAGCAAGAGAGTTCCAGAAAAACATCTATTTCTGCTTTATTGACTATGTCAAAGCCTTTGTCTGTGTGGATCACAATAAACTGGAAAGTTCTGAAAGAGATGGGAATACCAGACCACCTGACCTGCCTCTTGAGAAACCTATATGCAGGTCAAGAGGCAACAGTTAGAACTGGACATGGAACAACAGACTGGTTCCAAATAGGAAAAGGAGTACATCAAGGCTGTACATTGTTACCCTGCTTATTTAACTTCTATGTAGAGTACATCATGAGACACTCTGGGCTGGAAGAAGCACAAGCTGGAATCAAGATTGCCGGAAGAAATATCAATAACCTCACATATGCAGATGACACCACCCTTATGGCAGAAAGTGAAGAGGAACTAAAAAGCTTCTTGAGGAAAGTGAAAGAGGAGAGTGAAAAAGTTGGCTTAAAGCTCAACATTCAGAAAAAGAAGATCATGGCATCTGGTCCCATCACTTCATGGGAAATAGATGGGGAAACAGTGGAAACAGTGTCAGACTGTAGTTTTTGGAGCTCCAGAGTCACTGCAGATGGTGACTGCAGCCATGAAATTAAACGATGCTTACTCCTTGGAAGAAGAGTTATGACCAAACTAGATAGCATATTCAAAAACAGAGATATTACTTTGCCAACAAAGGTCCGTCTAGTCAAGGCTATGGTTTTTCCTGTGGTCATGTATGGATGTGAGAGTTGGACTGTGCAGAAGGCTGAAGGCCGAAGAATTGATGCGTTTGAACTGTGGTGTTGGAGAAGACTCTTGAGAGTCCCTTGGACTGCAAGGAGATCCAACCAGTCCATTCTGAAGGAGATCAGCCCTAGATGTTCTTTGGAAGGAATGATGCTAAAGCTGAAACTCCTGTACTTTAGCCACCTCATGTGAAGTGTTGACTCATTTGAAAAGACTGATGCTGGGAGGGATTGGGGGCAGGAAGAGAAGGGGACAACAGAGGATGAGATGGCTGGATGGCATGACCAACTTGATGAACGTGAGTTTGAGTGAACTCTGGGAGTTAGTGATGGACAGTGAGGCCTGGCATGCTATGCGATTCATGGGGTCTCAAAGAGTTTGGCACGACTGGGTGACTGAACTGAACTGAACTGAATGGTTGTATAAAAATGTTTTAAAAAATTTAAATGATGTTTATATAGCAGGCTGACTTTGTTTATTTTTTTAATTTTTACTTAATTTTGCTTTACAAAATTGTATTGCTTTTGCCGTACATTGACATGAATCAGCCACGGGTGTACATGAGCTCCCAATCCTGAACCCCCCTCCTACCTCCCACCCCATATCATTTCTTTGGATCTTCCCTGTGCACCAGCCCCAAGCATCCTGTATCCTGTATCAAATATAGACTGGCGATTTATTTCTTACATGGTAATATACATGCTTCAATGCCATTCTCCCAAAGCATCCCACCTTCTCTCTCTCCCACAGAGTCCAAAAGTCCATTCTAAACATCTGTGTTTCTTTTGCTGCCTTGCATACAGGGTTATCATTACCATCTTTCTAAATTCCATATATATGTGTTAGTATACTGTATTGGTGTTTTTCTTTCTGGCTTACTTCACTCTGTATAATAGGCTCCAGTTTCATCCACCTCATTAGAACTGATTCAAATGTATTCTTTTTAATGTCTGAGTAATACTCCATTGTGTATATGTACCATAGCTTTCTTATCCATTCATCTGCTGATGGACATCTAGGTTGCTTCCGTGTCCTGGCTATTATAAACAGTGCTGCGATGAACATTGGGGTACACGTGTCTCTTTCAATTCTGGTTTCCTCGGTGTGTATGCCCAGCAGTGGGATTGCTGTGTCATAAGGCAGTTGTATTTGCAATTTTTTAAGGAATCTCCACACTGTTCTCCATAGTGGCTGTACTAGTTTGCATTCCCACCAACAGTGTAGGAGGGTTCCCTTATCTCCACACCCTCTCCAGCATTTATTGCTTGTAGACTTTTGGATCGCTGCCATTCTGACTGGTGTGAAATGATACCTCATTGTGGTTTTGATTTGTATTTCTCTGATAATGAGTGATGTTGAGCATCTTTTCATGTGTTTGTTAGCCATCCGTATGTCGTCTTTGGAGAAATGTCTATTTAGTTCTTTGGCCCATTTTTTGATTGGGTCGTCTATTTTTCTGGAATTGAGCTGCATAAGTTGCTTGTGTATTTTTGAGATTAGTTGTTTGTCAGTTGCTTCATTTGCTATTATTTTCTCCCATTCAGAAGGCTGTCTTTTCACCTTGCTTATAGTTTCCTTTGTTGTGCAGAAGCTTTTAATTTTAATTAGATCCCATTTGTTTATTTTTGCTTTTATTTCCAGAATTCTGGGAGGTGGATCATAGAGGATCCTGCTGTGATTTATGTTGGAGAGTGTTTTGCCTATGTTCTCCTCTAGGAGTTTTATAGTTTCCTGTCTTGTGTTTAGATCTTTAATCCATTTTGAGTTTATTTTTGTGTGTGGTGTTAGAAAGTGTTCTAGTTTCATTCTTTTACAAGTGGTTGACCAGTTTTCCCAGCACCACTTGTTGAAGAGATTGTCTTTACTCCATTGTATATTCTTGCCTCCTTTGTCAAAGATAAGGTGTTGGCAGGCTGACTTAAGAAGCTAGAGAGAGATTCTGCCTTCAGGACCGAAGGCAGTGAATTTGTTTCCTGACCAGTAGGATAAATATAATGTCTCCAGGACAAAGTGTACGCTGATTTTCTAGTTCAGTTCAGTTCAGTTCAGTTCAGTTGCTCAGTCATGTCTGACTGTTTGCAACCCCGTGAACCACAGCACCTCAGGCCTCCCTGTCTGTCACCAACTCCCGGAGTTTACTCAATCTCATGTCCATTGAGTTGGTGATACCATCCAGCCATCTCATCCTCTGTTGTCCCCTTCTCTTCCTTTCCTCAATCTTTCCCAGCATCAGGGTCTTTTCAAATGAGTCAGCTCTCTGCATCAGGTGGCCTAAGTATTGGAGTTTCAGCTTCAACATCAGTCCTTCCAATGAATACCCAGGACTGATCTCCTTTAGGATGGACTGGTTGGATCTCTTTACAGTCCAAGGGACTCTCAAGAGCAACACCACAGTTCAAAAGCATCAATTCTTTGGTGCTCAGCTTTCTTTATAGTCCAAGTCTCACATCCATACATGACTACTGGAAAAACCATAGCCTTGACGAGATGGACATTTGTTGGCAAAGTAATGTCTCTGCTTTTTAATATGCTGTCTAGGTTGATCATAACTTTCCTTCCAAGAAGTAAATGTCTTTTAGTTTCGTGGCTGCAGTCACCATCTGCAGTGATTTTGGAGCCCCAAAAAATAAAGTCTGCCACTGTTTCCACTGTTTCCCCATCTATTTGCCATGAAGTGATGGGACTGGATGCCATGATCTTCATTTTCTGAATGTTGAGCTCTAAGATTTTCTGGTTACCCTATTTAAAAGATAGGGTTTCCTTTTTTTTCCCTCCACAACCTGTGGCAACACAACATTGTTAATAAACTATGCTCCAGTATAAAATAAAAATAAAAAAAATCTAGCAACTTCATTCAAAACTTTAAAAATAAACATGACAACCTTTGATTATATTCATAAATAATAAAATAAAAGATAGGATTTCCTAAACTCAGGGTTCTTTGGCTGTGATGCAAACCTGTCTGTGTTCTGTATCACCCTGTAGGATTTGGAGAGCAAGAAACATCCCTGTGAACATGAAGTTCCTGCTGCCCACTGGGCCATAAGTAACTACATTCTGTCTTTGACCTGGGTGTCTTATGTCTTCTTCCAGAATCTATGAGCCTGTGGCAGATTAACTTGCTAGCTTTCAGGTAAAGATTTCAGACCCTTCAGTTTTTGACGCTGAGAAGCAGACTGGGAGGAGATTGGCAAGCACAAAGTCAGTGGGAGATGCTCTTGAGAACAGGAAAGAAGGCTGGACTGAAGGAAAAGTTAAACTGTTGGATTGCAGTGCAGCCGCAAGCCTCGGTCAATTCCATGGGCTGTTCTGAAGCCAGGATGGCCTTTCACTGTTGTCCCAGCTCTCAAGAGAGTTTTGGCCTGTATGCTGTTTGCACGGACAAGTCTATATTTGGGCGGCTCCCAGGAAGGGGACTTGACCTTGGGTAAGTCCCCTCTAGTTAGCTGAGGGCAAGTCCAGGAGATGGACCGGGCTGAGAGCTCTCAGCTGCCACGAGGTAATGGAGTGGGTATTGGCAAGACAGTTTGGCATTTCCTTTCATTCATCTGTCTCCATTTTAAGGAAGTTTCCAGACATCAGACTCTGTCTCTTTTTACCAAGGGATGTCTCTGGGGAGCATTTCCACTCCCACCTTGCCCTTGCAGACTCCTAAGTGACACACTGCCTTCCCTCTGAGTCACGAGAGGAGGCTAGAGACCTCTTTAGCTTCTCTTTTCTTAATCCTGTCTGGGGTAGCTCCTTCTTTGTCCATTTGAGCAGAAAGACTCTTCCAGAACTTGAGTTTTCACTTAATATTTTTCTTGTCTTCAGCCTTCCATCTAGACTTTTAAAGTTTCTCTTTTGCTTGCAAAGATCTTGAAGCCATTCTGACTTTAAGTAGATATTTACCAAACACTTTTTCTGTCTAGGGGTTGTGCCAGACACTTAGGATCTAATCAATGGAGGTGTTCTTCTCATTTGCTTAGTAATAGTTCAACTCTGAGCAGACACTTAACAGAGTTCCTACTTTGTGCCCAGGTCTCTCTGAGACTCTGGAGTAGTATTAAGTTAGAATGCTTATAGCTGCAGGGAACAAAGACCTGACTCAGGGAAGCTTTTAAAATATAAGAGGACTACTAGGCTGCCCTGGTGGCTCAGACGGTAAATCGTCTGCCTGCAATGCGGGAGACCTGGGTTCGATCCTTGGGTCGGGAAAATCTGCTGGAGAAGGAAATGGCAATCCAATCCAGCACTGTTGCCTGGAAAATCCCATGGACAGAGGAGCCTGATAGGCTACAGTCCATGGGGTCGCAAAGAGTCAGACACAACTGAGCGACTTCACTTTCACTTTCACTAGGCTGACTAAACATCCAAGTTTGCCTGGAACTGTTCGGTTTTAGCATGGAAGTCCTGCACCCCAGAAAATGGCCCAGAACTGGACAAACTGAGATGGTTGGTCAACCTACACCTACCAGGCATGGTGCTTCCTCCTTAGTGGGGGAAAATGCAACATGTAACAATTTGTCCTTCTTTTTAGAGGGGGTATCCTGGCATGTCACAGAGCGCTGGACCCTAAAATCTTCATAGATGGGGCAGGACCTTGCATCTTGTCAGTTTATCTCTCATTCTCTGGAATTCAGGACTATAAGAAGGCTTCCAATATACTTGTTGCTTCTTGCTCATCTGGTCAAAGTGAAGTTAACATGGACTAACGTGGTGTTCTGGGCAATGAATGGTGGAACTTAGGGCGTTCCTACAGCTCTCTCCAAAAATCCTTTAAAAAACCCTCTTCTTTAATCTCTAGATCCTAATCATTTTATACTCAAAATGTATACAAAACATTGGTTTCATCTAACCAGTTTTTTAGACACTTATTTTGAACTCTCAGCATGGGTTTGACTTCAAAATATGATGTCTCTTTTCTTGATGCTGCAGCTAAATCTGAGGTAGCAAGAACCTCATCTTATTTCTCATTTGTTAAATGTCAATTCTCTGCTTAAAAGCATTCAATTGTGGGTTTTTTTAAAAAAAAAAAGAATAAACTTTTATTTGACTGTAATTGAAAGAAAGAATCTCAGAAATTGTGATTGGCTATAGTAAATTTTAAAAGTTGCATTTCTTTATACTTCTAATATTTCATCTCAGTCCATCATGGAAATTTTGAACCTGTCAAAGGAGAATTATTACCACTGATAATAATTAATAATAATAATAATAATAATTACCATTATTATTACCACTAAAAGAACTAAAGGGGCACTTTAGTACATTGCAACCACCAGGGAGGGATACTTTGATCACAAACTTGTGACTCCAATAGAAAAAAAAATTATGCTGGGGCATGGTTTATTTGAGGCTGAACTCAAAACTACTTTGCACTGAAAAAATAAAATTTAAATCATCTGCTTTTTGTTTTCTGGGTTTTATTTTTTTGGTACTTGGAATAAAATTTAAGTTCTTTACTGTGGATTTTAAAGGCACCGCTTCCATCTGCCCACTTACCCAACCCCGTTTCATGTCACTTCCTTCATCACAAATTGGCCGCTAGGCCATTTCATTTCCCCAGATAAGCACATTTCCTTCTCCCCTTTGGGTATTTATATCTGCTCCTTCCTTAGAGTGGAAGCCTCTTCCTTTAGCTTTCACGTGGCTGCCTCATTCTCTTCCCGCAGGTGTCAGCTTGACAGCTCCAGGGTCAGTGCCTCGGGGAGTTCTGTCGACTTCATCTAAAGTAGGGCAGCTCCCACCTGTCTTCTTGATTCCAGCAACCAATATGTGAGCTTCCTAGGACCTACCATAACATAGGATGATTTCTTCTCTGACCCTCCACTGGACCAAAACCTCCATGGGACTGGGACCATTTCTTTGTTTTTCCCTGTGCAGCACCCAGAATTTTGCATACTACTCTGTTATTATTCATTTGCTAGAGCTGCCACAGCAAAGTGCTACAGACTGGGTGGCTTAAACAGCATTCATTTCCTTACAGTTCTGGAGGGTAGAGGTCTGGGGTCAAGGTGTCATCAGGGTCGGTTTCTTCTGACGGCCTGCTCCTTGGCCTGCAGATGACTGCCTCCTCCTGTGTCTTCACTGAGTCTTCCCTCTGCGCATATCTGTGTCCTCTTCTTGTAAGGACACCAGTGAAATTAAGGCATACCCTAATGACCTGATTTTAACTTAATTACCTCTTTAAGACCTAATCTGCAAATAGAGTCACATCCTGAGGTTTAGGGCATAGGACTGAAACATATGACTTGTGGGGACATAATTCAGCCTGTTTAAAACCCTGACAAATAGTAGACACTGAGTAAGTATATACAGAATGAATAAATGATTTCACAATTATTATGGCATTCAAGGACTGTAAAATAGAAGGAAGCTTAATGCCTGTCTGAGGGTTGTGTTGTAGAGATGCTAATTTAAGAGCTTGGACTGGCCAATGGCATCTGTGTTTCTATGGGCTCCATAGGTCCTTCTAATGCATAGTTAGTCTTAAGTATCACCAATCCATTCCAGTCCCCCTAATTTTGAAGAAAGTTTAAGCACTTGCCCAAGATCATATAAGATCATACTCTGCTGACAAAGGCCCGCATAGTCAAGGCTATGGTTTTCCCAGTGGTCACGTACAGTTTTGAGAGCTGGACCATAAAGAAGGCAGAGCGCCAAAGAATTGATGCCTTCGAACTGTGGTGCTGAAGAAGGCTCCTGAGAGTCCCTTGGAAAAGCAAGGAGATCAAACCAGTCAATCTTAAGGGAAATCAACCTTAAATACTCATTGGAAGGACTAATGCTGAAGCTGCAACTCCTGTATTTTGGTCATCTGATGTGAACAACTGACTCATTGCAAAAGCCCCTGATGCTGAGAAAGATTGAGGGCATGAAGGAGAAGAGAATGTCAGAGGATGAGATGGCTGGATGGCATCACCAATGCAATGGACATGAATTTGGGCAAACTTCCAGAGTTGGTGAGGGACAGGGAGGCCTGGTGTGCTGCTGCTGTCCAGGGGGTCACAGAGTTGGACACGACTGGTCACTGCACAACAATAAGACTAATATATAAACTGAGATGCCTGGCTTCCTGTGTGCTTTCTAATACATTGCACACCTTCCTGTCTAATGAAAATCATACACTCGTTAGACTTTAAGTTATGTATGAAAATGAAGTCACCATTCAAGGAGTATGCCACTGTTCCTTCGTTTGCCTAAGTCAGTATTTTGCAAAGCAGGTACACTAGTTCAAGGAGGAGGAAGTGTTAGCAGACCTCATCCCATTGTTGCAAATCTATTTTATATATAGGACTGAGTGAAGGGTTATAGAATAGTGCACAGCCACCTTTGTTCTCCCTCTGGATTGGGCAGAGTGGGGAAGATGGCTAGCCCTTGCTTTTGAGAGTATGTGGCAATAGCCTCGCTGCCTTCAAAGCTGATGCTTCCCTGCATACTGTCCCAAATGCTCACCCTCCCTATTTCTATAAATCTCCATTATTCCACCACTGATTAAAGAAAGGGAAAAGCAAAACAAGATGGTAGCATGATGACAACACTTATATGCCACCAGGTCGATCCCCTGCTTGGAGGAAGGTATGAATGTTGTCTTCTGAACTGGGGGTCTACAGTGTATACCTCTTGGCCTAGGCTCCCCTGTTGAGGCTCCTGTGAGGTTCAACGAAATAAGAGTAAGAACTGGCCTAAGTGAGACTACCACGGGTACCCTTTGCCCTGGACTTCAGGGCCTGCTGACTACTGCATGGGGAGAGGCCTGGTGCTGATGTGGGCCAGGGCCTCTGCATCAGTGTTAGCAGAGGGGCAGGACTCCCAGTGGTGCTCCTCTCGTGTTAAGAAAGCCTTCCCTCGTTTTGTTTCTAGCTGGGCGTGTGTAGATATCAGAGTCAGGATGTCATTGAAGTGTTCTTTCCTTCTCGGAACAGCACTGCTGTGTGGATGAGGGGGTAGCTGATGGTGGGGTCTCACACATTTTTTTTTTCCTTATTCTTTAGCATGCTGTGTGGTGGACTGAGTGCTTCCTTTTTAATTCTGAGGTCCCAGCCCTAATTTTGTTGTTGTTGTTGTTCAGTCTCTTAGTCATGTCTGACTCTGTGACCTGCTGGACTGCAGCACACTAGGCTCCCTGTCCTTCACTGTCTCCTGGAGTTTGCTCACATTCATGTCCATTGAGTTGGTGATGCTATCTAACCATCTCATCTGACGCAAATCAGTAACTGATATTGATTGCACTAAAAACTAGGGTCTTTGAGACTTTGGTTATTGATCAGACTCAAACACTGGGTTTACCTGTGCCTGCAGTGGAGAAACAAGATATGTTAGAACTTGCAGTCCTTGACCAGGTGCCTTTATCCACCATTGCAGATTTTAGGGACTCGGCAGAGTAGGACACTCGTAAGGCAAATGCCCACACTTTAGTACTAGTGCTAGGAGATCTGTAAAATAGATATGACGTGCCGGCTTGTTCTAGGTTTAATATATCATCATTTTGGTCCATCAAGGAGATCCAGCCAGTCCATTCTGAAGGAGATCAGCCCTCGGGTTTCTTTGGAAGGAATGATGCTAAAGCTGAAACTCCAGTACTTTGGCCACCTCATGCAAAGAGTTAACTCATTGGAAAAGACTCTGATGCTTGGAGGGAGTGGGGGCAGGAGGAGAAGGGGATGACAGAGGATGAGATGGCTGGATGGCATCACTGACTCGATGGACGTGAGTCTGAGTGAACTCCAGGAGTTGGTGATGGACAGGGAGGCCTGGGGTGCTGCAATTCATGGGGTCACAGAGTCGGACACGACTGAGCGACTGAACTGAACTGAAGAACACTGATGTATAATCAATAATCTTTAAGTATATTTTTAAGTTAAAAAATTTATTCTGTACTTTAAAAATTATCTATTTATCATTTTAAAATCTCCTATAACAATTTTGATCTCCATTTTTTTTTTGCATCATTTCTGGTGAATAATCTATTTGCTGGAAACTTGAGTTATAACAGATGGCATGAAATAGAAATGTTATCTCTGCAATTTAAAATCCATTTTCTTTTATTCCAGAAGTTTATTTTTGAGGTATCTGCCTTGCAATCTCAGACTATGTAAATGTGTTTGTGACTTGGGAAAGAAATGTGCCACTGACTGGCATAATTGAATTGTAGAATAAATTTCCTTCTCCCTTTTCATGTTTATTAGGCTGTGTCTAGACTGTGAGCTGGCACTGCCTATTCTGTGTTGCAGAGATCTGAGTGGGGCTAGGAGGGATCTGTGATAAGACACAGACCCAGCATGCTGATCCATGAGAAACAGTTTAGGTCCTGATAACCCCTGACCTGCATAACAAGATTTGATCACCTGTTTCTTACTGCTCGATGTGCTTTTCAGAATCTTAAACTTTGGCCTCCATCTCCAAGTTAAAACTTTTTTACCTGCCTTTGAAATGTTTGGCCTCTTTTGTTCTTCAGATTTGATTTTGGCCTTGCCTAAAATGCCAATCCTTACTTCAGGACCACCTTGGAAATGAACTAAGATCATTCTGTCATTTTTGAAATTGCACCCAAGTACTGCATTTTGGACTCTTTTGTTGACTATGAGGGCTACTCCATTTCTTCTAAGGGATTCTTGCCCACAGTAGTAGATAAAATGGTCATCTGAGTTAAATTCACCTATTGCTGTCCATTTTAGTTCACTGATTCCTAAGATGTCAGTGTTCAATCTTGCCATCTCCTGCTTGACCACATCCAATTTACCTTGATTTGAGGACCTAACATTCCAAGTTCCTAAGCAATATTGCTCTTTACAGCATCGGACTTTACTTCCACCACCAGAAACAGCCGCAGCCCCAGTTGTCATTTCCATTTTGGCCAGCCACTTCATTCTTTCTGGAGCTATTTGTAATTGCCGTCTGCTCTTCCCCAGTAGCATATTGGACACTTCTGAGCTGGGGAGGGCAGGGCTCACCTTTTGGTGTCATATCTTTTTGCCTTTTCATACTATCCATGGGGTTCTCTGGGCAAGAACACGGGAGTGGGTTGCCATTTCCTCCGCCAGGGTACCATGTTTTGTCAGAACTCTTTTCTATGACCTGCTTCTCTTGGGTAGCCCTCATGGCATGGTTCACGGCTTCACTGAGTTACACAAAGCCCCTTCGCCACCAGGCTGTGGTCCATGAGGTCAATAAAATTTTCTGTAGGTTTGACTCACTTCTAACACTGGGATTTGAGTCAACAAAATTACTTCACAGCTGCCATGGGAAAGGCATAGAGGAAATATGCTGAAAAGAAATAAGATAGAGGAAGAGAAGCATTCTTGTTTGAGAGCCCAGAGATGTTGCCAAGGAGAAAAAAGACTTGGGATCTCTGGCAACTAGTACAATTGCCTGGATGTTAGGGGAACTGTGTGGGTTGAAGGCACCAAGATAGGTAGAATTACCAACTTCAGCTTTAGAATTCTGTTTTGAGATTTAAATTTTTGTTTGCAGCTCAGGTTGCTACTTGCATTCTTCTTTTATTCAAAGGATAAAAAGCCATCAGTTAGTACAATGTTATGGAAGGCACTCATGGGATAAAATTATCTGGGGAGAATGGTTAAAGAGGTTTGCATAAGCACACGTGAAAGCATGAATTACATATTACAGCTCAAGACCAGATTTGTGTTCTTCACTTCTTATGGGTGGGATTTTTTTTTTTTTATATAGTTTGGTGTAGCTTCAGAAGGTTAGGGGAGAGACGAGGTGTTTTTTTTTTTCTCTTCTGATTCTGGTGATTCAGTTATTGCCTATAAAATTATTGCCTATTATACCTTTTGGCTAGGGTACTTTGTTTGCTTAAAACAGGTCTTTGGAACATAAGCTGAGATGGTTCTTGAAACAATATAACCAGCGTTTAGATCCTCATGCTGAGGCTTCAGATAAAATTTGAGGCAGAGGAGGAAAGAAAGGCATAGTGGTCTGTGGACAGGCAATCCAACTTGTCTCCAGTCTCCCAGCTGATGCTGTAAGGTGATTTTCTAACTTACTCTGTGGAACTCAAGAGTTCTTCTCTTCAGAGTATCCTTGAAAAAACAGACAAACAAAAAAACTTGCATGCAGTCTGCTCTATTTCTTTTCTTGAAAATGCTGAGAAAGCTGTTTAGCGTTCTAATATATTGTTATGCCATCTGTAGTGGATTGAATAGTGTCCCCCACAAATTCATATCCACCTGGGACCTCAGAGCGTGACTTGATTTGGAATTAGGGTCTTTGCAGATGTAATTAGGTAAGATGGTCATAGTGAATCAGAGTGGGCCCCAAATCCAGTGACCAGTGTTGTAAGAGGTGACTTTGCATCACAGACGCACAGGGGAGGGCACGTGCAGCGAAGCCTGGAGTGATGCAGTGACAGGTGCAGGAATGCCAAGGTTGCTGGCATCCACCAGGAGCTAGGAGAGGGGCATGGAGCAGAGTCTTCCCAAGAGTTTCTGGAAGGAAGCAGTCCTGCTGGCACCTTAATTTCAGACTTCTGAACTCTAGAACTGTGAAAGAAGAAATTTCCACGGAAACTAACACCCACTATCCTTCAGCCACTTCTAGGCGATAGCTGCTTTGTGTCCCACCCTGTACTGAAAAAGAGACAAAGAATGCAGCAGCTGTAAAAGATGCCCTCTTTCTGTGTCTTTGCTTTTCGTGTCTGTTTTTGGCTGGTCATTAACCTTTTTAAACCAGGTCACCTGTGGTTGGAATAGGCAACTATGACTCTGCAAGAGATACTGTGGTCACATCTGGCTTCACAGAAGATAGTTAAGTGTGGACATATGTGTCAGGAATCTGCTTTAGTTGCAGATAACCTTAGAATCACTAAGAATCACACCCAAATGAGATTTAGCTGTCATTAGGCTTCTGTCCACCTCTCAGCTTGCAGACTCTTGTTGTTGGCCTCTCCTCCTGCAGATGGCTTCTGCACAGAAGCTTCTTTCCAGGGAGCCCCAGGGAACACAGATGCAGGCAAACCCAGTTTATTTTGTTTTCATCGGCACAAGGTACAGCAGCAGTTCTTAACTGGGGCTAATCTTGCGCTTCCCAAGGGATTTTTGGCAATCTCCGAAAAGGATTTTTTCTGCTGTCACAGCTGGGGCTTCTTACTGGAATCTATTAGGAATGCTGATAAATATCTTCCATGGTGGCTCAGTGGTAAAGAATCCACCTGCCAATGCAGGAGAGACAGGTTCGATCCCTGGGTCGGGAAGATCCCTGGAAAAGGAAATGGCAACCCACGCAGATATCCTTGCCTGTGAAATCTCATGGACAGAGAAGCCTGGCGGGCTACAGCCTGTGGGGTCACCAAGAGTCAGACACGCCTGAGCATTCAGTGTACAATATACATCATAGAATGCGTAGGGCAGATAATCATCTTGACTAAAATGTGAATAGGGCTAATGTTGGAAAAATCTGCCTTAGAGCATCTTTTTTTGAAAGTGCTGGTGGAGAAGTTTCTGGGGGATTCTGATTGGCCCAGTTTGGGTCATGTACCAACTAGGGCTTCCCTAGTGGCTCAGACAGTAAAGAATCCACCTGCAATGAGGGAGACCTGGGTTCAATCCCTGGGTTGGGAAGATCCCATGGAGGAGGGCATGACAACCCATTCCAGTTTTCTTGCCTGGAGAATCCCCATGGACAGAGGAGCCTGGCAGGCTACAGTCCAGGGGGTCGCAAAGAGTCAGACACGACTGAGGGACTAAGCACAGCACAAACCCAACCTTGAACCAATCAAATTGGCCGTAATAGCAACCGCTAGGGCCTCATGGTTAACCCCATCTATCTGGGCTTCCCCGGTGGCTCAGACAGTAAAGCATCTGCCTGCAATGCGGGACACCCGGGCTTGATCCCTGGGTTGGGAAGATCCCCTGGAGAAGGAAATGGCAGCCCACTCTAGTATTCTTGCCTGGAAAATCCCATGGACAGTGGAGCCTAGTAGGGTACTGTCCATGGGGTTGCAAAGAGTCAGACACAACTGAGCGACTTCACTTCACTTCAGTTATACCACATAAAATAGGGGCAGTCCCCAAAGGGTAGAATGCTTGGGGGAAAATGCATGCTCATTAAGGAGAAAGTAGAAGTGCTCTGACTTGACTGAAGCATTACTGAAAAGAAACACGGCGATCTTGATCACGGCGCATCTCCAAAGGAGCGTACTAGGGCTTGACGATTCCTTCAGCAAATGCTCACAGAAATTCTGGTCTGTGCCCGGCTCTGAGCCAGGTGCGAGGTGCAGGAGCCAAGGTGGTGAACTTTACTGTCAGGTGGCTACGCTGTGGTGATACTTACAAGGCTAACGGAGGAGACAGAGATGAGCAAACACCCATGTGAGACTGAGATAAGTGCTAAGAAGGAGAGTGGCCCTTGGAGAGAGCCTAATAGGAATGACTTAACCTGGGTAGGTGGGACGCTTGTCATCTGGCATATGTGAGAGCAAAAGTGAAAAGTGAGTGTTGGTTGTTTAGTCATGTCTGACTGTTTGCGACCCCAGGGACTGTAGCCTGCCAGGCTCCTCTGTCCATGGACTTCTCCGGAACTGGAGCCGGTTGCCCTGCCTTCCTCCAGGGGATCTTCCCAACCCAGGGATCAAATTCAGGCCTCCTGCATTACAGGCAGATTCTTTACTGTATGAGCCACCAAAGGCAGATGTAAATATGGGTTTGTGCAGAAATGTCGCTGGTGCAGACCAAGGTTGGCCCTAACAGAGACAGATCTTTAAACTATCATAAATTTGGAAAGGCAGGCAGATGGTTAATTTTCTTTTCTTTATTCTGATTCTGGGTAACCAGGTAAGAAAACAGATGAAGCAAAATATCTAAATTGTTCTAACGTAATAGAGGTTTGAAGGAAGACAGAATATTAAACATGCCTTGAAGAAGCCAGACCCTAGAATCACCACCATGGACCTCCGATGAGGTCTCTGAGCCCTGTCCCTACATGGACAGCCTTGTCTCTGCTCCTCACCTCCTGGTAGGCACATTCCTGGGAAAGGGGGATTTAACTGGGTGATGCTCTTGGCCTTGACCAGAGAATGCCAGTGTCAGCTGGGAATGAGTTGGAAAGGGAATATGACTTTCCTTCCATAACAACTTTATGGAGCTTTTTGGAATACGTCATACAATCCACCCATGTAAAGCATACAATTCAATAGTGTTTAGTGTACTCACAGATTATATGTGAATTGATTTAGAATTTTCATCACCTCCAGAAGACTACCCGTTTACATTTATTTTCCATTCCCCTCTCCCTCCAGCAGCAGGCAGCCTCTAATCTACTTTCTGTCTCCATGGATTTGCCTGTTCTGGACTTTTCATACAGATGGAATCATACACCATGTGGTCCTTTGGTTTGGCTTCTTTCACTTAGCATAATGTTCTCAAACTTCACTCATGTTGTAGCAAGTAACAGTACTTCATTCCTTTTTCTAGTGGAATAATACTCCATTGAATGGTTGTTCCACTTCTGTTTGCTCATTTATCAGTGGGTAGATGTTTGGATTCTTTCCAGCAATAATTTGTAGTAATTGTTTTGGATGACAGATGAGCAAAGGAAATGATGAGTTCCGATCTGCTCCTTGGTTTGGGTACCTGTGAGCCCACTCTGGCTATGGAGTTATGAAGAAAACTCTTACATACCTGGTGACCCAGGGCCTGTTAGTGTACTCCAGTCCCAGCAATTTCCTGTTCTCTCCGTCCATGGACATCTGGGTTTGGTTATGCCAGTCGCTCAGCCTTTTCCACAATTCCATCCATTCCTGTTTTTTCTGTTCCTCCAACTTGGTGGGTTTATCATCGCTGGTGGTTTTGGTTCCACCAGTCTCTGCCAGTCCTTCTTCAAGTGCCATTTAACCTCTCCAGCGTTCAGTATCATCTTGTATAATAACCTCCTACGAAGTTGCCTCGTTTTGTACTTGGATCCCCCTTTGACATTCAGCAATGTCATTCAGTGGTTGTGGTTCCAATAGGCCTCATGCCTCTTGATTGTGGGAAGGTGGATGTCACTGTCCTCACTTGGCAGAGATACTGAGACTCAGAAGCCAGAGGCAGTAGCATTGGCTCCAGAATCGGGTTTGCTGACCACCTCTCTATTCCTTCCTCCTAAGGGTGCATGCTGATGTCCACAGTGCACTGCTAACCACAGCAAGATGTGGCTGAATTGGTCTGCAAACGACAGCCCATCCTCGTGTGTCAGAGTCCTGAATGATCTCCCTGCTACCTTCAGTTCAGTTCAGTTCAGTTTAGTTCAGTCACTCAGTTGTGTCTGACTCTTTGCAACCCCATGGACTGCAGCACACCAGGCCTCCCTGTCCATCACCAACTCCCGGAGTTTACTTAAATTCATGTCCAGTGAGTTGGTGATGCCATCCAACCCTCTTATCCTCTGTCGTTCCCTTCTCCTCCCACCTTCAATCTTTCCCAGCATCAGGGTCTTTTCCAATGAGTCAGTTCTTCGCACCAGGTGGCCAAAGTATTGGTTTTCAGCTTCAACATCAGTCCTTCCGATGAATATTTAGGACTGATCTCCTTCAGAATGGACTGGTTGGATCTCCTTGCAGTCCAAGGGACTCTCAAGAGTCTTTTCCTACACCACAGTTCAAAAGCATCAATTCTTTTGCGCTCATCTTTCTTTATAGTCCAAATCTCACATCCATACATGACTACTGGAAAAAACAGCCTTAACTAGACAGACTTTTGTTGGCAAAGTAGTGTCTCTGCTTTTTAATATGCTGTCTATGTTGGTCATAAGTTTCCATCCAAGGAGTAAGTGTCTTTTAATTTCATGGCTGCAGTTGCCATCTGCAGCAATTTTGGAGATCCCCCCCCCCCCCAAATAAAATCTGCCACTGTTTCCCCATCTATTTGCCATGAAGTGATGGGACCAGATGCCATGATCTTAGTTTTCTGAATGTTGAGCTTTAAGCCACCTTATTCACTCTCCTCTTACACTTTCATCAAGAGGCTTGCTACCTTGGTAAGACACTAAGAATTGCCCTTCTTATCTGGAGGTGGCAGAGGCATCTGTGATTCTGCTTGCCTTTTCTCTGGTACCACAGATGCTGCTCTAATGTCACTTAGTTTAAACGGGGGAGGTGAACGGATCTACACTGTCTCAGTGACTGGCTAATTGCAGTTGCTGAGTACACGCTCTCATTTCTGTTGACACACTGTGGGAGTGTGAGGACTAGAAAATGGTATGTCTGTGGGAGAGAGGCAAGAAGGAGACAACAAGTGGGCTAAAGGTAGAGGAGGAGGCTTTGTTCTTAGAGGCTGTTGTTTTTTTTAATATCCCTGTTGAGTGGTAAAATTGTTTCTGCTTTCAGTTTCTTTCCGTAAAGTCCCTGTTGGGACTCTAGGAGAACATAGGTAGCAATAAAGACATGTGTTGACCTTTAGTTTTAGCCTATTTTTCTCTCGAAGCCCAAGCTACTGCTAAGTTTGTTCTAGAATTTTTTTCTCAATGTTGTCTTGTGAATAGTTGCACATTATTCTTATGAGAGAAAGCTAGAGTTGGTAATGACCAATACTATCATCTTGGTGATGTCACTCTCCTAAATCCATAAGCTAATTAATCTCTTTCATTTATCCTTCTCAACTTCCCAAAATAACAGGTGGTAAAATTATACTCATTTCCCTCCATCCCCCTCACAAAAGACATAAAATCACAAAGATTCATACCACCACCACCCTCCCGGGGGAACTCCAGAGCTATAGGATTATTCCTTGCTGTCTGTTGCTGCAGCCCTGTTGATGACTGTCGTAGAGCACTCCAGAAATATCTGTGGAGTGAGGGAACCAATGTATGTACTAGGCTCAACAAATATTTGATTGATTCCATCTTATTTCATGCTTAAAGTAGCTTCATCTTCTTTTTGAATAGAAAAAAGAACACATCCTTGGTGGCTACAAAAAATGTCAAAAACCATGATACAGTTGGAGCAAGTATAAACAGTGTGTGGGATATGATCAACTGGGACCTTGTTTTTGTTTGCATTACCTTACATCACTTTAGACTTTATTCAATGGAGGGCCCTGCATAAAAACTCTGCAAGGGCCCATTACTTTTCTTCTCACCCTTGAGTAAATAGTGAGCCAATTAGAAGAGAGGAAACCAACAGAAACAGAGGAATTTTAAAAGTTTTCCACAGAAAATATTTGCAGAATTATTTCAGAATAAAGCCAAAGTAATGTACTTTAGCGTAATAGGTTTTGGACTATTTGCTGAGATTACATTGCCCAAGAGGAAGATCAAGCCAGGTGGGCTGGAGTAACTCTCAGTTGGCCAAATTCTCTTTTTCCCATTTGGTGGAAGAGTACATTTGATTTAGGATACAGCGGAAGCCATAAAGGCAAAAATCCAAGAATGGCCCTGATGTCCAAACCAGGCTCCTGTTCATTCCTGGCAAGTGCAAACCAGGTTTCCTGTGAGGCATGCTGGGCCATAGGAATGGGCCAGTGGGAGAGAGAGATAGCAGGTGCTTGGGCCCAACCTAGTAATTTAGGGTTTCCCAAATGATAGTATCTTAGGGAGTGGAGTGAAAGTATTGGAACTCCCCAATATCTGATCTAGTGAGTTATTTATGAATCAGGAGTCTCCAGAAATTGACCATACTTGCAGTCAGGTAGGTAATAATATCATGCTCTGGACAATCCATTGTATTTGGAGGAAAAGATCCAACCTACATTGGGTAGTATAAATTAGAGCAAGATACATCTCAGGGTCCCAGAAAATAAGCTTGTAAAGGGCTTAAGTCTAAGTACTGGAAAATAGGGAGATAGTTAGAAAGTCTTGGGAAAATTGGGACATGGGAGTAGTTTTGGGGTCAGAGGAGGGGCTGTCGTTCTGAAAGCTTTTGAATTCACTACGTGTACGGTGTATGTCTTCCCTGGTGGCTCAGACAGTAAAATGTCTGCCTACGACGTGGGAGACCAGGGTTCGATCCCTGGGTTGGGAAGATCTCCTGGAGAAGGAAATGGCAACCCACTTCAGTATTCTTGCCTGGAAAATCCCATGGGTGGAGGAACCTGGTAGGCTACAGTCCATGGGGCCGCAAAGAGTCAGACACGACTGAGTGACATTTACTTTACTTTTCTTTACTTACAGTGTATGTAGTTGTATATAGGATGGCAAGACTGATTCCAGCCCCATCATCTGATGGGAAACGATTCCACTGAACTTCCAGGGACTTCCTAGGTTCCAGGATTGTAGGTTGGATGTGTCAAAAGTAGTTGGAGGACACCAAGACTGGTGAACCATCCTCGCCCTGTGTTTCTGGAACAGAGCTCTCAGAACCATTGCTAACCCAAACATTTGCCAAAAGGGAGAGAGAGATATTCTGGATTCTTCTGAAAAAGCTAGAGAATTAGAACAGGACCTGCAGGGTATCTACCGCTAAAATATGCAACACAGTAGAAATCTTCATACTGTTGTGATAAGGCATAGTTAAACTGAAAAAAAAATTGTTTAATAAATGAACAGGTGACATTTTAAGCGGCTTATGCAAGGCCACAGAGCCACTTATTTGTAGAGCTGGGATTGTATGGTGTCACACTACTCAAGGAATAGTAACCTTCTATCAGTTGCCCTAAACATCACTCCAATACTTTGATAAATACAGTAAACCAAACAAATTTCTTCTCCATGTCCCTGGAATAAATAAAAGCTGGAGTTTAGACTCTGTTTTTATTTTCTGCTATGTAGTTTATAGGCAAGCAAACAGAATGATAGTGGCATATTGTCATTTCAATGACAACTTTCTGTAACTTTTAAATTAAGCAAATGTTGTATATTGGCGAAAGATGGAGGCTCTAAGGAAAAAAAGGTGAGTTGGAGAATTAAGAGGAAGCACTTGATCATCGCAGAGATGTCTGGTGTGCGACAGCCCTTGGTACCATTTTGTGTGTGAGGAGCTATAAGCCCATCCACTCATGGAAAGAGCCAGACTTTAGAATCTCATTCAATATCCTGACTGCCATTTGAGACGTTACCAAGGTAGTATTCTCTCTCAGTAGGTAAAGAACACGCTCAGCTTTGTCTTATCAGCAGCTTGTTCTGGTGATACGTTGGGGAGCTGGTATTTAGCAGTGGCCCTTGTGCCCTGTCTTCTCTGGGTCTTTCTGCTTCAGCTTCCTTTACTCCATTCCAAACTCCGTATTGTAAACTCCAAATTCCAGAAGTCTAAGAATTTGTTGTCTGCTTAACTTCTGTCATCCTTGTTGGACAATACTGAACCGTCAGGCCTCCTACAGGATGATTGTCAGTTCAGGGATCTATTGTCTGTGAGTCAGGTCCCTCTCCTGGTCCAAAACATAGAGTCAAGTGGTGGAGGTACATGGCACAAGACATAGCCGTAGAAGTTTAATGAGTTAGCTACACCCACTTTCTTTTCTTTTTTTCTTTTCCAGGCAGAGGATTTCTTCTGCTGTGTTTTTAAAAATTAATTAGTTAATTATTTTTATTGGAGGATAATTGCTTAACAGAATTTTGTTGTTTTCTGTCAAACCGCAACATGCATCAGCCATAGGTATGCATATATCCCCTACCTTTTGAGCCTCCATCCCACCTCCCTCCCCATCCACCCCTCTAGGTTGATACAGAGCCCCTGTTTGAGTTTCCTGAGACATACAGCAAATTCCCATTGGCTGTCTATTTTACATATGGTAATGTAAGTTTCCATGTTACTCTCTGCATACACCTCACTCTCTCTTCCCCTCTCCCCATGTCCATAAGTCTGTTCTCTATGTCTGTTTCTCTATTGCTGCTGTGTAAATAAATTCTTCAGTACCATTTTTCTAGATTCCATATATATGCATTAGAATATGATATTTGTCTTTCTCTTTCTGACTCACTTCACTCTGTATAATAGGTTCTAGGTTCATTGGAGCTGACTCAAATGTGTTCCTTTTTATGGCTGAGTAATATTCCATCGTGTACATGTACAACAACTTTTTTATCCATTCATCTGTCAATGGACATCTAGGTTGCTTCCATGTTCTAGCTGTTGTAAATAGTGCTGCAATGAACAATGGGATACATGTGTCTTTTTCAATTCTGATTTCCTCAGGGTATATGCCTAGGAGTGGGATTGCTGGGTCATATGGTGGTTTTATACCTAGATTTTTAAGGAATCTCCATACGGTCTTCCGCAGTGGCTGTATCAATTTACATTCCCACCAACAATGCAAAAGCATTCCCTTTTCTTCACACCCTCTGCATCATTCATTGTTTTCAGACTTTTTGATGATGGCCATTCTGATCAGTGTGAGGTGATATCTGATTGTAGTTTTGATTTGCATTTCTCTACTAATGAGTGATGTTGAGCATCCTTTCATGTGTTTGTTAGCCATCTGTATGTCTTCTTTGGGGAAATGTCTGTTCAGGTCTTCTGCCCATTTCTGATTGGATCATTTGTTTTTTTGCTATTGAGCTGCTTGTATATTTTGGAAATTAATCCTTTGTCAGTTGTTTCACTTGCTGTTATTTTCTCATCTTTCCACCTTGCTTATAATTCCTTTGCTGTGCAAAACCTTTTAAGCTTAATCAGGTCCCACTTGTTTACTTTTACTTTTATTTCCATTACTCTAGGAGGGTCATAGAGCATCTTGCTTTGATTTATGTCATTAAGTATTCTGCCTATGTTTACCTCTGAGAGTTTTACAGTTTCTGGTCTTACATTTAGGTCTTTAATCCATTTTGAGTTTATCTTTGTGTATGGTGTTAGGAAGTGTTCTAATTTAATTCTTTTATGTGTAGCTGTCTCGTTTTCCCTGCACCATTTATTGAAGAGGCTGTCTTTGCCCGATTGTATATTCTTGCCTCCTTTGTCAAAAATAAGGTACACATAGGTGCATGGGTTTATTTCTGGGCTTTCTATCTTGTTCCATTGGTCTATATTTCTGTTTTTTGTGCCAGTACCATATTGTCTTGACTGTAGCTTTGTAGTATAATCTGAAGTTAAGAAGGTTGATTCTTCCAGATCCATTCTTTTTTCTCAGGACAGCTTTGGCTATTCAGGTCTTTTGTATTTCCATATGAATTGTGAAATTTTTTTGTTCTAGTTCTGTGAAAAATGTCGTTGGTAATTTGATAGGGATTGTATTGAATCTGTAGTTTTTGTTTGGTAGTATAATCATTTTCACAGTATTGATTCTTCCTACCCTGGAACATGGAACATTTCTCCATCTGTTTATGTCATCTTTGATTTCTTTCATTAGTGTCGTATAATTTTCTGTGTACAGTTCTTTTGTCTCCTTAGGTAAGTTTATTCCTAGATATTTAATTTTTTTGTTGTTGTAATGGTGAATGGGATTGATTCCTTACTTTCTCTTTCTCATTTTTCATTGTTAGTATATAGAAATGCAAGTGATTTCTGTGTATTGATTTTGTATCCTGTAACTGCTAAATCCACTGATTAGCTCTAGTAATTTTCTGATACCATCTTTAGGGTTTTCTAGGTACAGTATCATGTCATCTGCAAACAAGGAAAGCTTTGCTTCTTCTTTTCTAATCTGGATTCCTTTTATTTCTTTTTCTTCTCTGATTGCTGTTGCTGGGACTTCCAGAACTATGTTGAATAATAGTGGTGAAAGTGGACACCCTTGTCTTGTTCCTGATCTTAGGGGGAATGCTTTTAGTTTTTCACCACTGAGAATAATGTTTGCTGTAGGCTTATCATATATGGCCTTTACTGTGTTGAGGTAGGTTCCTTCTATGCCCATTTTTTGAAGAGTTTTAATCATAAATGGGTGCTGAATTTTGTCAAAGGCTATTTCTGCATCTATTGAGATTATCATATGGTTTTAATCTTTCAATTTGTTAGTATGGCGTATCCCATTTATTGATTTGTGTATATTGAAGAATCCTTGCATCCTGGAATAAACCCAACTTGATCATGTTGTATGAGCTTTTTGATGTGTTGCTGAATTCTGTTTGCTGAAATTTTGTTGAGGATTTTTGCATCTGTGTTCATCAGTGATATTGGCCTGTAGTTTTCTTTTTTTGTGCTGTCTTTGTCTGGTTTTGGTGTCAGGGTGATGGTGGCCTCATAGAATGAGTTTGGAAGTGTTCTTTCCTCTGAAGTTTTTTGAAAGAGCTTTGGAAGGATAGGCATTAGCTCTTCTCTAAATGTTTCATAGAGTTTTCCTGTGAAGCCATCTGGTCCTGGGCTTTTGTTTTTTGGGAGATTTCTGATCACAGCTTCAATTTCAGTGCTTGTAATTGGGTTGTTCATAATTTCTATTTCTTCCTGGTTCAGTCTTGTAAGATTGCACTTTTCTAAGAAACTATCCATTTCTTCCAGGTTATCAATTTTATTGCCATATAGTTGTTCATAATAGTCTGTTATAATCCTTTGTATTTCTGCACTGTCTGTTGTAACCTCTCTTTTTTCATTTATAATTTTGTTGATTTGATTCATCTCTCTTTTTTTCTTGATGAGTCTGGCTAAGGGTTTGTCAATTTTGTTTATCTTCTCAAAGAACCAGCTGTTAGTTTTATTAATCTTTACTATTGTTTCTTTCATTTCTTTTATTTTTACTTATTCATTTTTTAAAATTTACTTTATTTTACTTTACAATACTGTATTTGTTTTGCCATACATCTCGTTTATTTCTGCTCAGATCTTTATGATTTCTTTCCTTCTACCAATTTTTGGGCTTTTTTGTTCTTCTTTCTCCAGTTGCTTTAGGTGTGAAGTTAGGTTGTCTTTTCGATGTTTTTTTGTTTCTTGAGGTAGGATTGTATTGTATTTCCTCTTAGAACTGCTTTTGCTGCGTCCTATAGGTTTTGGGTTGTGTTTTCGTTGTCATTTGTTTATAGATATTTTCTGATTTCCCTTTTGATTTCTTCAGTAGCCTGTTGGTTATTTAGAAGCGTGTTGTTTAATCTCCATGTGTTTGTGTTTCTTACATCTTTTTTCTTGTAATTGGTATCTAGTCTCATAGCATTGCGATTGGAGAAGATGCTTGATATGACTTCAATCTTCTTAAATTTACTGGGGTTTCATTAGTGACCCAAGATGTGGTCTGTCCTGGAGAATGTTCCGTGTGCACTTGAGAAGTTGTGTTCTTTTGCATTTGGATGGAGTGTCCTGAAGATATCAGTGAGGTCCATCTCATCTAACGTATCATTTAAGATCTGTGTTTCCTCATTAATTTTCTGTTTTGATGACCTGTGCATTGGTGTGAGTGGGGTGTTAACGTCTCCTACTATTATTGTGTCACTGTCAGTTTCTCCTTTTTTGTCTGTTAGTGTTTGTCTTATGTACCGAGGTGCTCCTATGTTGGGTGCATAGATGTTTACAATTGTTATGTCTTCCTCTTGCATTGATCCCTTGGTCATTATGTAGAGTCCTTCCTTATCTCTTGCAATATTCTTTATTTTAAGGTCTATTTTGTCTGATATGAGGATTGCTACTCCAGCTTTCTTTTGCTTCCCATTTGCATGGAATATATTTTTCCATCCTCTCACTTTCCGTCTAAATGTGTCTTTAGGTCTGAAGTGGGTTTCTTGTAGACAGCATATATATGGCTCTTGTTTTTGTATCCATTCAGCCAGTCTGTGTCTTTTGGTAGGAGCATTTAATCCATTTACATTTAAAGTAATTATCAATATGTATGTACCTATTGACATTTTCTTAATTGTTTGGGATTGATTTTGTAGATCTTTTTTCTTCTGTTGTATTTCTTGACTATATAAGTCCCTTTAAAATTTGTTATAATGCTGGTTTGGTAGTACTGAATTCTGTTCACTTTTGTTTGTCTGAAAAGCGTTTTTTATTTCTCCATCAATTTTGAATGAGATCCTTGCCAGGTACAGTAATCTTGGTTGTAGATTATTCCCTTTCAGTACTTTAAATATATCCTGCCGTTCCCTTCTGGCCTGCAGAGTTTCTGCTGAAAGATCAGCTGTTAAGTGTATGGGGTTTCCCTTGAATGTTACTTGTTGCTTTTGTGTTCCTTTGTGTTTAGTCTTTGTTAGTTTGATTAGTATGTGTCTTGGCGTGTTTCTCCTTCAGTTTATCCTGTATGGGACTTTGTGCCTCTTGGACTTGATTGACTATTTCCTCTTCCATGTTGGGGAAATTTTCAATTATAATCTCTTCAAAAAATTTCTCATACCCTTTCTTTTTCTCTTCTTCTTCTGGGACCCCTATTATTTGAATGTTGGTGCATTTGATATTGTCCCAGAGGTCTCTGAGACTATCCTCAGTTCTTTGCATTCTTTTTACTTTATTCTGCTCTTCAGAAGTTATTTCCACCATTTTATCTTCCAGCTCACTGATTTGCTTTTCTGCTTCAGATATTCTGCTGTTGATTCCTTCTAGAGTATTTTCAATTTCAGTAATTGTGTTCTTTCTCTCTGTATGTTCATTTTTGAATTCTTCTAGGTCTTTGTTAATTGATTCTTGCATTTTCTCCGTTCTGTTTTCAAGGTTTTTGATCATCTTTATTATAATTATAATGAATTCTTTTCCACATAGTTTGCCTATTTCCTCTTCATTTGTTTGGACTTCCGTGTTTCTAGTTTGTTCTTTCATTTGCGTAGTGTTTTTCTGCCTTTACATTATTATTATTTTTTAACTTATTTTGTGTGAGGTCTGCTTTTCCCAGACTTAAGGCTGAATTCTTTCTTCCTTTTGGTTTCTGCCCTCCTAACCTAGATAGCATATTAAAAAGCAGAGACATTACTTTGCCAACAAAGGTCCGTCTAGTCAAGGCTATGGTTTTTCCAGTGGTCACATATGGATGTGAGAGTTGGACTGTGAAGAAAGCTGAGCGCCGAAGAATTGATGCTTTTGAACTGTGGCGTTGGAGAAGACTCTTGAGAGTCCCTTGGACTGCAAGGAGATCCAACCAGTCCATCCTAAAGGAGATCAGTCCTGGGTGTTCATTGTAAGGACTGATGCTGAAGCTGAAACTCCAATACTTTGGCCACCTCATGCGAAGAGTTGACTCATTGGAAAAGACTCTGATGCTGGGGGATTGGAGGCAGGAGGAGAAGGGGACGACAGAGGATGAGATGGCAGAGACAGAGGATGAGAGGATGAGATGGCATCACCGACTTGATGAACATGAGTTTGGGTAAACTCTGGGAGTTGGTGATGGACAGGGAGGCTTGGCGTGCTGTGATTCATGGGGTCGCAAAGAGTCGGACACGACTGAGTGACTGAACTGAACTGGACTGAACTGAAGGTTGGTCCAGTGGTTTGTATAAGCTTCATACGGGGTGAGATTTGTGCTGAGTTTTTTGTTTGTTTGTCTTTCCTCTGATGGTCAAGGCTGAGTGAGGTAATCCTGTCTGCTGATGGTTGGGTTTGTATCTTTGTTTTGTTTGTTGTTTAGATGAGGAGTCCTGCACAGGGTTGGGTGATGCTGGGTCTTGTGTTCAAGTGGCTTCCTTTGTGTGAGTTCTCACTGTTTGATACTCCCTAGGGTGAGTTCTCTGGTAGTCTAGGGTCTTGGAGTCACTGCTCCCACTCCAAAGGCTCAGGGCTTGATCTCTGGTCAGAAACAAAGATTCCACAAGTGGTTTGTTGTGGATTTAAGTGAAATTAAAACAAATACCAGAGGAACCCCAGACCAATGGCAGTTGCAAAATCAGGCAAATAATAATTAAAATAATGGAATATATACATATACATGTATACCCATAAGCAAAGTCAAAATAGTCCAACAAAAATAAAGGACAGTAAATTGACCTTGTGAATAAGGGAAATCAAAAATTATATTTACCAGTTAAAAACAAAACTAACTAAAGCACAAGCTGAAAAACAAAACTAAAGCAAGGTGCCACATGGGGAATAAAGCCATGAGAACAAATCTTATAAATATGTTGAGAGGAAAGGAAAGAAAGGAAAAGAAAGAATTTATATATATTAAAGATTAACTGCAAAGGGAAAAGAACAGTAGGAAAGGCAAACAGATATAAATGTAGACAAATACAATAGGTTTAAAAAATTAAAAATTTAAATTATGAAAAAGAGAAAAGAAAAAATAATGGAAAAAAGCAAGAAGAAAGAAAAAAAAAAAGGAAAACTCCACATAACTGCAAAAACCCAATGTAGAGGCAGATGTTTATACCAACAATAAAAAAAAGTGACTGAGGAAAAAAAGCTCAAAACCTTAATTAGATTTCATAGTGCCAATAAAATTGACAACTAAGACAGAGGGGGGAAAGAAAAAAGGAAAAAAAAAAAGAGAGGAAGAATCCAAAAGAATCTACAGATCAAGTCAAAACATAAGAATAAAAAATATTTTTCTTGAGTCACTCCTGTCAGAGTGCTTTCCATCACTGGGAGTCACAGTCCACCTTACCTCCCTAGGATGCCCTCCAACACTGTGCTGATCTCTGGACCTGCTGTGGGGGCAGCTCAGATTCTAATCTGGTCCTACTCCTGTGTGTTCTTGCCTTCAATGTCCACAGCTGTGAGAAGTAGTGCATTTTCTTTTGTGGGAGCTCTCAATGACCTTTTATATATTCCATAGACATAGAGTCTGGCTAGTTGATCGTGTGGATTTAATCTGCAGCTTTTACAGCTGGTGGGAAGATTTTGGGTCTTCTTCTGTAGCCACACTGCCCCTGGGTTTCAATTGTGGTGTTATTTCCAGTTCTGCATGTGGGTCATCCACTGGGTTTTGCTCCTGCGGCTGCCCTGGAGGATTTGGGTTTGCCCCTGTGAGGGCCAGGTGTGGAGGTGGTGCAGCTGCTTGGGCCGCAGGGGTTCTGGCAGCACCAGGTACTCAGGGGAGTTGGCGGCTAGGGCAGCAGGGAATATAGTGCTCTAGAAGGGTATGGCAACCAGTATTGCCCAATACATGCCAGTATTTTAGCCTGGAGAAGCCGCCTGACAGAGAAGCCTGGCTAGGGCAGCAGGGAATATAGTGCTCTAGAAGGGCATGGCAACCAGTATTGGCCAATACACGCCAGTATTTTAGCCTGGAGAAGCCGCCTGTCAGTGCCGCCGGTCAGAGAAGTCTACAGGGTCGCAAAGAGTTGGACAGGACCGAAGTGACCCTGCGAGCATAGATGCAAGACCTTTTTTTGCCTGTGACAGCTCTGCCCCAGTGAGGGTTGAACATGAAACTGATGCAGCTGCTTGGCTTGGGGGGACCCTGGTGGCGCCAAGTGTGCAGGGACATAGACTGCCTCCACTGCAGAATTTATGGCCCTATCGGAGTCTTTGTTCAAGCCTCTTGTAGCTGGCGATCAGAAGGCCTCTTTGGCTAGTCTTTCTCTGTGGCTCCACCCATTCAGGCACTTAGAGGGCTCCATTGCCTGGAGTCTGTCTCTGATGTTTGGCACGTCAAGTACATAGAGGGCCCCCCCTGGCTGGGGTCCTACTCTATAGTTCAGTGAGTCAGGCATTTGATGGGCCAGCCTCTTTATTCTTCAGCTACCGATGCTGGCGTGTGGGGAGAGAGAGAGGCTATGGTGATGGCTCCACCCCCTACACGTGACTCAGTAGTAGCGCCTTGCTTCCATGGCTGCCTGGCTTTCCTCCATAGGTATTTCCCACCATAGTCTCCTCCCTCATTTCCCCTCGGTCCGTCTCTCCACAGTCAACAGCAGCCCTCGCCTTGGGATTCCTCACAAACCCTGAACTCCAGCTCCCAGCCACTGTGCCTTCGAGGGGACCTGCTTCCCTGTCCAGGGTATGTATGACTGCGGCAAGGACTGTCTGATTCTCATTCCATGTAGGCTGCCACAGATCAGCTGTTTCACTCTCAGCCTTAAATGTTTCTCCTCTGACTCAGACAATTGCCCCGATGTGGGATTGGACCCCTGCCTCAGTTCCTCCACCCGCCCAGGGCAGGTCCAGGCCTACTAACACTCCTGTTTTTGCCCCTAGTTCCTTCCTTCTACTGAGTTTTGCATGGTTCTATATATTCTTTTCTGCTGGTCAGATTCTCCTGTCTGCTCTCCGCTGGTGTTCTGCATGCCCTTCTGTGTCTGAAGGTGTATTCCCAATGTATCCATGGAGAGAGATGTACTCCACGTCCGCCTGCTCCTCTGCCATCTTGTTCTCTTCTACACCCACTTTCTTAAGAAAAAAATCTGTGGATATCACTTCTTTACAAGGGGGCTGAGGGTATAGCAGGTATCCGGAGAGTAGACTCTGGTAGAGCTATAACGGAGGAGAGTGTTGTCTAGGAGATGAGAACAAGAATGTGGTAATAACATTATAGTTTGAAGGTTGAGTCCACTTTTATCTGTTGACAGCAAAGGACACAAACCAGCAAAGAACAGAGGGTGACAGATGTTTGGGGCTCCCCCAGCATTTTGTTTCAGAGGTTCATGTATCTACCAAGCCTATGCCAAAGATGGCTGTGAGCGTTCAATAAAATAATACCCAGGAAGCTATTTTTCAAGCCTGTGAAAAAACAGTACCAGGGACCATTGTACAAGTAAGAGATTTTTATATGCTCACCACAGTGAGGCTGCTCCCAGTGGGCACTGAGGCCAGACCTCTGTTCCACCAGGCTCATCACAGATGCACTCACGCTGTCTTAGGGCCCCAAGAAAGAATGCCTCCATCTCCTCTGCCATAGTCTGTAAATGGATGTCAAGGCGGCGTTGGCTGGGCCGCTGTATGGCAGTGTACAGAGGAACTGTTTTCACGATTTTTATTTACAAATCCCCCCATCCCCTCACAGGGCTGAGATGGCAAGTCTAGTACTCTGTGTACACAACACACAGAACCACTCCTTCTCTCCAGACAAAGGGCTTGACCAGCAGATTGGTCTCATCATGGGCACTTCTCCAGGAGAGTTCTCTCCCAAAGGTTTCGCAAACTTCAGCCAAAAGGGTGCTGGAGGGCAGCCCCTGAAGTTGAACAGATAAACCCCAGGTACACCTGAGTCACTCATGGACTCAAGGGCTCAAACTCGGCTTGTATTTCAGTGATTAGCACTGGGTGTCTGTATCATGGGGATGGAGAGGGAGAATTCCTCATTATTTGCACTATTATGTGCAGTTTAAAAAATATATTAGTTTTATAAATGGAAGATTTTTCAAAAAACACAAAGAACATAGACTTCAGAATAATCTATTTGAGGAGGTTATAGTTTTTAAAAATAGGATGATTTATCATCCCCTAGGGTGGTGAAATGTAACCCTTCAAATGAACGGGATGACCTCCTAATCATAGATCTCTGAAACACTTGGGTTTCTTTTATTCTTCTTTCTTTGGCTCATTTCTAAGCCAGAGATAGCAAGACTCTGTATAAGTTACTGAATGTTGAAATTATTGAAACACTGACATTGGAGTGTCTGAGTTTCAGGTTGAAATGACTTTCATATAGGTCCCATTTAACAGTGGTTGATAGAAAATAGCAGTCTTCACTTTAATCAAAGTTGTATGTAATTTAGGAAAAGAGTTACAAGCTAGGGTAGCTTGACATAGATATAAATTATCCTCATTGAGCTTATCCAAATTTATATCTGCTCCAAGGCTTGAAGCTGAATAATAGAAGTTTCTTTCAGAGTTATTTTAGTTCATTTCAATAAAAAAAATGAACCACATATAACAAAACATTTTTGGAAAGACAGAAGGGATTCTTGGCATTTTAGTTGACATTGAAAGAACTAATGAGCTTTGCTACTGATAATTTTTGCAGTCGTATTTGCTTCAAAGAGTGATAATTAATGATTCTTAGACATGTATATCTTTCTTGTTTTTGTTTTTCCTGTTGAGCACCAGAGTTTTCCTGGCTCGTACTGCAATATGCTAAATAGGCTGGCTCTACTTTTTATCTGCATATTCTGTGCATCTGGTGGCTCTGAATCCAAGTCACTTGAATAATATTGGAGACCAAAGTTTCCTGATGAACATATATTGTATATAGCTAGATATTGCCAACAAGTAAAGACGAAAAGGCTGATGTGGGAGAGCAGTAGGTATAAGCTGCAGTCCTGCCAGGCTGAGTGTTCACTGGCTACAAAGAGCCAAAATCCTCTGGTATGCAGTCCTTACAGCTGAGGATCAGGGCACATCTTAGTATGTTAACCATTAACCATTTTGCATCCTGCAACTTTACTGAATTTATTTATTCTGAAAGTTTTTTGGTGTAGTCTTCTGAGTTTTTTATATACTATATGATATTGTTCACAATCAGAGACAATTTTATTTCTTCCTTTCTGATTTGGATGCCTTTTCTTGCCTAATTTATCTGGCTAAGACCTCTAGTATTATGTTGAACATTGGCCATCCACCACCAAGGAGGCTTCTTTTTGCCACTCTCATTGTCTTTTCATTTTGAGATGGCTTCCTTTGCTGTTGAAGTACATACCATCTATACCCAATTTACTTGAGAGTTTTTATCATGAAAAGATCTTGAAATTTGTCAAATGCTGTTCTGCATCTATTGAAATGATCATATGATTTTTATCCTTTATTCTATTAATGTAGTGTATCACATTGATTGACTAGTGTATGTTAAACAATCCTAGCATACCAGGAATAACTCCCACTTGATCATGATATATGTTCCTTTTAAATGTGTTTTTGAATTCAGTTTGCCAATATTTTGCTGAGGAATTTTACGTCTATGTTCATTAGTAGTTTTCTTTTGTCTCAAGATATGTTTGATTTCACCTTTGATTGATTTGGTTTTTCAGGAGCATTTGTTTAATCTCTGTAGATTTGTGAATTTTCCAGTTTTCCTTCTGTTATTTATAGTTTTATAACATTGCTATTACGGGTTCAGTCTTCTGCAATTTGTTGAGACTTGTTTTGTGGTCTAATGTGCGAGCCATCCTGGAGAATGTTCCATGAATGCTTGAAAATAACGTATTCTGTTGCTGTTTGATGAAATGTTCTGTATATATTTGTTAGGTTATCTGTTCTAATGTGTGTTTAAAGTCCAATATTTTGGTACTGATTTTCTGTCTGGATGATGCGTCCATTTTGAGAGTGGGATATTAAAGTCCCCTACTGTTACTAAACTATTGTCTGATTTTCCCTTCAAATTGAATATATTTAGGTGCTCCAATGTTGGATGCATAAATATTTGCAGTTATTAAATCCTATTAAAGAATTGAACCCTTTATCTTTATATAATTATCTTCCTTGCCTTTTATTATGCTTTTTGATGTAAATTCTATTTTATCTGAGATAAGTATAGCTACTCCTATTCTGTTTTGGTTTCCATTTGCATGAAAGATATTTTTTCCATTCCTTAACTTTCACCCTGTATGTTTACTTAAAGCTGAAATGAGTGTCTTGTAGATAGCATATACTTTTTTTTACCCATCCAGTCACTCTGTATCTTTTAATTGGTAAACTTTATTTATTTACATTTAAAGTAAGCATGGATAGCAAAATATTTATTAATGATGTCTTTTAATTGTTTTCTGGCTGTCTTGTAATTCCTTTGTTCTTTTCTTACAGTCCTCCTCTGTGAATCAATGATTCTTTGTAACAGGATGCTTTAACTTCCTTATCTTTATCTTTTGTGTCTACTATAGGTTTTTTCTTTATGGTTACCATGAGGCAGCCTTCCATAAGAGATCCAATATTTTTTTTAATACCTTTATTATTTATTTATTGGCTGTGCTTCATGGTTTGCTAGATCTTAGTTCCCTGACCAAAGTTGGAGCCTGGGCCCTAGTAGTAAAAGCACTGAGTCCCAACTACTGGACCACCAGGGTATTCCCAAACATCCTGTGGTTATAGCAGTCTGTTTTAATCTGATGACAACCTAACTTCGATTTTATATAAAAATGCTATCCATTTACTCCCCTCCATTTCATGTTTTTGATATCATAATTTACATCTTTTTATATTGTGTCCATCAACAACTTGGGGCTTCCCTGATGGCTGGCTCAGCAGTGAAGTATCTGCGTGCAGTGCAGGAGACTTGAGTTCAATTCCTGGGTTGGGAAGATCCCCTGGAAAAGTAAATGGCAACCCACTCTAGTTTTCTTGCTGGAAAATCCCATGGACAGAGGAGCCTGGCAGGCTACAGTACATAGGATCACAAAGAGTCGGACACGACTTAGCAAACCAAACCACCACCACATTAACAAATTATTGTAGCTATAGCTATTTTTAATGTTTCTGTTCATTAATCTTTGTAGTAGAGTTAAGTGATTAGCATACCACCAGTATGCATATCACAGTGCATTATGCCAGTATATCACTTTATTAGAATATTCTCAGTTTAACTATATGCTCACCTTAACCAGTGTGCTTTGTATTTTCATGTGTTTTCATGTTACTAGTTAGTATTTCATTTCACCCTGAAGAACTCCTTTCAGCATTTCTTGTAAGACAGGTCTGGTGACGCTGAACTCCCTCAGTTTTTGTCTGTCTGGGAAATCTTTATCTTGCCTTCATTTCTGAGGGACAGCCTTGCTGGTTAAAGTATTCTTGGTTTGAGTTTTCTTTGAGAACTTTGACCGTATCATCCCACTCTCTCCTAGCCTCTAAGGTTTCTGCAGAGAAATGAAATGGTTCACTGACATCTTTGCCTTGCCTGAGCATTCCTGCCCCGAGACACCCATCCTTTCTCAGGGGGATGGTGCTGTCTTGCTCTGTGCTGCCCACGCTCCACACTCTACAGTCAGCAAGCCTGCTCCATAGAACCAGGGAATTTTTGCCTAAGACAAAGTGTGGGAAATCAGGGGCACCTGCTTGAGAGAATGCTGTTTGGCCTGTATGACTTTCAGGAACATAATTATCAGGAATGGAGAAAGAGGATTAATTTGCAGTTAGGGAAAAATATAAATCATGGTATAACATTTCAAAGCTCTCAAACAGAAGGGAGAAAAACTGTGTCTTGTTCTGTAAAGGTAATATTTATTAATTATAAGAATATATGAGAACTTATTTATGGCTAATTACCACATGCACTAATGTTTATGTATGCAGGTACTGAGTGAACTCCGGGAGTTGGTGATGGACAGGGAGGCCTGGCGTGCTGCGATTCATGGGGTTGCAAAGAGTTGGACACGACTGAGCGACTGAACTGAACTGAACTGAATTTGTGTCCAGTTAATTTCGTTGTAAGTTTTACTGGACTGTACTGTTACACAAATAGTAATAATAATGTTATTTTTACTGAGCTCCTTCTCAGTGCATATATCAAGCTAATGACTTTATGTAAAGCACTTTATTTAGCCTCATACTCCACAGTCAGTCTTCGGTTGCTTATTGAGCATGGTCCATCTTTTATATTTTAAGAGAAGCAAACGACCTTTTTAAATAAAAGGAATTTATTTTATTTTTTGTTTGTTTACATTTTATAAAATAATTGGCTGGATCCTAAAACTCTGGAAATCCTGAGTACAGACTTGTTGAGTATATTTCATATTTATCAGAACTTTTACTATCAAAATTCTGTCATACCAACAAAAATAGATTTTTATGGGATTGTCCCCAAGTTGTTCTTGGCCTCCAGCAGTAAGCAATTAAAGAAAGAGTTTGATGAGAGCTGGTTCATAAGCATTCCCCCTTCCTCTCTTTCTCCCTCCATCTTCCCCCTCTTGTCTTCTCCCCTCTCTTCCACATGCTTCTGTTCTCCTCCCCTTCCACCCTCCTCCCTTCTCTCCTTCCACTCCTTTATCCTCTCCTCCTCTCCACTCTCTCTCCTCTCTCCCTGCTAAGTCTGGCAACACCCGTTAAATTGTCTCAGGTGCAATGTGGAGACATTTGGGAAGGGAAACATTTGTAAATGAAAGCAGAAAGTTTCATGCTTCCTCACATTATTCTGGAAAAGAACAAAAGTTACCAGTTTTAAGTTTTACGATATCTTGGAAAGGCGCATATTCCTCTGTGGAGAGGATGTCCAGCTGTGGTGTATTGGAAATTTAAGACTGAATTTAGTCGAGGCTCACTGATTCTGTTAACAAAAGGAATTGTACAAAAGGTCTCTACGACATGCTGTTTCCTTCATGGGTCAGCAATTGGTTCCACAGTGTGTGTGATGACTTGGACACCAAACAGAATTCTCTGGAAGGTTTGTAACCCAGGAGATTGCATTTCAGAATGCAATTTCTGTTCTCTGACCTTTATGAAAAAGAAAGACATTGTGAACTGATGGTGTGAAAGTTGGAAATTCATCAGTGTGAGCATTCTTCTAATGACACATTTAAAGCTTGAGGGAGTTTTCAGGAAGTTTTCTTGTGAATAGAATCTACATTTGAGAGAAAGACACATTTGAGAATGTGTTATGAGAATACGTTAAATATTTTATGGACTGTTTATATTGATTTGACAATCAGTTTCTTTTGGTGAAGAGTCACAGTAAGCAAATGCTCTTTGTCATGTCCTGAGACAGAATCCTCATTTTAGGAATAACTGGCTAAGAGGGCTCTACCCTGCAGCATTTCCTTCATCTCTGATCATTGAAGGGCCATGGCATAGTGGGAAACTCACAGGTAAGAAAGCTGGATGTTAGTTTACGTCTGTCTCAAATCTCCTGTGTGGTCAGAAATCCATCAGCTGCTCTGAGTCTCAACCTCACAATCTGTAAAATGGAATAGTTGAATCATATGTTCTTTAACAGTCCCTTCCACCTCTAAACTGCTATGGTTCAAAATGGTGATGACTGGAAGTGCCCTGATAATAGCATGTGATGTTGGTCTCTTTTTTTGTAAACTGTAGTGCACGGGCAAATCTTTGTTCCAAAAGCAATGCTGTCTTTTTCACAGATACTGCTTTGCTCTTGTGTTTGAGCACTGGCTCATTGTGCATTATATTAATGTCAAATGGAGGCTGAGGCCACATTCAACTTAATTTGCTATTGAAAGGAAGCAAGCTTAAAGCTAGTTCCCCCAAACAATCAAATTCTCTTTGAAATACCCTGCAAAAACTGCCTACGTAAATCAAATTCATGTTTTGAAGAATATTTTTTTTTGCATAACCTTTGATTTTGCATATCTACTCCCATAATGTGTCAGTGGAGTTCATATTGAATATAATTTAATTCTATCATCTTTATCATCTTTTCTAAGTTTGAACTGAATGTGGGTTTCGAGTTTGGTTTTTTTTTTTTTTCTTTACTTTTTCCAAGGCAAATTGAAGCAAATCTTCAAGTGCTAACTTTTCTTTTTCATTTAACACATCATTACCACTGATCACCTCCTTTCTGCAGGGCAGTGCTTATATCAGTCCCTCACCCGATGACCTCTTGAAAGAACCCCCAGCTCCAGGGCTACCGTGATAGCTCCCAGACCTCTGAGGAATCAGGCTCCACTCAGGCATTCTTGGTACTTGCCTTCTCCACTTCTCCTACCTTCTTCCCAACCTTCATCATCTCTCTCCTGGACAACAGCCTCCTGGCTAGTCTCTCTGCTTCCAAGCTTACCCACCAGTCCATTTTCTACCTAGCAGCCATACTGGTTGTGTGTTGAGTCATGTTATTCACTTCTCTCCCCTCTTCAGTGGCTTCCGATTGCATAAACATAAAATCCCAACTTCTAAGACTATGGCTGTGGGAAACATCATACCATCTTGCCCAGATCCCTCTAAAAAAGGACCCGTTGCTCTGGCTACCGGGAATGCTGTTGATGGATACCTTCAGCTGTCAATCCCTTCTGCAGCCGGGAGCTGCCTTGCTCCAAATCCCACTCTTCCCAGGGTGGCTCACATCCAATCACAGGTCAATGCAGTGGGTAAAGACTTGGCCATCTTGGTCTGAAGGACTATTCTAGCTCCAGATGGGATTGGCTCCGCCTGTCATTTGGGCTTGAACCTCAACTCACTTCTTGCTCTGCCCATCTTGCTTACTTCCTTCCTCCTTTCCACACGTGTTGATCAGAGGGAACTCTTTAATACACATCCTGCAAACTAAACTCCATCTCAGAACTCAGCCTGTATCAGTGGCCTGCAAAGCCCTGTATTATCTGGTTCTTGCCTACTTCTCCAACTTCATCTCGTGCCTTTGGTGCCCTGAGACACTGCACTCCAGTCTGCTTGCAGTTCTTGGCTTGTTCCTTCCTGCCTTAGGATCTTTGTACCTGATGTTTCCTCTTCATGAAAGCTCTTCTTCCTACTCTCATTCTTGCTTATCTGTTCTCAACCTAAATGTTACTTTCTCAGAGAAGCGTACCCTAGGCCTACCCTCACCATCATCTTTAACCTAACAATACAAATTAGATTTTTCCTCATATTCTTTATTATATTCTGCCCTTTTCTTCCATTAAACTGTTCACAATTTATGATTATATACTTATCATAAATATATAATCTGTTCAACAGTTTATAGCCACTGTGTCTTTGACATTTTTCCCAGTGCTTGGCCCCTAGTAGATGTTCAGCAAATATAATGGCTGAATGAATGAATTGCCGGGAGAATGCTTAAGGGAAGCCTGAATATCTCTAGCCCGTGGCCACTTTTATCCTTAAGATCACAATTCAGGAAACTAGACTGGGGCGGGCTGCCCTGGGGCAGGACCAGCACCACCACAGCCAGTAGCTCAGCTGGAGGTTTTGATGTGGGTAAGTACCTTCTTCCTCTAGTGGGGAACCATCTGGGATCCAGGCCCGCTGCTACCATGCCTGCCTTCTCTCACTCTCCTGCCTCACTCACCTTCTTTCCCCTATAGATGTCTGCTCTAGTTTTCTATGCTCCATTATGCTATCTGTTCTCACCTTGCCTACCTGGCTTTGTACATACCACTATGTCCACTTCAGTAAAGTCACCTCATTCCCCTGTGTGTTCATAGCCTTTGAGGAGGTTGGGACCAGATGCCATGATCTTTGTTTTCTGTATGTTGAGCTTTAAGCCAACTTTTTCACCCTCTCATCTTAGGCTACGCATAGCCTTCCTAAAAAACATAGAATCACGATTCAACTCCATTGAAACTTAGACTATTACTTAGTATTTAGGTGTTGTACCCAACAGAGGCTGAGAAGATTATAAGGTTGATTGCTTTCAATTCTCACTCAATCCCAAGCATTCTATTGAGTCCTTACTGTTATTATCTCCATTTTATGAAGCTTAGATGATGAAAGTGATTTTCTCAGGATAAGAGAGGACATTGGGATTCAAACTCAACTGATCTGATTGAAAGGCCAACCTATAGTCTTAACAGTCCATCTCATTAGACTATGATTGTATAACTCACTCCATCGAGACAAAGGACATTGCTTTATTTCCTAGAAAACAGATTTTGTTTTAAATTCTGCTTTGGTTTCTTTCTTTCTTTGTTTTAAACCATAAAGATTTTGAAAAAGAAAATCAGAATAACTCAGACCTTAGAGAAATCCATCTCATTGTGTCATTGTCTTATTAATTTTGCTTTTGAGTTGTAATCTGCACTTAAGTCCTCTCCTCCTCAAGGGTGGAGAGGATCAGGGAAGAGCCAGTGAGCTCTCGTTGGTGCTGGTTCGATGGACTAGAGCAGATTGAGGAAAACGGTTTTTTTTTTGTTTTGTTTTCAGCCATCTCGTGCTCCCCATCTTGTGTAGTAGCTTTGGTTACCTTATGGAAAAATGCCATCTGCTTATAAAAGCATATAACACTGACATATAGGAGTGTTACTGATGTATTTAAACATGCAGCAAGTTTTCTTATAAAAAATGCTCCGGGTTTCTTGTTTTTTTAAAAAAATATATCTTAGACTGAGCGACTTCACTTTTCACTTTCACTTTCACCTATAATTTAATAGTTTATATACTGATTTTTCTCAGACATGGTTGAAATTTGATATCTGATTTTCTAATATAAAACTGTGTATTCTAAATTAGATACTCCAATGTGAATTAGATAAAATTTTAAAACTTCATTTTGTCCTTGCTCTTTGAATTATAAGAATTGAAACAACAAAAAAGAAAGTTTTTCACCTACAATATTGGTAAAAACTTTACCCAGCTTTTTTGCTCAAAATTGATAATGTTCAGTGTCTGGTACTGATTAGAATGTAAGAGAAGCATGTTCTTTTATGTGGTGAAATAGGAGGGACATGTCTCTGAAAGTTGACTGGACAATTCCATTTCTTGGAACCTACCCTTTGGAAATATTCATGTAAAGAGTAACTTATGTATAAATCATTACAGCATAAATTTAAATACTGCAAAACTAGAAACAACCATCAATAAAGGAAAGGGTAATAATTATGAGTTAATTAAGGATATAATTATCAATACTGTAGATAGCATCAGTTCAGTTCAGTCATTCAGTCGAGTCTGACTCTTTGTGACCCCATGAGTTGCAGTGTTGCAGGCCTCCCTAACCATCACCAACTCCCGGAGTTCACTCAAACTCATGTCTGTCGAGTCAGTGATGCCATCCAGCCATCTCATCCTCGGTCGTCGCCTTCTCCTCCTGCCCCTAATCCCTCCGAGCATCAGAGTCTTTTCCAGTGAGTCAACTCTTCACATCAGGTGGCCAAAGTACTGGCGTTTCAGCTTTAGCATTAGTCTTTCCAATGAACACCCAGGACTGATCTCCATTAGAATGGACTGGTTGGATCTCCTTGCAGTCCAAGGGACTCTCAAGAGTCTTCTCCAACACCACAGTTCAAAAGCATCAATTCTTCAGCCCTCAGCCTTCTTCAGAGTCCAACTCTCACATCCATACATGACCACTGGAAAAACCATAGCATTGACTATGTTGGACCTTTGTTGGCAAAGTAATGTCTCTGCTTTTGAATATGCTATCTAGGTTGGTCATAACTATTCTTCCAAGGAGTAAGCATCTTTTAATTTCATGGCTGAAATCACCATCTGCAGTGATTTTGGAGACAAAATAAATAAAGTCTGACACTGTTTCCACTGTTTCCCCATCTATTTCCCATGAAGTGATGGAACCAGATGCCATGATCTTAGTTTTTTGAATCTTGAGTTTTAAGTCAACTTTTTCACTCTCTTCTTTCACTTTCATCAAGAGGCTTTTTAGCTTCTCTTCACTTTCTGCCATAAGGGTGGTGTCATCTGCATATCTGAGGTTATTGATATTTCTCCCAGCAATCTTGATTCCAGCTTGTGCTTCTCCCAGCCCAGCGTTTCTCACAATGTACTCTGCATATAAGTTAAATAAGCAGGGTGACAATAAACAGCCTTGATGTACTCCTTTTCCTATTTGGAACCAGTCTGTTGTTCCATGTCCAGTTCTAACTGTTGCTTCCTGACCTGCGTATATGTTGCTCAAGAGGCAAGTCAGGTGCTCTAGTATTCCCGTCTCTTTCAGAATTTTCCACAGTTTCTTCTGATCCACACAGTCAAAGGCTTTACCATAGTTAATAAAGCAGAAATAGATGTTTTTTTGGAACTCTCTTGCTTTTTCGATGATCTAGCAGATGTTGGCAATTTGATCTCTGGTTCCTCTGCCTTTTCTAAAACCAGCTTGAACATCTGGAAGTTCACGGTTCATGTATTGCTGAAGCCTGGCTTGGAGAATTTTGAGTATTACTTTACTAGCATGTGAGATGGGAGTGCAATTGTGCAGTAGTTTGAGCATTTATTGGCATTGCCTTTCTTTGCGATTGGAATGAAAACTGACCTTTTCCAGTCCTGTTGTCACTGCTGAGTTTTCCAAATTTGCTGGCATCTTGAGTGCAGCACTTTCACAGCATCATCTTTCAGGATTTGAAATAGCTCAACTGGAATTCCATCACCTCCACTAGCTTTGTTCATAGTGATGCTTTCTAAGGTCCACTTGACTTCACATTCCAGGATGTGTGGCTCTAGGTGAGTGATCACACCATCGTGATTATCTTGGTCATGAATACCGGGGTCCAGCCCTGGTTGGATCCAGGGTATCCTCAGGGGGACGGCGTCAGTGACCTAGACAAATGATTTATTTAGAGATATAGAGAGAGATAAAGAAGGAATATAGCAGTTGGGAAAATATAGGAGATGAAGAGGCTTATATTCCTTGGTTTACACAGAAAATCAAAAAGTCTTGAGACAAGGGACTTTCACCATCTATGTAAGGCCACAGGTGCCTGCTTGAATAGCGGAGGGTGCCCCACCTTGGGCTCCCTCTCACGTGGGTCTTAGAAGCCCAGGCAAATAAGTAGACACGGTGAGCCTCTATGCTCCAGATGGGAATTCAGCCTGAAAAGGAGAATAAGAAAGAAAAGACGACACGGGGAAACCAGACTTTCGAGAAACTGGCCCATCTCTTTATTTTTCAGGAAAGCTTTTATACCTTAAGTTGTACTTAGAGATAAATGTAAGAAGCAGAGTCATGCAGGGTCAGCTGCTCTGACCCTTATCTGAAGACAGAGTGTTCCTTGTACACCTGTGTTCTTACAAAGGTCTTACGTTTGTTTACAGTATCTTTGGTCTGAAGACCGATTAATGTTTTATGGCCCCATCTTTCTATTGGTAAAGGTTAGTCAATCAGAAAACTTGTTTTTCCTTAAGATCTACTTAGTATAAAGTTACATTCTTACATAGCAAGGATACAACGATTTATAACAAAGAAACAGGAGTACAGTGATTTATAACAAAGAGAAAATTCATTAACTCAAAAGTCTAGTATTGCTAACATCAAAACTACTATATTTCTTTTTCTACATTCCAATTACATTTATTAATACACTCCCAGGTGCCTGAGGATATTGAGGCCTGGTGGCAATCATTAACTCAGCAATGAAACCCTTCACCAACATGATTTTTATCTTTAGTAAAGCCCTATGCTACCTAAGACTTTCAAAATACTCCAAACTCTCTGTGCTATTTATGGTTGAGAGGTTGTAAATAATCATGTGCATAGTAGCAGGAGTGTGAATAATCCTGTCACACAAGCTCGTCTGCCAGGAGAGAGGTTTGAGCTGAGACACTCCTTTTATATGCAGGAGATTATTTACTGGAGCTCTAAGTTAATTTTCCAGAGAAAGGTGGTCAGGGATAGCCCCTGTTAATGTCAGAAGAGTGTAGTATAACAGACAGATTTTGGTTTCGGGGGTTGATGCTTGAGCAGATCTAGAGGACCTCTTGAGTCTTGATCCTGCCCGCATGACCTTGTCATGGGTGGGGTCGGGGAGTCCCTCGAGTCCTGACCCGCCTTTGCCCATCAGGGCTCTTCCTCATGACCTTCGCCATGGGTGGGATCTCCCGTGCTGGCTCCCGGCAGTGAAGATCTCATTTGTACAGTTCTTCTGTGTATTCTTGCCACTTCTTCTTAATATCTTCTGCTTCTGTTAGGTCCCTACCATTTCTGTCCTTTATCAAGCCCATGTTTGCATGAAATGTTCCCTTGGTATCTCTAATTTTCTTGAAGAGATCTCTAGTCTTTCCTGTTCTGTTGTTTTCCTCTATTTCTTTTCATTGATCGCTGAGGAAGTCTTTCTTATCTCTCCTCGATATTCTTTGGAACTCTGCATTCAGATGCTTACATCTTCCCTTTTCTCCTTTGCTTTTCACTTCTCTTCTTTTCACAGCTATTTGTAAGGCCTCCCCAGATGACCATTTTGCATTTTTGCATTTCTTTTTCTTGGGGTTGGTCTTGATCCCTGTCTCCTGCACAATGTTATGAACCTCCATCCATAGTTCATCAGGCACTCTGTCTATCAGATCTAGTCCCTTAAATCTATTTCACACTTCCACTGCATAATCATAAGGGATTTGACTTAGGTCATACCTGAATGGTCTAGTGGTTTTCTCTACTTTCTTCAATTTAAGTCTGAATTTGGCAATAAGGAGTTCATGATCTGAGCCACAGTCAGCTCCTGGTCTTGTTTTTGCTGACTGTATAGAGCTTCTCCATCTTTGGCTGCAAAGAATGTAATCAGTCTGATTTTGGTGTGTGACCACCTAGTGATGTCCATGTGTAGAGTCTTCTTTTGTGTTGTTGGAAGAGGGTTTTTGCTATGACCAGTGTGTTCTCTTGGCAAAACTCTATTAGCCTTTGCCCTGCTTCATTCTGTATTCCAAGGCCAAATTTGCCTGTTACCCCAGGTGTTTCTTGACTTCCTACTTTTGCATTCCAGTCCCCTATAATGAAAAGGACATCTTTTTTGTGTGTTAGTTCTAAAAGGTCTTGTAGGTCTTCATAGAACCATTCAACTTCAGCTTCTTCAGTGTTACTGGTTAGGGCGTAGACTTGGATTACTGTGATATTGAATGGTTTGCCTTAGAAATGAACAGAGATCATTCAGTCGTTTTTGAGACTGCATCCAAGTACCGCATTTCGGACTCTTTTGTTGACCATGATGGCTATTCCATTTCTTCTAAGGGATTCCTTTCCACAGTAGTAGATATAATGGTCATCTGAGTTAAATTCACCCATTCCAGTCCATTTTAGAATGATTAAAAACCATCAGGAAGATATTAATTGACTGACAAATGCATCTAAGATATATTGCATGCATGCCTGCTAAGTTGCTTCGTTGGTGTCTGAATCTTTGTGACCCCATGGTCTGTAGCCTGCCAGCCTCCTCTGTCCATGGGAGTTTCCAGGCAAGAACACTGGAGTGGGTTGCCACTTCCTTCTCCATGAATCTTCTTGACCCAGGGATCAAACCTGCACCTGCTGTGTCTCTTGCATTGCAGGCGGATTCTTTATCTCTGGGTCATCAGGGAAGCCTGCAAAAGCAAGTTATGAAAGAGTAACTGTCGTATTATCTTGCTTATGTTAATGGATAGGTAACATTTATATACATAAACCTTCCTGCAATGCAAGAGATCCGGGTTTGATCCCTGGGTTGGGGAGATAGTCTGGAGAAGGAAATGGCAACCCACTCCAGTACTCTTGCCTGGAGAATCCCATTGACACAGTAGCCTGGCAGGCTATAGTCCATGGGATCAGAAAGAGTCAGACATGACTGAGCACATACACACACACACGCAGGATCAGAATGGTTGTTACTAGTTTTTATCTGGAGAACACATGGGGAGGGAGTCTTTGGGAGGAAGTATAGGACTTTTCCCACTCACAGTTTATGTGTACATTTCTGTATCAGTTAGTTCTTTTACACTGACTATCCAAACACAAAATACCTTTGTAATTTTATAACAGAAATGAGTTATTAGTGTGAATCTACAAATTTGCAGGTAAGTTAAAATGATAGATTTCTATTAAAAACTGAGCTCTCTGCATGCTACATGTAGTATTTGAATTATGCTATGTTAATGGGATATTATTCCTGTCACATTGCTATAGGGAAATAAAAAAGATAGTAAAGCTAATCTGTATCTAGTATACTATAAATGATTACATTAGACACACTGAAAATCAAAGCATTCTGTTTCTTTGTAAAAAAATTTATCAAAGGTAGTTTGAAGAATGATTGCCTTCTTGTCACGTTACATACATTATGAAGCAAGCGTCTTTCCTATGCCTTTCGTGTGTGCATGCTAAGTCACTTGAGTTGCGTCCAACTCTGTGCAACCCCATGGACTATAGCCCTCCAGGCTCCTCTGTCCATGAGATCCTCCATCCAAGAATAGGAGGTTGTCATGCCCTCCTCCAGGGGATCTTCCCAACCCAGAGATTGAACCCATGTCCCTTACATCTATCTGCATTGGCAGGTGGGTTCTTTACCATCTGTGCCACCTACTTTTGGATTGTTTCCCAACGTTTTAATTCTTTGTTCTTTCAGTGTTGTTAAGTACCCCTGAGAGTTCATTTAATGTAAAATTTTTTGCTGATGTCACTTCTTCTGGGACATCTTCATCCTTTTCACTGTAGTTCTTTTTCTTTGTATATGCAGATGAGTTCATCTTTGCTGAGTCCCTTTGGTTGCATATCTAGTGTCTCAAATGATGGCAGTGTCAACATTGCCATGATCAGCTAGTTCTTCTATAACTCCATGTTCGATTCAAATTTCCCCTCCAGCATTACCATTTTTGTCACTTTTTTGCACCTTCGTTTTAACTGGCCAATTCCCTCTTTCAAGTATCCATTTTAATAAAATGTCACGTGGGTTTTTCACTGGGAAACAAATAGGCAACATAGAGATAGGCTTTGCTGTGAGTGAGCTTGATCTCTGATCATGATGTCCACCTTACTTTTTACATAGTGATGTGTGAACTGAAGGGCTAGTAATTAAGTCTATATATTCTGCAATTGCTCACAGTTAATGTAGAGTTTAACTGAAATTCAAATTGTGTAATTTGGGGGCTGGCATCTAAAATTTGTACATATTAGTACTGTGCAGATTGAGAGCTACATGTGTGTGCTCAACAAGAATGCATACATGTGTTCATCAAAGGACATGCATACGAATGTTTATTGAGGAGAAAAGTGGTCAAGATGGAGGAGGAATAAAACTCTGAGCTCACTTCCGGCCATGGGCATATCAAAATTACTGCCATTTACAGAGCAGCTCTTAAGGAGAAAGACTGGATAACTAGCCAAAAAGATCTTCTACAGATAAAGGTATGAGGAAGAAACCACAACGAGAAGGGTAGGAGGGGTGGAGATAGAGTCAAGATCCATGCCCTAGGTAGGTGACCCCAAAAAGGAGGATAATTACAATGGAAGAAGTTTTCACCAAGGACCGAGGGCTCTGAGGCCTGCCTTGGGTTTCCTAGCCTGGGAGTCCTGGAGCAGGAAGTTGATGCCCTTGGATATTTGGCTTGAAGGCAGTTGACTCCCAAATGTATCCCTCCCAAACCTGACCTCTGTTCTGCTCTGGCAATTGCGCACAGCCTGTATGTACCATGTCTGTTCAGGTCTCCATGCCTTCACTCAACTGTCCCTCCTACCTAGAAGTTCTTTCCTCCTCTCCTTCACCTGTCTTCCTTTGTCTTTTAGTTCAAGTCTGAATTCAGGTTTGTCTCTTCCAACAAACCTTCCCTTGCTCCTGCCTTATTTCCACCTAAGGTCACTTACCTGGGAACTGAAATTTAGTCCTATAATTATCATCCCATGTTGAAATTACATGTGCAAAAATGTCTCGACTTCAAGACTGTAAGCTCCCTAAAGAGCAAAACCTTGCTTGTTCACCTGTATGATTCCAAATACCCGTACTAGCATATAATAAATAGGTATTAGCATATAAAAGGTATTAGCATATGATAGGCATTCTATATATGTTTATTGAACAAGCATATTGCAGTAATATTTGGCATTTTCATTCACCTGTGTCTTCAGGTTTTGCTTTTGTTGGTATCTGATCACCTTTGCTTTGACGGGACTAAAATTGTTTCCTACCAGTTAATGGTCTTCTTGGTTCACCATGAAATTTGCAGGCCATGCACAGTCTTCAGAGACTCTAATGTCTCATGGACAAGAGCTTCTGCCACACTTGATTTACTTCTTAATGGGTGTGTTTCTTATTTCAAAGTGTGACTGCCCTCTGCCTATTAGAGTTGCCTTGTACCAAACCATTAAAAGAGAGTTAGAGGAAAGGGCAGATAATCCTATAGTAGTTACAGACTACTTCATGATGAGAAAACAAGATTGGAAGGTTTAATGACGAAATGGATTTAAATTGCAAGAGATTCTTAATCTTTTGTTACTTATAAATGAAGTGGATAACCCTTAGGTCACCAGAGTATTTTTCAAATGTAATTTTGTGCTTGTTTTCTTATTACTTTCCTAAGACCTGCAACTGTTTTTTCTTTTCTTTTTGTTTTGTGGTTGATTGTCCTCTTTCCCTTTCTTCCTCTTCTCCATCCCTCCTTTCTTTCCTTCCTTCCATTCCTCTCTCTCTGCTTCCCTTCCTTCTGTACTTCATTCACTGATAGACTTTTACTTTTTGAGGCAGTTTTAGGTTCACAGAAAAATTGAGGGAAAGATGCAGGGATTTCCCACGTACATACCTCTTGCCTCCCACATACATAGCCTCCCCGACTATCAACATCCCCCACTAGAGTATTATATTTGGTACAGCTTATGAACCTACATGCATTCTGGGGTTGTTCATTTAAAAAGAGAGGCCTTCTTCTTTCCTGTACCTGCAAGGTAGAATTTAGATGCAATGGGCAGGGCTGGAGCAGCCACGCTGGGCCATGAGATGGAAGCTGTGTGCTGAGACGGGCCAAGCCACGAGACAGAAAGGACCAGAATCTCTAGCACCATGGAGCAACTCTAAAGGCTTCAGTTGCCTACCTCAGTCAGTCCTGTGACTGAGAAAAAAAAGTTTAACTTTTTAAGCTCTTGTTTCTTTGCCCTTTTCTACAACTGGACCTAAACCTGTATCCTAACTGATACATAAATTCCCATCATTCATAATTTGTTTCTGGGGAATAAAGCATAATATCAGCACAGGCCTAGGATTGGAGGATTGTGGAGACAGGGAGCCTGTTGTTGTCCCTCAGTGGGGTGCAACTCTTTGAGACCCCATGGACTGGAGCCCACCAGGCGCCTCTGTCCATGGGGATTCTCCAGGCAAGAATACTGGAGTGGGTTGCCATGCCCTTCTCTAGGGGACCTTCCCAACACAGGGATAGAACCCAGGTCTCCTGCTTTGCAGGCAGATTGTTTACCAGCTGAGCCCCCAGGGAAGCCCAAATGATTCCTCTATCCCTCTCTTTATTCTCCCCACCCTTCTCTATCTGCTTTAGCAAGAGAGCTTTTTATTGCTACCAAAGAGGTCTGTGAAGATGGAAGAATTGACTTGTTTGAGCAGAAGCGTATCAGTGTTTTTATTAATTGAAACAGGGTGCACGACATGAATTGTTGCAACCAAACAAAACCCCGGACCAGAGAACTAATTCATGCGGTTGACTAAGGACTTGGAAACTGCTTCGCACTTACTTTAATGGTTTGTCCACATCCGCTTTTGTGGCTTTAGGAGTGTAGTGTCGCTTAATTCATGTGTCCTGGGAAATTAGTAGTCAATAATCCAGTTGTTACTAATGTTTTCATTGATATATGCGTGTCAGCAGGCCAACTAAATTGCTCCCTGTTACTGGATGAACAGATGTTTGTTACTGAAATTCTCTCGCTGGTTAAGATGGGGTATGTAGACAACAGCCCATCTCACTGGCCACAGCTAAAAGTTAAGACAGCATAGAAAAGGTAATTACTGGAGGACTCTGAAAAGTAAACAATAATACAAAAATAGAGACTGAAGTCAAAATTGATTAATAACCTGTAGCAAGAATTTCATGGTTTGGGGTTTTGTTTGTTGTTACTGTTGTTGTTTTTCTTTCTCTTTCTTTTGACTGTTGGCTTTGAACTGAGGCCAGGATGACATGAGCAACTATGCAGCAAGCGTTGACAGAAAAACTGGAAGAAGTCATCTCTTTCTATCCAGAGACCAGCAAAAGGGACCCCTGCATTCCACAAAGTAGGAGGAAAATTCTTGTTTCCTACTTTTTGTAGTTTCTCTTTTCTAGTTCTGACTCAGGCCCTACCTCAATCACGGCATTGCACTGCCACCTCTATGATAAAGTGACCTTTACCCCAAGAGAATACTGAGTTCTGGGCAAAAGGGGGCCCAGGAAAAGGGGGCCCCTGTTGTCCAAAGACTATGAGGAAATCCCCTTATTTTCTCTCTGTTTCCCTATTTCCTTTGTTCTGAGGGCAGCATCGGTTTCACGGAACTGTAGAAAAAGCACAAGAGGCAAGCACTCCATCCTTCTGACAGAGGAAATGGGATAAAACAGGCCACTGTGAACCAAAGTGTGACTGAGACACCAGAGAGAAAAGACTGGAAGTGAGGATCGCTTGGGGCTTATCTGCATGAAGTGACTTTAGGTCCATGTTTACCTCCAAGGTGGGCACATGGAGATAAGACCCAAAGAAATAGAGCAAGGGCTCCCAGAAATAAACTGCCCTGTGAAATATTGACTAGGTCTAGCTTCTGGGTCTTTGCCAGCCAGACCCAAACAGCATACTGAAGGCTTCAAAAATGAACTGATATTAGAACCCACAGAAGACAAGATAGACTTTACAGTTTAAAACAAACCAGGTTGATTGTCTGCTAAACAAATTACTTTCTCCAGAGGATTTTTTCCCTTCCAGTTTCATTGAAATACAATTGACATGGCGTGGTGAGTGTGCGTGTGTGCTCAGTTGGGTCCCACTTTGGCAACTCCATGGACTGTAGGCAGCCAGGCTCCTCTGTCCATGGAGTGTTTCAGGCAAGAATACTGGAGTGGGTTGCCATTTCATGTTCCAGGAGATCTTCCTGACCCAGGGACTGAACCTGCATCTCTGGTGTCTCCTGGCGTTGGCAGGCAGATGCTTTACCACTGCACCCCCTGGGAAGCCCGTAACTGACAGACAGCATTGTGTAAGTTGGCTTCCCAGATGGCCCTAATGGTAAGAACCTGCCTGCTGATGCACGAGATGTGAGAGACACAAGTTCAACCCCTGGGTTGGGAAGATCCCCTGGAGGAGGGCAGGGCAGTCCACTCCAGTACTCTCGCCTGGATAATCCCGTGGACAGAGGTGCCTGGCAGGCTACAGTCTATAGGGGCTCAAAGAGTTGGGCATAAGTGAAGTGACTTGAGCATGCACTGTTTATGTTTAAGGTGCAAGGCATAATGATTTGACTTATATCATTGAAATGATTAACACTATAAGTTTAGTGAATATCCATCATCTCATATAGATACAATATTAAAGAAATTTTATATTTGTGATTTACATTATATCCCTGGTACTTACCTATCCTATAACTAGGAATTTGTATCTTTTGACTGTCTTTATCCAATTCCCCTGCTCAAACCCCACACCACACCTTTGGTAACCACCAATCTGATCTCTTTTTTTATGGATTTGTTTGTTGAAGTATAATTGACCTACAATACTATGTTAGTTTCTGGAGTACAGTGTCATGAGTCAATATATCTGTATATTTCAAAATAATCACCATGATAAGTCTAGTTGCCATCTGTCACCATGCAAAGATATTACATAATTATTGACTATATTTCCCACACTGTACATTTCATACCCATGACTCATTTATTTTGTAGCTGAAAGTTTATATTTTCCTCATCTATTTCTCTCATCCCTTTATTTTCCCCCCCTCTGATAACCACTTTGTTCTCTGTATTTGTAGGTATTTCTGTTCTGTTGTTTTGTTCATTAATTTGATTTTTAGGTTCCAAATATAAGTTAAATCATATAGTATTTGTCTTTCTCTGAGTGACTTATTTCATTTAGTGTAATTCCCTCTAAGTTCACCTGTGCTGTCACAAGTGGAAAGATTTCTTTCTTTTTTTATGGCTGAGTAATATTCTTTGTGTGTGTGTGTGTGTGTGTGTGTGTGTGTGTGTGTGTGTGTATTGATAATTTGTCACTAAGCTGTGTCTGACTCTTTATGACCCTATGGGCTGCAGCACACTAGGCTCCCCTGTATGGACACATGTATGTGTGTTTATATACATATATATACACATATATATGTACACATACACATATATATACAGCTATATATACACACATGCACACACACATTTTCTCCATCCATTTATCTACTGATGGGTACTTAGGCTGTTTCCATATATTGGCTATTGTAGATAATTCTGCAGTGAACATAGGGGTGCATGTATCATTTCTAATTAGTGTTTTCATTTTATTTGGATAAATATCCAGGAGTGAAATTGCAGGTCACATGGTAGTTCTAATTTCAGTTTTTTTTGAAGAACCGCCATACTGTTTTCCACCATCAGTTCAGTTCAGTCGCTCAGTTGTGTCCAACTCTGTGACCCTATGGACTGCAGCACTCCAGGCTTCCCTGTCCATTACCAACTCCTGGAGCTTGCTCACACTCACGTCCATCGAGTTGGTGATGCCATCCAACCATCTCATCCTCTGTCGTCCCCTTCTCCTCCTGCCTTCAATCTTTCCCAGCATCAGGGTCTTCTCCAATGAGTCATTTCTTCACATCAGGTGGCTGAAGTATTGGAACTTCAGCTTCAGCATAAGTCCTTCCAGTGAACATTCAGGACTGATTTCCTTTAGGATTGACTAGTTGGATCTCCTTGCAGCCCAAGGGACTCTCAGGAGTCTTCAGTACCAGAGTTCAAAAGGATCAGTTCTTCGGTGTTCAGCTTTCTTTATAGTCTAACTCTCACATCCATACCGCAGAAGACAATGGCACTCTACTCCAGTACTCTTGCCTGGAAAATCCCATGGACGGAGGAGCCTGGTAGGCTGCGGTCCATAGCGTCGCTAAGAGTCAGACATGACTGAGCAACTTCACTTTCACTTTCACACATTGGAGAAGGAAATGGCAATCCACTCCAGTGTTCTTGCCTGGAGAATCCCAGGGACGGGGGAGCCTGGTGGGCTGCCATCTATGGGGTCGCACAGAGTCGAACTTGACTGATGTGACTTAGCAGTAGCGGCTAGGTTGCTCATAGCTTTTCTTCCAAGAAGGAAGTGTCTTTTAATTTCATGCCTGCAGTTACCATTAGTTTTTATTATTATTATTATTACTGATCTTTTCTTTTTTCATAACTCACTCAAGTTATCTTGAAAGATCCAAGTATGAGATTTGTTGAGTCTGGTTGGGGACCATGCCTTCATTTCCATGGGTGGGGAGAAGTGGCCTTGGGTTTCTCTTGGTTCCTTTTGGATTCCCACAAAGTTTCATACAGTTGGGAACTTCCCCAAATAGGAAGAATTTGGAAGTGTTAATGGGAATAAAGATAAATGTCCTTTGGGACATCTTAATCAGTGCAAGACATGAGTCAGGAGTTGTGTCTTGATCCAACTTAGTCCCTCTGGGAGTGATGTGGGAGGGATGAGAGTCCTCTGGGAGGAGAGAAGGCCCCGAGTTTTGTCTTTGGCCTGATCACTCATTCTGTATTCCTCTTTATCTCTCCTTGGTTTTGTCTCTCCACAGTCTCAATTCAGAACCCACAACCTATAATCTATTTTCTCCATCCTCGCCCTTGGAAAATCCCAACCCCACCTCCACCCCACCAACCCCTTTCCACATTAGGGAGGCCATCATAGTCCTAAGACTCTGCTCATATCTTAAAAAGTCTGGTGCCGCAAACTCTGGATGCTGAGAGATTTCTTCTCCGTAGGCTTTGCTGGATACAAGGGTGGGAGGGGCAGATGAGGACATGTGCTTCAGTCTGTAGAGTAAAAGGAAGATAATGAGTGTCCTGATCTTACCAGTGGCAGCTAGAGTTCATTTTCCCCTGAGTCACCCAAGGGCACGGTGTACCTGACTATATAGCACATAGAAACATCCTATCTCAAACGAAAAAGGTACAGCCTCTTACTAACATTTCTTATAACCTTTTTCTTAAAAAATAATCACCCTGAGCATGATTGGGCTAAGAAACATGTGTCTCCTCCTTGATCTTGCTTTTACTGAAAGGGGCCACAAATTATGTTCATTGTTTTCCAAGTTCTTATCAAGAGCAGAAGGTCTTTTTCCACCCATAAAATATTAGCTATAACTGAGCTCTGAGGCACCTTCAGTGTGTTTACATGCATTGAGAATATCTAAGAGGGAATACATCAAGTTACATTTCTTACATTTATTCTATTATAGAACTTGTGCTTTATCTTATGAGTCTAGTGTTTCATGATACCTACTTAGAAACTAAACACAATTGAACTGAAATGAGAAATAGGCCTTTACCAATGAGTTTAATAATTTACCACACTCACATATGTTATGGTTCAAAAAGACTGCACATGGAGGGGGCGAATTGGAAAGTTATTTCCTATTTTGATAAATTATAAAATGATAAGTATTATTTTATCTAGTTTTACTAATATTACTAATATTATAAATGTTATTAAACATTAAATTACTAAGTATTAGTAAAGTAATATGACTAGTTTTTAAGCAAACATGAGAATTTTCTACATTCAAAAGAATACTCCCTCTTTTGAAGTAGTCCCTTTAAATAGCTAAATTCTTAGTTTAATGATACTACAATTGGTCAAGATGTATTTGGAATTGATCCTTGGGCTATCCTTCATATGCATATTGCTTTGAGAATACTTAGGGATGGCAGGATGTCTTTTGAGGGTGAATTTTAATTTCTAAAACTGCCAAACATCACTCAGAGTCAAGCCAGATATAAATGGATGAATAAACTAGGAAACATTTTACTCCTAAATGTGACTTGGGTCTATCAGATTGAATTTTCTGATGGCCTTGAGAGACAGTCCAAAGAAGGAATTCAAAACTATTTTTTGAACAGTGACAATAACCCTTTGACAATAATGTTTCTTCCATGGTGTCTGCCTTCATTTAGATATTTAAGCTTTGCTGTTGAAGACTCTATGTTATATCCACATGCTCAAAGTCAAATTAATAATTCTAGTTGTCTTAAAAATTAGGTAAAGTGTAAAAATGTGAAATTAAATTCCCCTATGTTAACCCTCAGCACCCATCCTCTCAGTCCGTTTTTATTCTTGGTCTATAGATTTCTAACACAAAAATGCTATAGGATACTAAAACTATCTTTACTGCAGGCTGGGGTTGGAGCTAGCTCTGTTCAGATAGTCTAGATGGTAGAAAGAAAGGGATAAGTATTCCTTTGTATGAGAGTAGAAAAATGTTTGCCTCCAAGATCTATTTTAGACTAAGAAATTAATACACCAAATGGACCTGGCCCGGTGCCTGCTGTTTACTGTTTTCTGATTGGATGCAAACACGTCTGTGGATTTTTGGAGGCGAGCCAGCTGCTCTGTACACATTCTCGTTGATTAAAATGCTCTCAGTAGAGATTCTATTCAGAATTGATCGCTCTGCTTTTGCCTGCTGGGAAATGGGAACTGCGAGGGCTTCTTAAGCTGAATGAAAAAATTATTCCATTTCAGTAAGCCTCTCTCAGGTCCAAGGCTAACGAATTTTTCAAGGTTTGGGGAACCTTTCTAAATTGTATCCCAGGCCAAGGAGCCCTTGTGCTTCATGTGCTTCGTGGGGGATGGTTTGGCCAAACAAGGAAGTAACAAAGGCGATTCCAATTTAATATAACTGTCTCAGGGACAGGGATTTACCTGATCATATAGAGATGCTCCACACGGAGAGAAAATATACACATACGCATCCCTCAAGGAGAGGGCAGCGATTTGTTTTCACTGAAAAAGACACTCATTATGGGTATGCTGCTGCTGCTGAGTCGCTTCAGTCGTGTCCGACTCTGTGTGACCCCATAGACGGCAGCCCACCAGGCTCCCCCGTCCCTGGGATTCCCCAGGCAAGAACACTGGAGTGGGTTGCCATTTCCTTCTCCAGTGCATGAAAGTGAAAAGTGAAAGTGAAGTTGCTCAGTCATGTCTGACCCTCAGCGACCCCATGGAGTGCAGCCTTCCAGGCTCCTCCATCCATGGGATTTTCCAGGCAAGAGTACTGGAGTGGGGTGCCATTGCCTTCTCCCATTATGGGTATAGATATGGATATACCTTCCCCATCACCATATTTCTCCCAATAGCACTATCTGTAGACCTACAGAAAGCTTCATACACTGTTATGGTGTCTGACATAAAACTTCTTTTCACCAAGGAATTCATTTTATAGCAAAGGAAGGTAATATAAAAAAAAAAACTAATTGTTATCTCTCCTGCTTCCCCCATAAGCAAGGAAATCTTTTGAAGTGATTGGTGAGCAGTAATAAAAATAATAAGGAATCATACTCATGTGACCCGAAGAACTCACAAGTCTTTATTATAGCCTAAATGGTTCAGTAAGTATACCAGTGAAAGTGAAATAAAGATTGATATTCCTCTCAGTAAGTATACCAGTGAAAGTGGAATAAAGATTGATATTCCAGCTTGCTTTTAGTGAAACTGCAGGACAGATAGTTGAAATAACCCTGATCAAGATAATTCATCTGCATTGTTGAGCTTGAAGCTCTTCAGTTTCTCTGATTTCCAATACATTCTTCTCTCACATTTGTTTTCCTTTCCCATCAAATCTCCTGTCAATACCAACCAGAGGCCATCCACCACAGAAGGGACACCAGTGAGGTAGAGTGGACAGCTTGTCCAGTGAAAGTCAGCTAGCCACGCGGTCTGGTCAGTCCACTCCAGTGTCTGAATGAATTTAGCAGCCGTGGTAGCAGTGGTGGTGGTAGTTTAGTCACTACGTCATGTCCGACTCTTGCAACCCCACGGACTGTAGCCTGCCAGGCTCCTCTGTCCATGGGATTCTCCAGGCAAGAGTACTGGAGTGGGTTGCCATTTCCTTCTCCAGGGGATCTTCCCGTCCCAGGAATCAAACCCAGGTCTCCTGCACTGCAGGCAGATTCTTTACCAACTGAGCTACAGGGAAGCCCTGTAGCAGGGATGAAGGCTGCTCCTGAGCCCACGTCATGGGATCACCAAAGATGCTCTGGCAGTTGCCTTTGCTGAATGTCTGACATGTAAACAACAGAGACTGATGCTGAGTCCTTGATATGGGACCACACTGAGGAGAACGTGGTGGTAGGTTTATTACATCTGATCCCCTGGATGGGTCAGTGATTTCTTCTTCCTAGGATCTGGACACGTTCTGAAGGTATGCTTGCCTTCTTTGCCCCACAGCTTCTCAGCCAGTCCAGGCATACGGAATGTCTGATTTCTTATGGAAGCCTGTTAACCATGTTGTGAACCAGGGGCCCAGGTAAGGATAAAAGGTGTCCAACAATGGACTTACAGTCACAGTGGCCTCTGATCCTACCTTATATTACCCAGAAGGCTTCCGCATAATAGTGTATGGTACTGTGATTTTAGTAGGTAGAAAGCAAGAGGTTAAAGTAGGAGTGGACCCACTCGCCATTATTCTCAGTGGCCCACTTGGGAAATTTGTGCTTTCCATACTTGCAACTCTAGGTTCTGTGCGATCAGGTCCTGACTCTCAGGAGAGGGACACGTCTCCTAAGAGACACAGAAAGTGTTTCACGAAAGCTCGAGTTACAGGAGATTCACAGGGCACCTATTGGTGCTTCTATGTCCATAGATTACAGCAACTGTAGCCTGGGTTGGGCACCAGGGCTGGGACCGTTCATGGGTGAAGGTGTGTGTCATCCCCATGAGCAAGAAACCTAGACCAGCAGAAGGGCTGCTCAAGAACGAGATGAGTCTAGAAGGGTGGGAGGGAAGAAGAGATGGATGTCACTTGCTGCCTTAGGACTGCAGCAGTATGGATTGTATCTGGTCTTACTGCCCCTCTGGTCATTATAAGTCTTTCTTTCAAGAACCTATGACCAGCTGCCACCTTGATGAATCAGTGATATGACAGAGGGAACCAGGGAACTGAGTGATGAAAGAGACATTCTATACCAGGTGCTGGCCAGTGCCTCAGATTCACTTCCCCTGGGGTTATAGCAGCGGCCACTTCCAGTCCACATCTCTGTGCCTGGAGACTTTCTCTAAAACACCCAAACCAGTCTGCCCTCATGCACACCAGGTCTTAAATGCAGGGGAGTTCACATCCCCAGGAGCAACCCTCACTAGACACGGACAGTAATTGGCGCAAAGAATCCCAGCTCCCTCAGCCCTCAAGGGTATCATTTGGCATGGGTGTTCTATACCACTTCCCAGCTGCCGACTGTGGTAACACACCCTCTTTGGCTGCCTTCCCTGCCTCACTTCCCTACTCCCCTACAAAACTAAGGTGCCACCTAATGAATCACCGATGGGAAAACAAGAGTGGTTGCTGAGCCAGTGGGGAACCACTGTCTCACACCCTAGACTCTGAGTCCAGAAGCAGCATTCTCAAACATGGCACTGCCTGCCTATTCATTCTCAGCCATTAATGGAAAGATGTCAAAGTATAGTCTGCATGACTTGGAAACCACTCATGGATACCCTCGGAAATGGTTTGAGAAGCGCAGAGCATATCTAGATAGCATACATACTTAAAATTTAGAAAAACTTCTCTTTCTTTTAAACCGCCAGTGACTTTCTGAGTTCAGACTGTGACCAGTGTAGCTATTACACAGAACAGAAGTCATCTGATAGAGTGTGATCATAAAGCAATTTTATTTGCCTGATCAGACTCCCTTGGTGGGCTAATTCCTTCTCTCCCTTGGACACAATCTCTGGTAGACCTAGATTTTTCCACTTGTTCCTAGATAGTAAGAGCCTTCCAGTTACCCTTGGTCACACACATATGCATACACACACACAAAAACCAGTTTCACTGCAGGAATTTAAAAAATCCATTCTTGTGTAGCAATGAGAACTGTAAACTTGAAGTTAAAGTGTCTTTTCTCCCATAGCTTGGGCCTGCAATTAGAAAGGCAAATCCACCCCCAGTTCCCACACGGGAGTGTTTTTTAGGGAAGGTGGGGGCCAGGAAAGGACTTCTTCAGCAGAGCTGTCGTGACCTGAGATGGCACCCTCTGGGTTTGGGGGGTGTTGGAACTGACTCTCAATGGGCCTGGGAGATCTTCAGTGCATTTGTGGATTCTTTGGAGACACCATGTAGCTGGTAAGTTTTCATCTGAAGTCTGTAAATGTGAGGAAACAGATTTCTCTCCAAACTGGCAAGCTCCTACCCCTCACCCCTAGACACCTATATCTGTTGGTATCTTCCTGTTCCTTCTATTCAGGCAGACTTGCTCCTGGAAGGAAGTCCTCTTGGGCATGTACTCTTGGGAAGTCCTCTTAAGGCAGCTTTCAGCTGGGCCACATTTGGTTCCCAGAAGACATTCTTGTATCCATCACCCTGACAAACTCTTGAGTGCAGACCCATTCCAACTTGGCCGTTCATCCTCACTCTTCAGATGATCAGGTTCCAGTCACTGCCTCTGGCCTTGGAGAATTCTCAGGTGTAGATTTCCACTGGCTTCCTAGGCTCAGGAGGTGTGTATTGGGTTCCCATGGTTCTCTCCGAAGCATCTCTCATTACTCTTGAAGTGGGAGGGAGTGTTTCCATAGGAAGGTGGGGTGTTCACAGCACATCTGCACTTCTCTCCAAGGAAATCCTCTCCCCGGTCTCTTCACCCTTAACCCTTTGATACTATTGCCGTATATGTCAGGATAAGAGTTTCAAAACACTTCTTTTATAGGTGATTTGACAGTTCCCTTTGGCAGACGTGGGCCAGTTTCTATCTACTTCTTTGATCCCCTCCCTTTTCAAATCTCAAACCAAAACTGTGAGTCTTTAATTAACATCAGTTTTTATTTATTCATGTGTATATTCTTTTCAGTTCAGTTCAGTTCAGTTGCTCAGTTGTGTCCAACTCTTTGCGACCCCATGGACTGCAGCACGCCAGGCCTCCCTGTCCATCACCAACTCCTGGAATTCACTCAAACTCATGTCCATCAAGTTGGTGATGCCATCCAGCCATCTCATCCTCTCTCATCCCCTTTTCCTCCTGCCCCCAATCCCTCCCAGCATCAGAGTCTTTTCCAATGAGTCAACTCTTCGCATGACGTGGCCGAAGTATTGGAGTTTCAGCTTTAGCATCATTCCTTCCAAAGAAATCCCAGGACTGATTTCCTTTAGGATGGACTGGTTGGATCTCCTTGGAGTCCAGGGGACTCTCAAGAGTCTTCTCCAACACCACAGTTCAAAAGCATCAATTCTTCGGTGCTCAGCTTTCTTCACAGTCCAACTCTCACATCCATACATGACTACTGGAAAAACCATAGCCTTGACTAGACGGACCTTTGTTGGCAAGGTAATGTCTCTGCTTTTGAATGTGCTGTCTAGGTTGCTCATAACTTTCCTTCCAAGGAGTAAGCTGCTTTTAATTTCATGGCTGCAGTCACCATCTGCAGTGATTTTGGAGCCCCCC